>NC_062228.1:1384817-1709317 GCF_902686445.1 Sciurus carolinensis
TTTTGGATTTAAATTTCATTTTTTACAAAAGAGACTGCTGAGATTTTGATTGGGATTGCACTGAATCAACAGATCTGTTTGGGAGGAATTGACAACAGTATTGAGTTCAAATCCATGAACATTGTACATCTCCTCAAAAATTTAGATCTTATTTTCTCATCAGTGTTTTTTAAGTCTCAAGCAATAAAAATCTGTGCACATCCTGTGAGCTCCATCTCTGGGAAGTCCACGTTTGTGATGTAAATTGTCCTGCCTTTTAAATCCAGTGGCCCACTGGTAGCATGTAGACACGAGCTGATTCTCCACACATTGACCCTGTACCCAGCGGTCTTGTTAGATCGGTCAGCTCTCGACCTTTTCTTTCTTTTCCCTTTTCTTTGTCTCTTCTTTCTTTTTTGGTGGACATGGATTTTCAGCGCAGTGCCCATGTCCTGCTGTGTGTACACAGGCGATTTCATCTCTCGTTTCCTGTCTGCATGCCTTCCATTTTTTTCTGGCCTTGTTTCACTGGCACGAACCTCTGCTTTACATTGTCGCATAGGAGAGACAAGAGCAGACGTCCCGACCTTGCTTCCCGCCCCAGGAAGGAGTGGTTCAACCTCTCCCCATGCAGGGTGTCACCAGGTCCTCCGAGGCACCCAACCAGGCTGCAGGCCTCCTCTGTTGACATCCCTCCAGCTTTTTTTCGAGTCATTAGTGGATGTTGGATTCAGCTCAATGGGTTTTCTGGGTACACTGGCCCCCCCTTACCCACATTTTTGCTTTCCCTGGTTTCAGTTACCCACAGTCAACCACAGTCTGAAAATACTAAATGGAAAATTTCAGAAATAAGCGATTCACATGTTTTGAATTGTGCACCGTCCTGCATGGTGTGATGGAGTCCTGTGCCGTCCTGCTCTGTCCTCCTTGGGGTGGGGATCGCCCTTCCATCTGGCACATCGGACTGCCTACACCACCCAGACCTTCATCCCCAGCGCGCTGTCTTGGCTATCGGATGGATTTCCTGGGTGTCACAGGGCTTGTGTCCCTTACTTTACTTAATGATGGTCCCAAAGCACAGGTCATGATGCAAAGGAGGCTCCAGGGCACAGGATACAGGAGGACAGGTTAACTCAAGCTGTGCGGCGAGGCTGCAGGGTGCAGAGGGAGCTGCGTGGTACATCGGGCTTGGTACCTCCCAGATTCAGGCCCCCATGGGGGCTGGGGAACACTCCTCCATGGTAAGGGGCTGCTGCTGTGCCTGGTGGTGATCAGGTAGTTTTTCTCTTTCAGTCTATTTATGTGGTGAATTAAATTCACTTATTTCCAAATGTTGAACCAACTCTTATATTCCTAGTATAAACAGAATATGGTCATGAGGCAGCATCCTTTCTACATAGTGCTGGATTTGATTTGATAAAATTGTTAAGCATTTCTGAGTCTATATTCATAAAGGATATTGGTCTATAGTCTTGAAATACCCTTGTCTATTTTTGTGTTGGTAATCCTGACCTCATAAAAAAGATTCAGGAAATGCTTCCTCATCTTTTATTTCTGGAAGGATTTGTATAGAATGAGTATTTTGCCATTGGAACCTAGTTTTCTTCATAGGAAATTTTCAAATACAAACTCAAATTTTATGTTAGACACAGAGCTATTTATTTATCCAATTCCTTTTTGGTGCACTTTGTTAATATGTGTCCCTTAGGAAGTGTGTGCACTACATCTGCATTGTTAACAGTACTATCTTAAAGGTCCCTTACTTTTCCATTTGATGTCTGCAGAATCTGCAGTAATGTCCCTTCTTCATTTTGGACATTGGTAATTTCTGTCTTCTCTCTTTCCTCTTTGAATAACTTGGCTACGGCTCACCAATAGCGATAGATCCTGTCTTTCTGTTCTCAGGTTCATTGTTTCTGCTGCCATCTTTACTGTTCTCCCTCTTCTACTCACTTCAAATGCACTGTTGCTCCTCCTCTTCTGTGTTATTAAGGGTAGAAGCTTGTATGGCTGATCTTGAAAACTTTCCTCTTTTTATACATGTACATTTTAATACTATGAATTTCCCTGTATGTGCAGCTTTGCCAGCATCTTATAAATTGTCATATGTTGTTTTCTTTTTTGTTCAATTAGTGTTTATTTTTTTAATCTATGAATCTCTTAAAAGTATAAAACTTACAAATATTTGAAGATAACGTATTATTGATTTCTGGCTTAATTCTTTCATGACTAGATAACATATTTCATATAACTGTACTTTTTAAAAATTTACTGAGATATGCTTTGTGGCCTGAAATATGGTCTGTCTGCTGAGTACTTTGTTACCAGTTTTGCTTTATAGAGTTGATGCTATTTTTGTATGTTTTTGAGAACTTCACTAAATTTCTCTTATGTAAAGTGTGCAGGACAGAGGTTCTCAAGGCCTATCAGAGTCACACAGAGGACTTACTGAAAGGCAGACTATTGAGCCCACCCCAGTGTTTGATGCAGCAGGCCAGGGTGGGACCTGAGATTCTGTGTCTGACAAGTGCCTGGGCATTCTGCTGCTCCTGATCCATGGCCACATCAAGAATAACTGCCATGAGCAAAATTATGAACACAGATGATTGTCTGAACCCAGAGCATCACACGTCCATGTGAGAAGGGGATTATGGAAGGATGGTGTTATGGTTTGGATGTGAGGTGCCCCCCCAAAAGCTCATGTGTGAGACAAGACAAGAAGGTTTAGTGGAGAAGTGACTGGGTCATGAGTTTGAGCCCAATCAGTGAATGAATTAATCCCCTGATGGGATTAACTGAGTGCTAACTGAAGGTAGGTAGGGTTGGCTGGAGGAGGTGGGTCACTGGGAGGCTTGCCTTTGGGGCAGATATTGTGTATCTGGTGAGGGGAGTCTCTCTCTGCTTCCTAATCATCCTGTGAGCTGCTTCCCCCTGCCACACTCTTCCACTATGATGTTCTACCTCACCTTGAACCCTGAGGAATGGAACCAGCTGTCTATGAACTGAGACCTCTGAAACCATGAGCCCCTAAATAAACTTTTCCTCCCCTAAAATTGTTCTGGTCAGTCTTTTAGTCACAGCAGCAAAGAAGTTGAGTACAACAGATGGGCAGGGTGGGCTGGGGTCTGGAGCAAAAGTCCTGATGGCCTGATTAAAAGGCACAGTACAGGCTCTGAGGAAACACAAGAAACCTGCTCCCCTAAGAAAAGGGGTGTTCTCCAACTGAGGGGACAGCACCCCTCCATTTGGCCAAGGTAAGACCGCAGTTCTAGCTCAGTAATTATTACTGAAGGAGTGAGTGAGTAAATGAATATTTGGTCTCCTCATTCTCTGATCTGCTCTGTCTCCTCCTTTAGACAACTTGTGGGATGAACAGTTCACATGAAATACAAGAAAGGCAATGTCTTGGTCCGTCTGGTGTTGCTATGACAAAGTGCCCGAGGCTGGGTAAGGTATAAAATAAAGAGGTTTACTTGGTTCACGGTTCTGGAGGTCCAAGAGCATGGTGCTGGCGTCCAGGAGAAGGACCCTGGCTACATTAAAATATGGCAGAGAAACAGGAAGAGAAATGGCTACATGCAGCAGAGGACAAGCACATGCAGGGCCTCAATTTAACATCCTGTTCTCAGGAGAATTAACTTGCTCAACAAGACCAGCGTGAATCCCTCTGAATGTGGTGCTGCCCACGACCTACTCGCCTACGTGTGGCCCACCTCTTAGAGCCCACCCACCTCAGCACCATCAAGCCGAAGACCAAGTTTCCAACACAAGGACCTTTGGAGAACATGCAAACTGTGTCCAAGCCGGGAGGACACGAGTACCCTTTAAGAAATATTAGTCTTGCTTTTCCAATGCAGTAAGCTCAACCTTCCCCCAAACGAGCTTCTGAACCCACGGGCGGCAGGCACCTCACACTCCGTCCTTCCCTGACACACTGAGCGTCCATGGGGACCAGAGATGTGAGACCACGCCCCTCTCTCACATCAGCGCCCCTGGAACCACCCAGCCACAGCGGCAGAGCCCCTCCCGCTCGGCCCCCAGGCCCTGGCCCCGGCACCACGGGCCCTCTCCTCCCTCCCACGTTCTGAGGCCCCGAAGGCCTCCGACCCCTTTCTTCCCGGGCCGTCTCCTGCCACCTCCCTCTCGGCTCCATATTTCTGCAGTGTCCTCTGGCCCCGTCTGCTAGCCAGGTCTCCCCTCCCAGCTTCAGTTCTGTACCATGAGGGAGGGCCAGGGGCATCTCTGTGGTCCGGTCCATGGAGTAAGGGTGGAAAAGCCACAAAACCCCTGCGGAGTGAACACAGCACCCACTCGCCTCCTGTCCAGAGCAGAGGGTGCTCAGCGAGAGACGGCGCCCTAGAGAACCAAGCCAGGCCTGGACAAGGAGTCTGGTGAGCTCAGTTCTGCTGCAGAATCTCGACTGTGCCCGACCCGGACAGGAGGAGCCCGAACAGCACATCCGAAGGGCTGCGTCTGGGATGGGAAGCGCCATTTTGGAGAGTGACTTAGGACATGTTGCCTGGATACACCAACGTCATGATCAGATGGACTCCAGGAGGAGGTACAGCACCTTCCGCCAGCGGGGAGGGCGTGGGGGCGTGTGCCTTCCACAGCTGCAAACGCGGGCCCCCAGTCTCAGAAAACAGCCCTCGAGGTGCGGTGACTGACTCGAGTTTCACTGCAGCTGGAAAGCTCGGCAGATGGTAAGGACAGTTTGGCACGCGACTTACCCCACAGTCGACTTCTATTTTCTTATTCTCTCTCCCAGCTCTTCCCCTTTTTCATCCAGATGAGCAAAGGAGGAAATTAATCAGGAAATGAAAGAAAACATCATCGCCTGTCAATCACCCAAGAAGCCCGCGGACACCCCTCCTCTGCTCTGCTCTCCCTGTGACTTGGGAAAGTGCCAGGTTCTGGACGGAGGGCTGCCTCACCACGTGCCCCACGTACACCAGTCCCATGTCTTGCCAAGGTCTTCAGCCAGCACAGGAGAGTCTGCCGTCGCCTCAGCTCCCTGTCATGGGTTTCCAAGGAACAGCTGTGGATCAAGCTGCCTTCTTCAGAGCCTCTTCCTGCCCACCATTGCCTCGAGACCCAGTGGATGCTCAGCTGCATGTGACTGACAGTCGGGGACTCCCACCCCGGGCACCGCAGGCAGCTCAGCAACCTACCAGGGACAAGTGAGCACTGATAACAGCCCCCCCACCTTCGGGCTTCCTCAGCTACTGCCCACACCATGACAGCTGTGAGCAGGACCCACGTGCGGGAGGGAAGGTGGGGTGTGTGCAGAGGTCTGGAGGAGTGTTCTGGACCAGCTGGCTGCACTCCTGGGCCTTGTGGAACACACTCCTTCCCAGTCATCTCTGAAGCAAAGGCTCCCCTGTGGCTGGGTCCAAGGCACGGTGTCCTCTGCTGCATGCCTCTGGGTCAAGGTCTTCCAGGGCAGGATGCAGCATGGCAATTCTCACAAGTGTCTCCCAGCACAGCACACGGCAGGTGGAGCGCATGGGGTCTGACGCCGCGGCAGACGGGCTGGGATTCCTGAGCGTTTGTGCGGCTGGTACACGGGTGACTCAGAGCATTCCAGGACCAGCTGGTGCGATGAGCTGAACACCCCTGCGTCAGCTCCCGGCTGGTGGCTGGCAGTGGAGGGACTTTGATCAGAATAAAGGCTTGTGTTCAAACCCCAGCTCTGCGCTCCCCAGTCGCCTGGCTTGGCGATGACTCAGACCTTTTCAGGACATTACTCGCCTGTGACTCAGGAAGGACAGTTCTCCTCTTCCAGTGCTGCAGAGAGGAGAGCAGCATCCCCGCACTCTGGAATTGGAAGAACCATGCACAGTTTTCCCGTTTTCTATTTCACTGGCTTCTCCTGTTCACGTTTGCCTTCTGTTTGTCAAGTTTAATTTGCGCTTCTCTGGTTTCTCCAGGGAATCATTGATTCAGAGCCATTCTTTTCTAATGTTAGCATTTAATACTATGAATCTCCCTCTGAAGTACTACTTTAGCTGCATCCTACACATTTTGATGTTTGTTTCCATCTTCATGCAGATCTGGATATTTCCTTTCTCTCTCTCCCTCCCTTCTCTCCTTCCTTCCATTTTTTCACCCTTCCTTCCTTCATTTCTTCCTTTCTTTTTTAATACTGGGGATCCAGTACAAAATTCAGGACCTCACACTTGCTAGGTAAGTGCCCTATAATTCAGCTACACTCCAACATTTTTAGCATTTTTATTTTTATTTTGAGACAGGCTTTCACCAAGTTGCTTGATCTGGTATTGAACTTGTGATCATCCTGCCTCATCCTCCTGAGTAGCTGTGATTATAGACCTATATCATCATACCTGGTCAGTTCCAAATATTTTCTAATTTTCCTAGTTATTTTATTGGCATATGGCTTAGTGTGTCATTTAGTTTCAAATATTTAGAGAGTTTCCAGTTAAATTGATATCTTTATGACCAGAAAATATACTTTGTGTTCAATTTTCTTAAATTTATTAGAATCTATTTCATGGTCCAGATAGAGTCCATCTTGATGTGTGTTTCATGGCATTTGGCTGGTTGAGTGAATATTCTATAAAATATCAGTTAGGCAAAGTGGATCAATGTCTTTTTCAAGTCTTCTGTATCATTTCTGACTTTCTTACTACTTGGCCCATCGGTTGTTGAGAGAGGGCTGTGATGATTTTCTGATGTGTCTATGTGGTAAGGCTAACATCCCAGTTACCCAATCACCAATCTAGATACTACTGTGTAAGAATTTTGGAGATGTAATTAAAATGTCTGATCAGTGAACTTTAAGTAAGGGAGATTATCCTGGGAGGGTCGAACTTAGTACAAAGACTTGAAAAGCAAGCCAAGGCCTTCCCAAGGGAGAGAAGGAATTCCTCCTATGACCCCCAGGGTTGGCATGTCCGAGGCATGTCAGCTTGCTTCAGGCTTGCTTGGCCAGCACCTGCATTGCATAAGCCAATTTCACATGTATCTCCATCTGTCTACCTAACTTCTACTGGTTCTGTTCCTCTGGATGAACCCTGACTGATACAGGGATACTGATGCCTCCACCTATAATCTTGGATTCCCCCCCATCAGTTTTTGCTTCATGTATTTTGAGACTATTAGGGATGCACATATTTAAGATTTTGTGCCCTCTGGATGAATTGAACCCTCATCATTATGAAATAGACCTCTTTTTCCCTGGTAATATTCTTTGCTATGAAATTGACTTCATCCACTATTAACACTACCACTCCAACTTTCTATTAATGGTGTATCTGTTTTCTATCCTCTTACATGTAACCTATTTGTATCTTTATATTTTAAATTGCATTTTTTATAGGCAACACATACTTGGATCTTGCTTCTTTATCCAGTCTTACTTGCTCTGTCTTAATTCTGGGTGTTAGATAATCTGCATTTAGGTATTGATAAATTGGGTTTAACTCTATCTTCTTGATATTTGTTTTTGATATGCCCCATCTTTATTCACATTTTCCTTTTTTCATTCCTTCTTTTAGATTAGTAAAGTATCTTAATAATGCTTTTTTATTTCCACTATGGGCCACTAGCTATACTTTAATTTCTTACTCTTCTAAACATATGTGTGTGTCATATCTACCTCGGAATGATATTATTCCATTTAACATGGAATCAGTTGGCAGAATCATACTGTACTCTACTATACTATACAAAGTATATAATCATACTATACTATTCTATACAAAGAATAGAATCTTCTATTCTTTGTGCTAATGACATAGATTTTATTTCCACATATAGTACAACCTCAAAATATACTGCTTTTTTTTTTTTTTTTTTTAGTTCTGGTGATTGAACCTAGGGCCTCAATCACATGGTAGCACTCTACCTCTGAGCTACTGTCCCAGCCCGACACTGCTATTTTTCACTGTTTAAGACAGTGAATTATCATTCGATGCAATATAGAAATGAGGAAAGGTTGTTATGAATGTAACTATGGTTTGCTTCTACCTCTACAATCCACAAGAAGTGTGGTGCCCACACTTCTTTGTGTAGGTCTAAACTTCCATCTGGGATCATTTTTCTTCTCCTGGAAGAATCTCCTTTAACATTTCTTATACAGCAGATTTGTTGACAATAAATTCTATCAGTTTTTATTTGTCTTCAATAGTCTTGATTTTGTCTCCAACTTTGCATGATATGTTTACTGGGTAAAAATAAATAAATACAGATCATTCTTAACAGATTTTGCCCTGCTGTTAGCACTTTACAGACAACTCCCCATTGTCTTCTGGCTTGCGTGGGTTTTGGCACGATGTCTGCTGTCTCTCATATTTTTGGTTCTGTGTATACAATGTTTTTTGCTTTTTGTTTTGTTGTTTTAATCTGACTGCTTCTGGTATTTCTCTTTATTGCTGTTTTTCAGCATGTGTTTATAATGTGCCTTCATACTGCTTTCTTAATATGTATACTGCTTAAGGTTTATTGAACTTAGATCTCTGAGTTTATGGTTTCAATTAAATTC
Source organism: Sciurus carolinensis (assembly GCF_902686445.1). Classification (NCBI taxonomy): domain Eukaryota; kingdom Metazoa; phylum Chordata; class Mammalia; order Rodentia; family Sciuridae; genus Sciurus; species Sciurus carolinensis. Next base: position 1,393,300 of record NC_062228.1, read on the forward strand.
AGAAACCTTTTGACCATTATTTATTCAAAACATTTTTCTTTCCATCCTCTCTCTCTCTCTTTATAGAATTCCTATTAAACACAGGCCAGGTGATTTGATATTATCCACGGGGTTCCAATATCCTGTTATTTTTATTTTGGTTTTGGTTTTTTGTTGGTTTTTGGTTTTTCTCTTCTGTGAGTTGAATGGTTTCTATATCTTCAAACTTGGTGATCTTTTCTTGTATACTGTTTATTCTTTTGTGAATCCCAGGTATTATTTCATTTCCAATATCAAGTTTTCATTTCCAAAAGTTCCATTTATAAATTTTTATATGTTCCATTTCTTTCTATATATATAATTGTATTTTCTTCTTCCCATTTGAATGCACAGAGCATGAGCTATTTTAACATCCTTGTCTGTGAAATTTCATCATCTGTCACTTCTGATTGATTGATTCCCTCATATGAATCTTAATTTTCTGCATGTCTGGTTATTTTTGATTGAATGCCAGTCATTTTGAATGCATTCTGGTTTTTAAATGGATTTTATTTTGTTGTGTTGTTAAAATGTTTGGAATTAGATTCTTCTGAAGCTTGTTTTTAAGTGTAATTAGGGTGGGTCCAGAATAGTCTTAGGCTAAGACAGATCTGCCACCAATACCAGACAATAGTCTTTTAAAGAGTCTATCAATGTTCTGTACATTATTAGATCTTTCCACCCTGGCTGATGGGAACACAAGCTGCCACCAACTCTGTGTGAACTCCAAAAATTTGTTGCCTACTCCTTTTGGGTTATTCTTCCCCAGCCTTCAGCAGTTCATTCATGCACATGCGCAGATCAATTCTCAGCCAAACCTTGGGAGGCCTCTCTGCAGACCTCTGGAACTCTCTCAGCAGTTCTTTCCTCTCCAGTACTCTGACCTTCCATTTTTGCTAATTTGCACCCCCCCGACCTTCAGTTTCTGTCTCCTCTTTGCAGAGAGAATGCTCCTCAATGTAGGTCCCTCCTGCATAAGGGCTGCAGTCATGAGACCACAATTTGTTTCTCTGCTGTCAGCAATCGGTCTCATACTGTCTGCTGTCCAATGTCTGGGAACCGTGCTTTGTACATTTCATCCGATTTTCTAGCAGTTTACAGTAGGAGGTGGATCCCATTCCTGCTTCTCCACACTGGTCAGAACCAGATGTCCAAGACCAGTGAATTTTCAGAAGAGTTTTTGGACTAATCTAGGGTTGAAAATTTTTTATATTCATATTAAATATAAAAACCATAAAATAGATTTCCCTCTATTGTGACTATCATTTCATCCGTTAGAAGGATGGACATGGTCTCAAAATAAAAAATGGAAAGGACTGGGGATGTGGCTCAGTAGTTAAGCACCTCTGTGTTCAATCCCTCATACCAAAAAATAAATGAATTAATTTTAAAAAGAAAGAAAAATAAGAAGCAAAGAAAGAAAAACAATAAAGAAGGCAAGCGGCATTTCTCCCGAAACAGCTGTGGCTCTTGCGCCAATCCATCGACTGCGATCTCCTCATTCAACTGCAGAGCATGGGCATTTTTCACAGGCTGATGTTTGGGGACAGCTGATCAGAGGTCACGAGCCACAGTGCCTGGCACTGTGGGTTGAGAATGTCACCCCAGTTCTAGGTGAGTGTGTTTGAAGCCAGGAGGACAAGCGCGAACTCAAATCCCTGCGCACGTCCACGGAGCACAGCCGGGTGGCAGAACCAGCCTGAGCACAAAGGTGCGTGGTGACTCCAGGGACGCCCACCAAGGCCAGGAACACCCCAGCATCCCCAGGCAAGCGCACACGGAAGCGGGCAGGTCCCCACGCAGAATGCCCCTGGGCAGCAAGAGGAAGGGGCTGTGGACACACAGCCTGGGCCCCTGAACACAGGCAGTGGACAGGGGAAGGGCCACGGATGGGGCCACTCCCATCACGTTCTCCGAAAGGCAGAGCTGATCTCGGGGCGGACGTGGGGCAGGCAGAGCGGGAGGGGCTGGCTCCCGCCACGCAGGGAATTCGGGGTGATGCAGCCGCCCTGTGTCTTGGTTTCAATGCTGGTTGTGTAACTGCTTGCATCTGGGGAGTCTCACGAACAGGGCGATCACAGGGTGAAGCTCTCTGACGTGGGCTCCGGCCCTAGACCTGACCTCAGCAGCCCCTGGGCCTCGCCCGCTCATGCCGCCTTCTGCCACTCTCTGAGTGAGAGGCACGTCACTCTGCAGCACGTGGCGCCTGGCCTTCCACTGCCTCACCCCTCCCAGAGTGACCTCCACACATCAGCCACACACTCTTCTTGCCAGTCCTCTGGCGGCTCAGGAACCCCACACACTCTGTTCCCCCTGGCGCGCTCTTCCCTTCACCCTCCCACAACACTGTGGACGGAGGGTCACCTGCTGCCTCCCCTTCCTCGCTCCCTCGCGAGCTGCAAGCGGCTCTGTCCGTCTGTCTACCTGTCAGCTGCTCGCCCCCACAGGTCTGTCTGCCTCACTGAAGGGCACACGGCACCCTCAGCTGCTGTGGGGCCAGCCCTCAGCTGTGTGTCCAATGGCCATTGTTCTTCAAGGGAGCAGAACAGCCATGTCCCAACGAACAGCTCCGGAGGGGGAGAGGACAAAGCCCTCTGAGCTGCCTTCTTTGGCAAAATAAAATATGCTATTAAAAAGAAGAGCAGCTACTTAGACCCCCGAGGCCCCACGCCGGGCCACATTGTCACGCAGGGAGCCACCCCAGACCCACCGAGAGCCACGGCTGAGCTTGGCCAATCACAGCAGTGGGCCCCCAGACCCCAGCCCGAAGCCCCACATCCGCGTGGAAATGCGGGGTGGTTGGCGACCAGCAGGGCTTAGTCCCGAATGCCTTGCTTTGCTCAGCAGCCAGTGAGTGAGCTGGCCAAGGCCAGCGCCCGCTCACGCCAAGCCTCGGGCAAGACGTGGGTCTTGAAGAGGCAGGAATTCCTGTCAAGGCTTGGCTCAAACAGGAGGGTCGGGAAGAAGCTTCTGGAGGGTTGGGAAGGCCGCCCCGGCGCCAATCAGCTCACAACACTGCATTGATCAGCAAAGTGTAGATGAATCAGCAACACGTGGCTTGAATTTCCCTGGAAACACATGGGCTTAAAGTCACAGGGGAGGCCGGGGGAGGTGCAGGAGAGTGGACCGCGGGGCCCACTGCGTCACAGGACTCCCCAGAGTCCAGGCGGAGGAAGGATGATTTAAGGCGTCTCCCTCTTCAGAGCAAATACTCTCCTCGTTAAAACACTCGGCTCACCCGCCGAGGAAGCCACGCGGACCCCTCCCCTGCACGCAGCTGTCCCAGCGCTCCGTGGAGGAGGGAGGCCTCGACACACCTGCCCAGCTGGCCAGGGCTCCTGAGCCACTGCCCCCAGGGCTAGGGCTGGGCTCCACCTCCCTCAGTGAAAGCCTCTGCCATGTTCCAAACGCTGGCGGGGAGGCGCGCTCAGGAGGCACCATGCAGGAGGGGTCGCTTGCGAGTCTGCGGTCAGACGCCAGGCTCCATGCTGCCGTGAAGTACTGGTAGGCGTGTGGGCATCCCAGTCACCGTGGCAGGAGGGAAGCCTGTGCTTGATGACACAGGTGGGATGCACCCAATCAGTTGCCGGCCTTCAGAACAAGACTGAGGTTCCCAGAGAAGGAACCCTAACCTGGAAACCCCCTGGCACAGAATGTGGTGCCACCTCACTCAGAGTGTCCCTGGCAGGCCCTGGCCTCGCCCAGAGAGACTCGCCGTGCCATCAAACGGGACACTGCCAGCCCACCATGTGGAACCCAGAGCAGCTGTTTCCCTTCGATAATCCGTGATGCGTATTCTGACCCAGCCCCAGACGACAAGGCCCTGTGGTCCCCTCACCAAGCCAGAAACACCATGGAGTCATCCGCCAATCAGAGTGTGCTCTCACGAACCAGAACCAGATCAGACACAGGAAGGAGAGAACGCACCTCTCAGGTCATCACAATGCCATCGTTAGTGACTAAGTTCAGGCCGTACTCTGTCCATCCACCCACCTTCCACTACGCACTCATCTGCCATCACCTGCCCATCACCCACTGTCCACCCACCATCGTCCACCCATCCATCCTTCACCCCTGCCCCATCCATCCCTCATCCACCAGCCACCAGCCACCTGTCCCCAAAGGCCTTGTTTGGCTGCACTCCAGCCGCGTGTCAGGGTCGTGACGGGCGCCTCCTGTCGGTAGGCCCGAGCACCGCTGGACAGCGGGAAAGAGTGAGAGTCATACAGGGCGATGCGCCGCTTGCACCTGGAAGAGGCCAAGGTGGAAGGACAACTGAGCCACGGTTGTTGGTGGCACCCGGGTGACATCACGGCCAGTCGGCAGGCCCAGGCGCTCATGAGGGCCGAGGGCTGAGCAGCCCCCGAGCTATCGCTTCCTTACGATGATGCAGTTCTACCAGAACCAAAGTCAAAAGTGACCTCAGAATAAAGGACATCCACATGTCAAAGCAAAGGTTTCCGAGGGCTGGTGCCCAGCACCGGGTGTCGGAGGCAGGCGTGCGGGGCCTGCGGCCAGTCTGTCCACAGCCTGGCCTGACGCTGTCCCGGCAGCTCTGGCCAGGGCCTGCCTCACCAAGCGCTGCTGTTCTCACGCAGCCCCACCCGGGGTGTCGAGCTCTGTGACTGACCTTGGAGCTGCGGCCCCTCGGCTGGCCCAGGTGTCAAGCTCTGTGACTGACCTTGGAGCTGCGGCCCCTCGGCTGGCCCGGGGTGACCTTGGGAGCTCTTCCCGGGTGTCGAGCTCTGTGACTGACCTTGGCACTGCCGCCCCTCGGCTGGCCCGGGGTGACGTTGGGAGCTCTTCCCAGGTGTCGAGCTCTGTGACTGACCTTGGAGCTGCGGCCCCTCGGCTGGCCCGGGGTGACCTTGGGAGCTCTTCCCAGGTGTCGAGCTCTGTGACTGACCTTGGCACTGCCGCCCCTCGGCTGGCCTGGGGTGACCTTGGGAGCTCTTCCCGGGTGTCGAGCTCTGTGACTGACCTTGGAGCTGCGGCCCCTCGGCTGGCCTGGGGTGACCTTGGGAGCTCTTCCCAGGTGTCGAGCTCTGTGACTGACCTTGGCACTGCCGCCCCTCGGCTGGCCCGGGGTGACCTTGGGAGCTCTTCCCGGGTGTCGAGCTCTGTGACTGACCTTGGCACTGCCGCCCCTCGGCTGGCCCGGGGTGACCTTGGGAGCTCTTCCCGGGTGTCGAGCTCTGTGACTGACCTTGGCACTGCCGCCCCTCGGCTGGCCCGGGGTGACCTTGGGAGCTCTTCCCGGGTGTCGAGCTCTGTGACTGACCTTGGCACTGCCGCCCCTCGGCTGGCCCGGGGTGACCTTGGGAGCTCTTCCCGGGTGTCGAGCTCTGTGACTGACCTTGGCACTGCCGCCCCTCGGCTGGCCCGGGGTGACCTTGGGAGCTCTTCCCATGGGCCGGTGCACAGAGCTCCTCCCGCTGGTGTTCTGGGCAGAAGCGGGTGACGCTCAGGCTTCGGCACAGGTGTGGCCTTCCTGCCTCCATGCAGAGAGCCTCCACCCACTGACACATCCAAACACATCCAAGTGTCCCCGTTTATCATTGTTCCTCATGTTTCGCCAAATTTAAATGCTTCAAAATGTTAGGCTGTCTCAACAACATTCCATCTGGGTACAGAATACAAATACTTCCAATTAAAAAATATGGACTTGATCAGATTATCCCACCAGTCCGGAACATTCCAGAGCAGAGTCGTAACATCGCACGTCAGGACCGTGGTCCAGGCCCGTCGGCACTGGGCTGCCTCGGCTCGCCCCGGCTCTGGCAGGCTCCGACATCCTTCCTGAGCAAGCTCCCCTGCAGCAACCGCACTTGAGAGGGCTCACGTGCTAAAGACCTCTGCACAGTGTTCGCCGGATCACCAAAGCTTCTGGCACATTCTGAGTAAAATGTGACTCAAAGTCGAGGCTTCAACGCCCGTCGGCCACTCTGGTTCACGAAGGCCCTGGCAGGTCTGAACCCCTTTTCGGGGGAGTGGGAGGCAGGGCCTGAGGCACCATGGGCAAGCGCCTGCTTGGTTTTCACACCCGTCTCCACCTCTCCCTGGTTGGGCAGTTCTGAGGCTCAGCATCCCGAGGCCGTCCTGCCCCGTAGGGTCTTCACTCGTGAAAGCAGCGCTTCGCGCCAGGGGCTGCTCCATGTGCTCCTATGGCAACATCCCTGGGAGACAGACCTCTTCTCTTGGCGGGAGGTTCTAGACTGGAGTAGCAAAAGCCCGAGACTTCCCAGCGTCTTCCTGGCCCTGCCTGCTGTTGGCCCAGGGGCTCCATGTGTCCCAGCTGCCCCGGTGGGAAAGGGCACACCGTCAGTCCAGGCTGGTGGGGTACAGCCTCCCACCCTGCGGCCACCTGCAGCTGCGGGCACAGCTGCTCCCATCCAGGTTCTCCTGCACCCAGCACCCTGGAGGGAGCGTCCGTGGTGAGCGAGAAGGGAGAAGGCAGCTGGCAGTGACCCCTGAGCCCCAGGCGCCCCTCTGTCCACGTGCATCAGCAGACCCTCCCTGCAGGTTCTAGCCCAAGGACAAATGCCAGGCTCGAAGAGGAGGCCAGCACGTTCCCTGGAAGATGACCGTAAGAGTAAGTTCACTTAAAAAGTCATTAACTCCCGGGTAGATTTTCTTGCCCAGAAAAGACTCTGGCCTGGTGTCCATGGTCTCTGCTTCAGAGGAGAGTGAGCGTTAGCGGCACCGCCGGTCCCAGCCAAGCCCTCTGCTCGGCATAGTGGAGGGCTGAGGAGCAAGCCCAGGGTCCTTCCTACAGAGGCCACCCAGGTAGAGCCCGCTGCTCTACCCAGGGCCCGGGAACACCCATACAGCTACACTGGAGGAGACTGAGTCAGAACACGGAGAGCAAGCTGCCCAGGCCACCCAGGAGCCCTAAACGCTGGGTCCCCTGGGCCATCAGATAGGCTGCTTCCTCTCCATGGGGTCACTACCGAGCCCAGGCTATCCATTCTCTTGCCCCTCAGAAGTCCCCATGCAGGGGACATCCCTGCTTGTGGGCCACTGGACCACTGCCAATGACAAGGTGCAGAGCTTGCTGGCCCCCATGTCTGCAGACAAAATGCCACCATGTCCAAGCGCCGGAGTGACCTCCAATCACGGGAAGGCTGCCAAGGTCAACAGTGAGGCTGGGCTGGCCAGTGGTGAGCGCTTGCCCAGCAGGCCCGAGGCGCTGGGTTCAATCCCCAGCACATAAAAACAAATAAATAAAATAAAGGTATGTGTCCATCAGCAACTGAAATAAGTATTTAAAAGAAAGGTCGACCGTGAGAGGCTTTGATGAAACCCAGCTCCTGGAGAGAGAAGGAAAGCCAGAGCGGTGTGCGTGGCTCCTCCCAGGGGCAGGCGGGTGCAGGGATGCAGAGCCCACGCCGGCCCACCTCTCCCACGCCCCCGTGGCCTCCCCACACCCTGGACCACCCTTCCTTTCCCAGGACCTCGCCAGCGCCCCTGGGCCCAGCATCCTGTGACAAAGAGGGGCAGACGGGCTCCTGAGCACCCTGGGCACCACCAGGCCCAGATATCCTGCCCAGACACCAGGGTCCTGCTCCTGATCGGCAGCCATGCCACGCCACACTCTTTTTTGGGGGGAGGGTACCAAATTAAACTCAGGACACTCAACCACTGAGCCACACTGAGCCTGTTTTATATTTTATGTAGAGAGAGGGTCTCACTGAGATGCCTGGTCCGTCCTTCTGGGGGGAAACGAGGTGTCCCCCAGCAAGGGCCCAAGCCCCACGCCGGGCCCCACAGGCGCCCTGGAGAGTTCTGCCCCTGAATGCCGGGCCCTGTCCCCACAGCCCTCTGGCCCAGGAACTGCCCTCTGCAGGCTACACTCAGTGAGCACTTGGGTCCATGGGAAAGAACAGAAGAGCCCCGGCTGAGGGGCAGTGGGGACACAGCCTCAGGTGGCCCTTCCCCTCCGCTGCAGGCTCAGGGACCCCTGGGGAGAGTGGTCCTCAGCGAGGCTTCAGTCCTGGACCAAGAGGCCCCTGAGACAGCAGGGAGGAGACCAAGTCCCAGAGCACAGGGACGTCCGGGGTGGGACAGACCCTGTGACCCCCGGCCAGGGCTCTCCCTGCCTCCCCGAGGGGCCGAGTACCCAGACCCCGAGGTGTGGCCTCAGCACGACCCCGGTGGCTCTGGGTGGGTGGGCACGGCACCCACAGCCTCACGCCCCTCGCCACCCACCAGCCTCCAGAGTCACCAGGCCCCTGGGGTGGGGGCATCCCTGTAGCTGCCCCTGCTCCACGGCCCCTGGGGCGGCCTCAAGAAGAGTTCTTCAGGCGGGCCCTGGGGACCACAGGAAACACACATTCGGGGCCCTGCCTGGGCCCTGAGTCACCGTCATCAGCCTCCAGTGGCAGGGCACCCCAGGGCTGGGGACAGCCCAACAGCAGCTCCTGGTGTGTCACAGCATCCCTGACCACTGCCTTGGCAGCTGGCTGGCCTCCCAGAGCCGCCTGTCTCTCCCTGGAGCCACGGCTCCCTCCTGGGTGAGGACAAAATGGGATGGTGGGCAAGTGGCCCACAGCCCAGGTCCTGGTCATTCGGCAGGAACCTGAGCAGCCCACCAGGCACAGCGTGGCAGGGGTGCCCTGCCCCCCGCCCTCCACAGGGGACAGCAGGACCCACCCAGGCTTGGGGGAGACCTAGCACCTCGCCACACCACTGGGCTCTGGCCAGGACACCTGCCGTGGGAGGGGCGCCAGCCCGGCCTTCCCTGAGGCCAGAGGTCCGATGACCGTGTGGGACAGGCTGCAGGCACTGGTGCCACAGGAAGGCCTCAGCGCGGGCACCAAGGTGCAGCCTGCAGGCACCAAGCGTCAGTGGGCAGAGGACAGAGATCCCAGGCCCCGGAGGGCTTGTGGGGGGACGTCTCAGCAGAGCCACGGCATGGCCCTGGGCCAGCGCTGCAGGGCAATGCTCCCGGGTGCCAGGTCCCCTAGCACCTTGTGGCTACTGGGGACAAAGCCCTGAGGATAACGGGATCCTGCGGAGGGGAGAAAGGTCACTCTGGCCGTTCCACGGGCTACGGGGCCTGGTGAGAAGACCTGGGCGACCCTCTCTAGAAACCACTTTTGGGCTGTTTTCTCTGAGGCCTCGTTAGCAAGGTGCTTGGTCCCGAGTCCCCACCCCTCGCCTGCGATCCTTGTTCATCTGGTGAAGAGACCACCTGCTCCATCCCCACCGGCCAGGCTGAGCGCCCATGTGCTGGGCACTGTTGGCAGAGCCCGAGACGCCCTGGGAGCAGACAAGCCTGAGTGTGGCTGCCCGCACGCCCGCGCCCCACGGCACCGCAAGCCTCCCGCGAGAGGGTCCTCCCCTCAGCCTCGCTGTCTGACGCGGTGCTCCTTGGGGCAGGCCACCTGCAGGAAGCGCCCCCCGGAGCTGTGCCACTGCACACCCGCGCGGCAGGATGCCCTGTCCTCTCCACCAGCTGTCGGTGTGAAAACCCAACGCCACACCCTTGCACAGGTGGTCCGCTGGTTTCCAACACAGGCACGCCATATGCAAAGATTAGCCAGTGGGAATGGAGGGCCTGAACCTGAGACCTGCGCTCTGGACGCCTTCTAAGGCAGCAAAGGTGCAAGTCTCCAGGGCCCGAGGCTGGGTGGCGGCTCCTTAGACGAGACACCCAAAGCACAGCAAGGAAATAAGGAACAGAGGGACTGTGTCAAATCAAATTCCTGTGCAGAGGACACCTTCTCAGGAAGGAGGAGACGCAAGGACAGAACGTGCTCACAGACCATCGCCTGGGTTCAGGAGCGTGTGAGAACGTGTGAGAGACGCGCGAGCTGATTCAGAGGTGGGCAGGAGGGAGCAGAGCGGGTGTGACGGCGAGCCCACCCTGCGAGGCCTCTGGGGAGGGTGGACAGAGCCCCTTGCCAGGTCCAGCAGCAGCAGCTGAGGGGCTGAGAAACTGGGCAGCCCCTGCAGAGGCCTCTCCCCTGGAGAGGACCAGCCAACCCCAGAAGGCAGGAGGGACGGGCACCCCAGTGTCCCAGAGCCACGGTGTGCCGGGCTGCCAGGACCTACCAGGTGCCTCTGGAGGCCAACTGACAGCTGGCCACGCTCGAGGCAGCTTCTGCAGAGAGCTTCCTCTCTTGCTCACACAGGCGACCCCGGGTGATGCTCGGTGGGGAGCGTCGTCCCACGGGAAGTGAGCCAGGAGGAGTGCCAAGTGCACACGCTCGTGGTTTCTCACTGAAGGCACCTGGGAACCCGAGTGGCCAGTCCCTGAATCACGTGTCCCACCTCCGCCCAGGGAACGCACAGGTTGGACATGGACGTCTCCCAGGGGCCCCTTCCGTCTCCCGGCAGGCGTGGGCGTCATAGGCAGCTGGAGTCTGCAGAGCTGTGGGCAGCCTCTCCCCGGCCACCCCACTGCCCTGGTGGCGAAGGCTCAGCCACAGCTCCACGCCTGGCCAGGCAGAGTGCAGTGTGCCAGGTGGCCACGCCCTCTGTCCCTGAGTGACTGATGGAGAGCCACCCGCAGCGGCCGCCACACCAGACGTTCTGCCTCCCCAGCTCCAGACTGGCATTTCTGTTCCCATGTGGCGCCCCCTGCTGGTGACCCCGCACCACAGCTCAGGCAAGGGCCCATGAGTGCCCACCCCGAGAAGTTCAGGGGTCGCCTTGGCAGCTGGGCGGCCCCCAGCAGCCTGCACCTGGGAAGCAGCTCAGCTCTTAGTGGGGTGGGCCATGTCAACAGCGGGTTTGTCTCCTCTCTGCACGCACCTGTGTTGCAAAGTCAGGCTGGGACGGTCCCCGCAGCACCACCAGGTCAACAGGCTCATTCATTCTAACTCATTCAGCAACGGGGGATGCGCAGGAAGCAGGAGCAGCGTCAAGCAGTCGCAGAGACACAGAGGTGTTCTGACAGCATGGTCGTCTCCACTGGGAGGCCAGGCAGCTACTCCAAAGAGCGGGCTGTTCCCAGCGAGAGACTCGGCCTGCCCAGAGCACCATGGGAAGGTGGCAGAGCTGGCCCCGCGAGTCCCTACCCAAGGTGTACCTTCTGGACGGAATGGCAGGAGCCAGAGGGGAGGAGGACAGTCCCGAGCACCTTAGCAGGCCAGTGCTCGTCTGGTGCCTGTCGGACCTGCTCAAGTCAGCGCCTGACAGCTGCACTTCATGTCTCCCTTATGGAGGCCGCGAGGATGGGAGGCTTGGTTCTTGCCAAACGTGGTCTCTCCTTCAGCCGTCAGGAACCGCAACCTGACCGTGGCTGTCCACGCATGTTTGGAAAGCTAGCGGCGAGATTGTGGGGTTTGGAGACACACAAAGGTCGGAAGCCCCGTGCGAAGCACTACAATGTCCTGGGGGAGATGAGAAGGACCAGAGAAACCGGCAATGGAAACAGGCTTGCCATAGCCTGAGCACGTCCCCCAGGCTCCTGCGCCGGGCCCGGAGCCCAGGGTGCCGCTCTGGGAGACGGCCTTGCAGGCAGCCCAGGTGAAGGAGATGAGGGCAGGGCCCGATCCCCGGGGACCGGTGGCCTCGTACTGTCCCTCTCTGCCCTGGGTGTGCGAGGGGAGGCCGCGTGAGGCCCGGGGGTAAGGTGACCTTCTGCACATGGTGGAGGAGGCCTCTGGCAAAACCAGCACCGTCAGCCCCCTGATCTTGGACGTCTGGCCTCCAGAATGTAAGAAATAGGTTCTGCCACGGGCCCAGGCGTGGCTCTCTGCCACGCGGCCTGAGCTGGCTCGTGTGGGGCACCGTGGATGGAGGCTCTGGAAGGCTGTGCCTGCCAAGGAGGCTGTGACCCTCTCGCAGCACCCACACTGCAGGCCCCGGCTGAGCTAAAGTAAAGGGCAGCTCAGCCGGACCGCAGAGCGCCTCTGCCAGCCTGGACTCTTCAGGGCAACCGGGACATTCTGCCTGGTTCTCCCGCTCATTTTTTTCTTCAAAATACCAGGCCACCTTGCAGACTCCCAGACCTTAGTGTGGGAAGAGACGAGGACCCGTTCAGACCAGCCTCCTGCTGCACATGTCGAGGGCCTGGGGAGAGTTTGGGGCGAGGGGCCACAGAGCCCTGGCAATTCCATCGCCCCAGGCAGGCGCCAGAGACCCACCTGAGCAGCTGGGGTGGAGCCCGCCTGCCCCAGCTCACCCCGTCGGCCCCTTCACCCTGGGTGCGGAGGGTGCAGAAGGCCCTGGCAAAGCTGAGCAAGGGCACTGTCGGCCCGTGCCGTCTGCCCAGGGTGGGGCCCCCCTCGCTGCATCCCACCAGCCCAGGATGCTATGGCAGCACCAGACGCCAGCCAAGCGAGGCTGGGCACACGCGCGGGCCAGGTACCTCCCAGCAGGGGCGACGGAGGAAGCGCTCGAGCAGAGGCCCTGGACAGAAGCGCCCTGCTCCACACCATCAGGGGACACACGGCCTGCGTCTGGGAAGCCATCCAACAGCAGCGAATGAGATACCTGCTGGCGATGGCCCTGCTGCTGGCCCCGCAGGCAGACCCTGAAGCCACAGGCATCCCAGGAGGTGGAATCCCCCCGGGGAATTGAATTGTTCTAGGGGAGGGAAAGGATTTGCCAACTGCTAAGCAATTCTTGCAACTAAAAATAAACTCATATGAATCCTGAGACCCAGGTAGAGGTTAATGGTTTTTCCAATTAGCACAGGTGCCAGGGTAAAGTGACCCAAGAGCTCACCCATGTCCCTCCTGCTCAGTGGCACTGGCACTGGACAGGCCAGGAGAAAACCCAGCTGGGCGCAGGTTCGAGAACCATCTAGCAGGCCAGGCAGACATCAGGGCACGGATCCTGCGCTGCCAGGGCAGCCAAAATCCACAGCTGCCAAGGCCCCTGCCCCAGCCTGGCTGCAGCCAGCAGCAGGAGGGAAAGCAGCTCCGTCACCGCGGCGCAGGGAACAGGCCCGGCCCAGCCGGAGCCCTGTGGGGGCAGAGCGCACCTGCGTCTGTGCAGGCAGTGTGTCCCTTTCCAGCTGAAGCCCGGCCCAGGGGTTGTGGCCCAAGCCTGGAGCAAGGCAGGGCCTGCAGCAGCATTTCAGCCAAATGGCTGTTTGTTCAACACATTTTAAGATGAAATCTTTCGCTGCCGGGCTGGAGCCCCTTTCCATGGGCAGTTCCCCTGCCCGCCGCAGCCCAGCCGTCCTCCACGTCGGCTCTGACTGCCCCATGCCCACCGGGAGTGGGGAGGAGAGGGTGGTCAGGTGCCGCTGGCAGCAACGCATCTGCCTGGCTCTGCCAGACGGCGCCCGCTGCGTCCCCAGGCTCCAGGCCCACCCATGGGGCCTTCTGCCCAACCGCCTCGAGAGTCTCTCACGAGGGGTCCAAGAGGTGCCCGGAGCTTCCAACTCAGCTCAGTGTCCCGTGAGCTCTGCAACTCGGCTGGCTGCAGGATGGTCCCCTTGAGCTGCGGCCATGTCTGCAGACGTCCGTCCCAGGCAAGGGAGGGCACAGAGACCCCTCTCTTTGTCCTTCCTTCAAAGAGCAATCACAAAGCCAGAGTCAATGCCGCCACGCCTCGCGGAAGTGCTGGGTGCTGCGGTGGTACGCACAGTAGGGCAGACGTCCGTGGCCGTGGCCAGCTCAGAGTCAGGCTCATGTCTCTGGGCACCATGGAGTGAAACTGGTCCAAGCTGGGAGTGTGCAGCTGGTTGTCCCCTGTCCCCTCGGGGACACGCTTTCCTACCGCCACGCCTGGTAGAGTTTCTAGGTCTGAGGTTGTTGCTAAGTAACCAAGCCAGTTGGGCTGGGTGGCCACGTGGAACTTCTGTATGCTGCAACTGTGTCCCCAGGCTGACCGTCGGTGGGTGTGCCTGGCCTGGGATCCAGCAAGCTGCTTCTTTGAGCAGAGGTTGTGCTGGGACTCAGAGGGCTGGCAGCTCTCCAGGCCACGGGAAGCCACACCCTGCCCAGCTGTCCCCCGCCCCCAGCTCCGGTCCAAGGCCTCTGGGGCCACTCAGGGCTATTTTAATGCCTGAGTCCTACCTGCAGCCCAGCCCTCCTTGACTTCCCAGGAGGCTCCCAGCCCCTCTGGGGCTGAGGGGTGTCCCCCCACGCCCTGCCAGGACTAGAGATAAATGACCGTGAGGAGCAAGTCCAGCACCCACTCCGGAGGCAGCGGCAATTCTGAGGTTGGGCCAGGCCATGGACCTGCGTGGAAGGCGAGGAGCAGGGGTGTGGCTCTGCAGGGCCCCAGGGGACCGAGGCTGCTCCTCCGGCCCCTGGACTCCCAGCAACTCGGCCTTGGCTCAAGCCTGGCTCCAGGGGTGGTGTGGAAGGGCACGGCCAACTGGAAGTGAATTCCAGGAATATTCCTCTGGCGGGTGACAGAGAAGGAGGGGGCTTCCCCCAGGCCACAGAGTCTGCAGGAGGTCAAATAAGCCAAGATCCACGTCCCACAAGAAAGTAACACAGCCACCTTGGGACCCAGCAGCCAGCAGCCAGGTACAGAGCAGGAGCAGGAAAGCAGAGGCCTGAGCTGCTGACCACACGCCACGTTCACAGTGTCTTCAAGGCCAGAGGAAGCAGCAACCACCACCCATGCACAGACGCACGTGTGGTCAGAAGAGCGTGGCCTACCTGCACGCCAGGTGGCATGGCCTCAGAAGGAAGGACAGTCTAAACCTGCTGTAATAAGGACAGACCTCAGGACATGACAACAAGCCATGTAAGCCAGTCACCAAAGGACCGACACCACGTGAGGCCGTTCTGTGCATCCAGACGCATCATGTCCACAGAGAGGGGAGGTGGACCAGCTGGGGCCAGAGACCAGGGAGGTCAGGGACCAGGGAGGCCGGGGCATCAGGGGAATGAGGAGAGTTTCAGTTTGGAAAGACAGAAGGTTCTGGAGGTGATGCTGCACCCCGCGGTGGAGCTGAATGTCACCACCTGCACCGGGAGCTGTTAGGGCGGCCACCCTGGTGGCAGGTGAGACGGCCAAGGCAGCAGGCGCCTGGCAGCCCCTTCTCCCCACTGCCTTGGCAGTCCGGGGCAGAGCCCGGGACCGGTCCTGGGCTAGCAGGCCTGCTCCGTGGGGCTGGCCTCTCCCTGTGTGGTCAGAGACCCCTGCAGCCCTCGGGCTGTGAGACCCACCTCATGAGGAGGGGCACCAGTGGTCTGCATGCTGACAGGCCCCCCACCCAGGCAATTCTCAGACCCGCCAAACATGAGAGCTGCTCAGGGCCAGTCGACCTCTCAGCAGACGCTGTGGATGCCCCGCAGCCAAGGACATGCAAACCCAAACCAGCCCCCAGGAGCCCAGGGAGGAGTGGCCACAGCCTGTACCGTGTCGAGTTCCCGGTCTCTACACCCTAACAGCCTGTTTTAAGGGCATCTGCCTGGAAACACCTGAGCACAGAGACACAGCCCCTCCCGGGGGGCACCGAGGCTCCGCCACCCCCCAAAGCACCTTCCCCGCCACCTCTGCATGCAGGGGAGGAATCGGCCCAGGCACAAGCATTTGAGGAGGGTCCCCACAAAGATGGCTAGGTCTGAGGAACTGCCTGATCTACCTCCATTCTGCGGGTAAATGGCCTGAGACAGCTCCGTGACAGGTGCAGATTCTGTGGTGGGCGAACAGCAAAGCCAGAGGGTGTCAAGCCCTCTCCACCTTGAGAGAGGTCTTGTGAGCAGGGCTCTGAAGTACACATAGGAGTTTCCTAGGTGCTAAAGAGCCTGCCAACCCGTTCTGCGTCCTGTTTGGAACCAAAAGAGGGAGGGGCCGCCCAACACTTGTAGGGCGACGGCTGGACCTGGGGGTCTTGCCCAGTGCCCCGGTCTTACTGGGGTCTTGGGGAGTCCCTGGGGGTGAGGGAGCTCCTTAGAGGGCGATGCCTGCCGCTGATCCTCCTGCCACCTCTGTGCCGAGCAGACTCGCCCGCTTTGACCACAGTCCATTCCCACTGGCACTGCAGCCCCACAGCTGGCGAGAGCGCTCAGTGGGCAGCGCAGGGAGGTGGGGCCAGGAGGAGGTGCTGGCAAGCAGCAACTGCCGGAAGACAGACTCAGAGCGGACGAGGGGACAGACGGCGGGACAGCTTCGGTCTTTCCCTGAAAACAAACCCCCGGAAGCATCCCACCTGGCAGCAGGTGCCCGGGGTTCTCTGGGCTGAGCGGAGGCCTGAGGGTCCCTGGAGAAGGTCTGCCTGGGTCTATGCACAGCTCTTTCCAGGAATGGCAGAGACAGGCCTGGCCACTGCTTCAGGAGGAACGTTCCAGAAGGCTGCGCCTTTGGTGAGGAGCAGCGAGAGCCAGATGTGGGTGTCGGAGGCCTCGTGTGACCCTGGAGAGATGACTCCACCGGAGACACTCTTTCCCTCTGAAGCATGACCAGAGACCATGTCCAGCCCCTCCCGACCTCGCTGGAGAACCGCCAGGGTTTGATTTAACAGCTGAGCAAGCGTGAAGGAATTCAGAAAGGGCTTGACCTCGCCGTGGGGGACGAGCCGCAGGGACTGGTAGCCAGCGTCCTGCCCACAGGGGCCAGGGCCAGCGTGAGCACCTGCCACGTGCCAGGCACTGTCCTGGCCCTGGGACCACAGGCCTGGACGGGCGTCCTGCACACAGACCCTCCCTGTGTGAGGAGCCAACGAGACACACAGGGACCCCCACAGCCAGGGACCCAGGGAGTCATGACCCCAGCCAAGCCCCAAAGTCTGGTCAGCCAACATGTTTCTGAAAGGACAAGGTTGTTCCCTGAACACGGACGCTGGGAGGTCATGGCTGCAGGAAAGCGTATACTGGGTGGACCAGGGCCCCAAGGGAGCCTCTGGGGAAACGGGGGACCAGGAACAGTGGGTGCCCCGTCCCTGCCTCCTGCCTACGAGGGGCAGCGTGGCAGGTGAACGCTGCCTATATCACGGGGGAGGCGGCAAAGCCCCAGGGAGCCATGACAACCCATGGCCCTGAACGGTCAGCCCTGGACCCACCTTGGGCTGGCCCCACAGGCCATTCTCTGTGCAGAACACTCTCCAGTTTGTCCTCGAGGGCCACCACACAAGGCCTCTGGGAGGCCACGGAACCTGGGAGGAGGGAGGGGAGTGGGGCTGTGCTGGCGGAGCTTAGGAGCTGTGGGGAGCAAGGTGCCCAGCTAGAGGCCTGTGTCCCCACACCCAGGTCGCATCCATGCACGCCCGGGCCCGGGGCCTGAGGCCACCCAGCCCCACCCCAGAGCCAGAGCCCCTCCAGCACAGGCCGCTCACCCCTGTTGTTGGGCCTCCCCTGGGGCTGGAGCACCATCGGCCTGAACACCAGGAGTCCGGCAGTGCGTCCACCAGGAGAGCATCCCGAGGCCGTGTGACAAAGGACCCATCTCAGTGCTCAGGCCACGTGCCCTCAGGCCCTTGGGGGTCTGCAGGTAAGAAGGCTGGTGCTGCTGGGTCACGTGGAGGGCGGGCAGGGCCGTCCCTCCTGGAGGCTCAGGAAGCCGGAGGCAGCGCGTGGCCTGGGCCCTCCGTCCTCGGCAGCCTCTGCTTCCCCACACCAGTGCGGCCTGCCCCGCGAGGACCCCTGCCAGGCGCCAGGCGACCCCCTCCCAGAGCCCCTCAGCCCACCTGAGGTCCCAGCAGCCAGGCAGGCCACACGCTCATGGTCCCAGGGTGGGGGACACGGGGGTCTCTGGGGGTACTCCTGACGAGGGGGACGGTTCCCTGGGAGGCAACTCAGTCCTCCTTTCACATCCAGCTCCTTCCTGTGGCCCCTTTGTCCTCGGTCACTGCCTGGCACGTTAACCTGGGCAGCCTGAGGATGCCCACTTCTGCCACTGCCCCCAGAGCCTGAGAGCTCATCAGGAGGCCCAGGCACCTCCCTCGGGTGCGAGTTCACCTCACGGCCTGGGAACCTCCCCTCCTGCCCGGAAGGGGAAATCGGCTCCACAAATGGACGGCACAACAAGAGCGTCCCTGACCCCGAGGCAGGGGAGAGACGAGAGCCGTGCCCACCGTCCTGCTTTCAGATCAAGCCTCCAGATTCTTCCGCAGGGACCAGAAAACCCTGCAGGGAGCAGAGGCGGCCTCAGGTCTCCTGCAGCCTTGTCAACCGTGTGCCCAGGAGGAAGCCAGGTCCAGAACTGCCAGGTGGGAGGCCCCAGCCCTGCTGCTACGAGGCTGGCCCCCACAGCCGGGCGGTGGCCACAGTGCAACTGGGTGTCCGATGCACGAGGAACCGGGGACCCAGGCTTGAGGAGTGGCCTTGCAGACCCATGAGCACGGGCAGCAGGTCAGCCCTGAGCCCAGCATGGGGTGGGTGGTGACAGGCGCCATCGACTGTCCTCAAGCCACAGCCCAGCGTGGCCTGATCTGCAGAGGTGCATCTGCAAAACCAGCCAGGGGCCTCCAGCTTCCGGTGCCTCCCCAGGCAGGGCCCCTGGGCCTCCTTAGGACACTTGGTGCCCAGTGCCTCCCATCCACCACTGCCCTTGAAGTCCTGGGCCACGTGTGAACCAGCTCCTGCCCCGTGAGGCTCTCGGGTTTGCCCAGCATCCTCCTGCAGTGCGGCCAGCAAGGGGCCCAGAGTGCCCTGGAAGCAGAGCAGGGACAGAGCCCAGCCACACTGGACGCCACCCCCCCAGCACCTGTTGGGAAGCCCGAGCGAGAACCCCCAGAGAAGTAGCTGCCACTCTGCTCCAATGTTCAGGGAAGGCTCCTGGCAGCACAGAGGCCACTGGGCCCACCTGGGGGCTCCACTCGTCTCCAGGGACAGCGCCAAGCATGGGCTCACGGAGGTCGATGGCGAGGCCGGTGACGGAGGCCAGGGCAGACAGCACGTGGGCCACCGCGCGTTCCTTGAATGTGCGAGTTTGAAACTTCCCCGAATCCTGGTCAGAGTGCCTGCAGAGCCCCGGTGCTCCCGGCAGCAGGATCAAGCCCCGGGACTCAGGGTCACTGGGGCCTCGCCCCTCAGTCCTAGTCTTTCAAAAGGCAGCCCTGGTGTCCCCGGGGGCCTGCGGGGCTGCAGGCCAGGTGGGCTCAAAGCAAGCTCTGCAGGCCAGGTCGGACCCTGTTGCTGCCAAAGATCAGAAAACAAGCGCAGGGTCGCACTCAGCAGGGTCAGGGATCTGCCGGCCACACGGGTGAGCAGCGGACTCAGAAAACACGCATCTGAGGAAGACGGGGGTCAGAGGCAGGTTGCAACCTGGCGGTGCGTTGGTCTGTCACCCACCTGTCCTCAGGGCCGAGACAGGAGAGCAAGCGAGAGAGGGAGTCCCGGGCTGGAGAGGAGGAGCTCAGTCACCCTCCTGAGAGAGGCGGCTTCCGCGTGGCCCCGGCCTCCTCGCGGCTCCAGCAGGACAGCAGAGGGCCGTTTTGGCTCGCAGCCCCTCGGGGCCAACACCGTGTGCTTACTGGAGTTAGGAATGACCCCTCAACAGAGGCAGCTGCGGCAGGCAGTGTGGGGAGGCTCCCCAGGGACAAGACCGGGTCCTGGACCACTGAGGGAGCCCGAGGGGGTGTGCAGGCCTTGCTGCTCTCCCAGAGATGGGGCACCAAATCCAGACTTAGGACCAGGTCAGAACCAGGTGTGCAGTCTCCCCAGCCCAGCAGGTGCCCAAGCCTATACACACAGTCAAAGTCCTGGGGCTCAAACCACCTGGGATCTTGATTGGTCACCTGCTCTTACCTATAAGTACCTCTGCCTATGACCCAGCATGTCCAGAATCTTTGCAGGGGCCACATAGCTTGCATTCCACATCAGACATCATATTTAGAGTTAAAATCTACAGAAAACAACAAACGCACATGCACCCGTGTGCTTAAATTGGTACTAAAGTGTAAATGACTGATAGCAGATTCTTGGGAACCCAGTAAAGGCTGAGCTTCTGTCCATCAAAGCCCAGGGACCACCTGTTTGGCTGTGCTTCCTCCACCTCTCCCGTTTTGTGCTGAGGTGCTCCCACCTGCACCTCCCGCCAGGCCTTTACTGATGCTGGTCGCCTGCCCTCTGGTCTGTGGCTCACACCCAGGGACCGCTCTGCCGCTCACCCCTCCAGCGTGAGCACTCCTCTCTCACCTGCCCTGGCCCCTGCTCCAGCTGATGGCACATGAGTGTCTGTGGCCAAGGGTGGAGGCTGAGTATGGAGGCCCAGGGCCAGAGGCTCTGGGTGCTCTTAGGAAGAGAAGGGAGGGGCCCCAGCACCCACCGTGGGCCTCATTCTTCAGCCCGGTCCTCAGCAGCTGCTGGGACTGCCAAGCCCCTTAACATGCAAACGCCTCTCCTCCCTACAGCATCCTCCAAGGCAGGAACTGCCAAGTCCCTTCAAATGGCATGTGTGCCCACGAGCCAGGGTGAGATTGAGAATCTTGCCCACGATCCTACAACTAGCGAGGTCCCTGGCAGATGTCACATGAGTGGGACAGGTCTCTGAGCTTGTGTCTGAGCCCTGGTGCCTCCCCTGTGACCAGCCTCTGCACAGAGACCCACCAGCACCCACCCAGAGTCAGTGGATGCCAGGTGCCCTAAGGAGCCACCCCTCCATCCCAACCACAGCCAGGAGGAGGGGAGGGGTCACAGCCCCTACCTGGCAGGTGGGGAAACTGAGGTTGCCCATGGCTTCCCTCTCCCAGGCCCTCCCTGCTCGGCTAGCTGGCCACATCTCCCAGGTCAGTGCGTGGAGGTAACAATGCAGGATGTCCTGCCCTGAGCAGGACGCAGGGCTCTCCAGGACTGCACACCAAGGAGGGGCCAGGGCCTCAGGAGCCACCCAGCCTGACGCCACGTGAGGGATGTCTAGCGGGCTGGGCCTCCCTTCCCAACCCTGAAGCTCAGCAGGCACATCTGCTGGGACTCACTCACATCCTCTTTGGAGTAAGTGGATTTTGTCCATGTTTATCCTGCAGAATAAACAGATTTTCCTGATCAAAGGCTACTCAGTCTGGAGACGATGACCAGGAGTGTTTTCCCAGCTGAGTCATGACAAGCGTTTGGGGCCTGGACTGTGCAGAGCCACGTCAAGCTGGGAGATCACATGTTCCGACGGGAGTGCACATTCACGCCTCTGCTGGCGACTGCAGCGTGAAGACCCAGGCGCCCGTACGGAGGCAGCCGCAGCCGCAGCCACAGCCGCAGCCGCAGCCACAGCCGCAGGCACAGCTGCAGCTGGGTCAGTCGCCCCACCTGCTGAGCAGGGAGGAGATCGCCTGAGGCCAGGAGGCCTGAGGGAGCAGCAGGCAGACCCTCACTCGGGGACCTGCTCTCTGCCACCAGCCGGCAGGGTGACGCTGGCTTGCCCACAGGCCCAGGGTACCTGCCTGGGAGCGTGGGTGATGCAAGGGGGCCACAGGGGGCCTGGAGACACAGACCAGAAGCAGGGGGCTGCTATTCGTGCCTCCGGGCTGAGACCACCATCCGAGCATCGCCTAGCATCCCAGGAGGCCCCAGAAGCTGGGGCCCGAAGGAAGCAGACTCTGGCCTGCAGGTGGAACCAGCCCCAGGGGGCCTACTGGGAGCCACCAGGGCGGCCTGTGGCGGGGCGTCCGCAGGACCCGGGGCCTGGGGCACAGTGGAGGGGCTACTGGCCGCTCGCTCAGCTCGTCCGCGAGCCAGTCAGTTTCCTTCTGCAAAATGGGCCGTGGCAGAGGAGCCAGAGGCCAGGACAGCACTCAGCAGGCGGCTGGCTCAGTGGGTGGGTGGCGAGGGCCTGCCCTGAGCTGAGAGCTCAGGTGGGACCCAGGTCAGGACGCCTCACACCCCTGAGACATGAGCTCCATGTGCCCAGGTGGGACCCACTCAGGACGCCTCACACCCCTGAGCCATGAGCTCCAGGTGCCCATGTGGGACCCACTCAGGACACTTCACACCCCTGAGCTGTGAGCTCCATGTGCCCAGCTGGGACACCACTCAGGACACTTCACACCCCTGAGCCATGAGCTCCAGGTGCCCAGGTGGGACCCACTCAGGACACTTCACACCCCTGAGCCATGAGCTCCAGGTGCCCATGTGGGACCCACTCAGGACACTTCACACCCCTGAGCTGTGAGCTCCATGTGCCCAGGTGGGACCCCACTCAGGACGCCTCATACCCATGAGCTGTGAGCTCCATGTGTCCAGGTGGGACCCACTCAGGATGCCTCACACTCCTGAGCTGTGAGCTCCATGTGTCCAGGTGGGACCCACTCAGGACACTTCACACCCCTGAGCTGTGAGCTCCATGTGCCCAGGTGGGACACCACTCAGGACGCCTCATACCCCTGAGCCATGAGCTCCATGTGTCCAGGTGGGACCCACTCAGGACGCCTCACACCCCTGAGCCGTGAGCTCCATGTGCCCTGGTGGGACCCCACTCAGGACGCCTCACACCCCTGAGCTGTGAGCTCCATGTGCCCAGGTGGGACCCACTCAGGACACTTCACACCCCTGAGCCGTGAGCTCCATGTGCCCAGGTGGGACACCACTCAGGACATTTCACACCCATGAGCCGTGAGCTCCATGTGCCTAGGTGGGACCCCACTCAGGACACTTCACACCCCTGAGCTGTGAGCTCCATGTGCCTAGGTGGGACCCCACTCAGGACGCCTCATACCCATGAGCTGTGAGCTCCATGTGCCCAGGTGGGACCCACTCAGGACACTTCACACCCCTGAGCTGTGAGCTCCATGTGCCTAGGTGGGACCCCACTCAGGACGCCTCATACCCATGAGCTGTGAGCTCCATGTGCCCAGGTGGGACCCACTCAGGACACTTCACACCCATGAGCTGTGAGCTCCATGTGCCTAGGTGGGACCCCACTCAGGACGCCTCATACCCATGAGCTGTGAGCTCCATGTGCCTAGGTGGGACCCCACTCAGGACGCCTCACACCCCTGAGCCGTGAGCTCCATGTGCCTAGGTGGGACCCCACTCAGGACACTTCACACCCCTGAGCTGTGAGCTCCATGTGCCTAGGTGGGACCCCACTCAGGACGCCTCATACCCATGAGCTGTGAGCTCCATGTGCCCAGGTGGGACCCACTCAGGACACTTCACACCCATGAGCCGTGAGCTCCATGTGCCCAGGTGGGACACCACTCAGGACGCCTCATACCCCTGAGCTGTGAGCTCCATGTGCCCAGGTGGGACCCACTCAGGACGCCTCACACCCCTGAGCTGTGAGCTCCATGTGCCCAGGTGGGACCCACTCAGGACGCCTCACACCCCTGAGCTGTGAGCTCCATGTGTCCAGGTGGGATCCCGGTCAGGACGCTTCACACCCCTGAGCTGTGAGCTCCATGTGCCCAGGTGGGACCCACTCAGGACACTTCACACCCCTGAGCTGTGAGCTCCATGTGCCCAGGTGGGACCCACTCAGGACGCCTCACACCCCTGAGCTGTGAGCTCCATGTGTCCAGGTGGGACCCATTCAGGACACTTCACACCCCTGAGCTGTGAGCTCCATGTGCCCAGGTGGGACCCACTCAGGACACTTCACACCCCTGAGCTGTGAGCTCCATGTGCCCAGGTGGGACACCACTCAGGACACTTCACACCCCTGAGTCGTGAGCTCCATGTGCCTAGGTGGGACCCCACTCAGGACGCCTCACACCCCTGAGCCGTGAGCTCCATGTGCCTAGGTGGGACCCCACTCAGGACGCTTCACACCCCTGAGCCGTGAGCTCCATGTGCCCATGTGGGACCCCACTCAGGACACTTCACACCCCTGAGCTGTGAGCTCCATGTGCCTAGGTGGGACCCCACTCAGGACGCCTCATACCCATGAGCTGTGAGCTCCATGTGCCCAGGTGGGACCCACTCAGGACACTTCACACCCATGAGCCGTGAGCTCCATGTGCCCAGGTGGGACACCACTCAGGACGCCTCATACCCCTGAGCTGTGAGCTCCATGTGCCCAGGTGGGACCCACTCAGGACACGTCACACCCCTGAGCTGTGAGCTCCATGTGTCCAGGTGGGACCCACTCAGGACACTTCACACCCCTGAGCTGTGAGCTCCATGTGCCCAGGTGGGACCCACTCAGGACGCCTCACACACCTGAGCTGTGAGCTCCATGTGCCCAGGTGGGACACCACTCAGGACACTTCACACCCCTGAGCTGTGAGCTCCATGTGCCCAGGTGGGACCCATTCAGGACACTTCACACCCCTGAGCTGTGAGCTCCATGTGCCCAGGTGGGACCCACTCAGGACGCCTCACACACCTGAGCTGTGAGCTCCATGTGCCCAGGTGGGACACCACTCAGGACACTTCACACCCCTGAGCTGTGAGCTCCATGTGCCCAGGTGGGACACCACTCAGGACACTTCACACCCCTGAGCTGTGAGCTCCATGTGCCCAGGTGGGACCCACTCAGGACGCCTCACACCCCTGAGCTGTGAGCTCCATGTGTCCAGGTGGGACCCACTCAGGACACTTCACACCCCTGAGCTGTGAGCTCCATGTGTCCAGGTGGGACCCACTCAGGACACTTCACACCCCTGAGCTGTGAGCTCCATGTGCCCAGGTGGGACCCACTCAGGACGCCTCACACACCTGAGCTGTGAGCTCCATGTGCCCAGGTGGGACACCACTCAGGACACTTCACACCCCTGAGCTGTGAGCTCCATGTGCCCAGGTGGGACCCCACTCAGGACACTTCACACCCCTGAGTCGTGAGCTCCATGTGCCTAGGTGGGACCCCACTCAGGACACTTCACACCCCTGAGCTGTGAGCTCCATATGCCTAGGTGGGACCCCACTCAGGACGCCTCATACCCATGAGCTGTGAGCTCCATGTGCCCAGGTGGGACCCACTCAGGACACTTCACACCCATGAGCCGTGAGCTCCATGTGCCCAGGTGGGACACCACTCAGGACGCCTCATACCCCTGAGCTGTGAGCTCCATGTGTCCAGGTGGGACCCACTCAGGACGCTTCACACCCCTGAGCTGTGAGCTCCATGTGCCCACGTGGGACCCACTCAGGACGCCTCATACCCATGAGCTGTGAGCTCCATGTGCCCAGGTGGGACCCACTCAGGACACTTCACACCCATGAGCCGTGAGCTCCATGTGCCCAGGTGGGACACCACTCAGGACGCCTCATACCCCTGAGCCATGAGCTCCATGTGCCCAGGTGGGACCCACTCAGGACGCCTCACACCCCTGAGCTGTGAGCTCCATGTGCTCAGGTGGGGGACCCCACTCAGGACGCCTCATACCCATGAGCTGTGAGCTCCATGTGCCCAGGTGGGACCCACTCAGGACACTTCACACCCCTGAGCTGTGAGCTCCATGTGCCCAGGTGGAACCCCACTCAGGACACTTCACACCCATGAGTCGTGAGCTCCATGTGCCTAGGTGGGACACCACTCAGGACGCCTCATACCCCTGAGCTGTGAGCTCCATGTGCCCAGGTGGGACCCACTCAGGACACTTCACACCCCTGAGCTGTGAGCTCCATGTGCCCAGGTGGGACCCACTCAGGACACCTCACACCCCTGAGCCGTGAGCTCCATGTGCATAGGTGGGACCCCACTCAGGACACTTCACACCCCTGAGCTGTGAGCTCCATGTGCCTAGGTGGGACCCCACTCAGGACGCCTCATACCCATGAGCTGTGAGCTCCATGTGCCCAGGTGGGACCCACTCAGGACACTTCACACCCATGAGCCGTGAGCTCCATGTGCCCAGGTGGGACACCACTCAGGACGCCTCATACCCCTGAGCTGTGAGCTCCATGTGCCCAGGTGGGACCCACTCAGGACACTTCACACCCCTGAGCTGTGAGCTCCATGTGCCCAGGTGGGACCCACTGAGGACGCCTCACACCCCTGAGCTGTGAGCTCCAGGTGCCCAGATAAGACCCACTCAGGATGCCTCACACTCCTGAGCTGTGAGCTCCATGTGCCCATGTGGGACCCCACTCTGGACGCCTCACACCCATGAGCTGTGAGCTCCATGTGCCCATGTGGGACCCCACTCTGGACGCCTCACACCCATGAGCTGTGAGCTCCATGTGCCCTGGTGGGACCCACTCAGGACACTTCACACCCTCAGAGCTGTGAGCTCCATGTGCCCAGGTGGGATCCCGGTCAGGACACTTCACACCCCTGAGCTGTGAGCTCCATGTGCCCAGGTGGGACCCACTCAGGATGCCTCACACCCCTGAGCTGTTAGCTCCATGTGTCCAGGTGGGATCCCGGTCAGGACACTTCACACCCCTGAGCCGTGAGCTCCATGTGCCCAGGTGGGACCCACTCAGGATGCCTCACACCCCTGAGCTGTTAGCTCCATGTGTCCAGGTGGGATCCCGGTCAGGACACTTCACACCCCTGAGCTGTGGGCTCCAGATGCCCAGGTGGGACACCACTCAGGACGCTTCACACCCCTGAGAAGCTGTGAGCTCCAGGTGCCTGGCCTCCTCCGGGTTCAGCTCTGGATGCCTCCATGTTCCAGGGCTGTGGTCTCTCCTCATATCCCTGACTCCGACCTCTCGCCTCCCTCTTTTGGGGCTTCAATTCCAGCTCCCCCAAACCCAGGATGATCTCCTGGTCACAGGTCCTTGGTGTATTCCCCTCAACAAAGACCCTCCCACCACGGGAGGTGAGGTCCCTGGGCCTGGAGTGGGGTGGGGTGGCCTCCGGGTCGCGGGTCTGTCAGTCATATGGCCATTTTCACCTGGAACATTCTCTCCAAGGGGACACTCCACTTCCAGCCTGGCTTCTGATGTTTCCTGCCACACAATGGACCTGGACGTGTCTGTCTAGTCCTTTGGGAATTTAAATTTGGTTAGAAAGTTCCTTCCTAAACCTGAATTATGAACACACAGCTTCCTTCTAGTATTTCGCACCTTGTCTTAATGTTCTCCCTCTGACCCGCCCAGAGTACTCCACATGCCTCTGCGTCCTCAGGCCTCCTCGGGGTCCCAACACTGCTTCTGGGTCATCCTTTCTCCTCTGATGTGCTACCTGTTTCCTAAACGGAGTTCCATGAAGGGCCATCTGTCCCATGCGTTCACGCCTGCCACTCTTGAGTTGGCACCGCAGGGAGGCTGCTGCCCTCCCCTCCAGGGTCTCGGATGCAGCCTCTCCTGTCGTGAGTGTCCACTTGCGAGGCCGTGCAGGCCCTGCCCTCTCTCATACCTGCTCTGCAGGGCTCTGTGCCCGTCCCACGGCTGCTCTCCTGAGGGTTTGACCCAGCGCAGGAGGTTTCTGTCCCGGTGCCGCACGGCGACGCCCACTCCGGGCCCATTCACCTTGCCCGCTCTGGCAGGACCCCTCCTCCACTCTCAATGATCTCGAGCAACGCCATGTATTTCATTCTGTTCAGAGTGCTGCTCCCACGTTGCTGCACGCGGTGACGGTCCCAAGACAGTCCCTTCCCCGATGTGCTTCTCACTGCAGGCTCGGGCCCCACAGGAGCTGTCGGGCAGTGTCCTGGGGCCCTGCGTGAGGAGACTGCCACCCTGCCTGGCAGGGGCCGGGTTCTGGCCTGCGTTCCTGTGGCTCCTGGTCTTAATGACTTAAAACATGCAGACGAGCCACACGTGATTGCAGACCTGTGCATAAGGCCCGAGCGTCTCCACAGCAAGCCTCTTCCCACTACGTGAAGTCCTGACGGCAGCAGGACTCTGTCACTCTGCAGGACAGGAGGCAGGACTTCCAACCCTCGTCCACGGTCCACGCAGCCCTGGACCTCCTGCAGGGATCAGTCACTGCCCCGACACTGGGGGACACGCGGCGTCTCCCCTGGGCCTCGTCCCTGACCCTGAGTGGTTGCCCACCTTTCTACTGAGCTGGCCTATGAGCTCAAAGTCGTGCTTTGTCCTGAGTGTCCACGTTTACTGTGGGCAAGGACTGAACTTGTCCACACTGCCCGCACAGCACCCAGGTCAGGAGGCGGGCAGGCCCTCTCTACGGGACTCCCTCCCTGGTGCCCCCTCCCTGGTGCTCCCCCTCTGCTGCTCCCTCTGTGGTGCTCCCCCTGTGGTGCTCCCCCTGTGGTGCTCCCTCTGGTGCTCCCTCTGTGGTGCTCACTCTCTGGCGCCCCCTCCCTGGTGCTCCCTCTATAATGTTCCCTCTCTGATGCTCCGCCCCGGTGCTCCCCCTCTGATGTTCCCCCTATGGTACTCCCCCTGTGGTGCTCCCCCTCTGATGTTCCCCCTATGGTACTCCCCCTGTGGTGCTCTCCCTCTGATGTTCCCCCTGTGGTACTCCCTCTCTGGTGCTCCCCCTGATGCTCCCCTTTTGTGGTGCTCCTCCTCTGGTGCTCCCCCTCTGATGTTTTCCCTCAGGTGCTCCCCCTCTGGTGTTCCCCCTGTGGTACTCCCTTTCTGATGCTCCCTCTCTGGTGCTCCCCCTCTGTTGCTCCCTCTGTGGTGCTCCCCCTCTGATGCTCCCCCTCTGGCGTTCCCTCTGTGGTACTCCCTCTGTGGTGCTCCCCCTCTGATGTTCCCTCTCTGGTGCTCCCCTCTGGTGCTCACTCTGTGGTGCTCACCTTCTGGTGTTTCCCCTCTGATGTTCCCTCTCTGGTGCTCCCCTCTGGTGCTCCCTCTCTGGTGCTCACCTTCTGATGTTCCCTCTCTGGTGCTCACTCTGTGGTGCTCACTCTCTGCTGCTCCCTCTCTGGTGCTCCCCCTGTGGTGCTCCCTCTCTGGTGCTCCCCCTCTGGTTTGTACTGTTCGTTTCTTTCTGGGGCCTCCCTCCTTTGGCCAGGACCTCTGTCCCTGTGAGGAGCAGCCCCTGCAATTGCCGGTACTTGTTTCACTCCTGGCTTCTGTGGAAATATGCGTCGTACACATTTCCAGTAGGAGCAATGCCTGAAGCAGCTTCTGAAATTAATAAAGTTGCTTCTTATTGCTGGTTCTGACACCTGGACCAGGCGATGGATCCCAGCAGTGGTGGCTTGGCTCACGGGGGTCGCTCTGATGAGGGACTGGTTCACGTCGCAGGGCAGAGCCAGCCTCACACAGAAACCCCTCCAGACGCTGGGCTGTCACACGCTGACACTGCACCCAGGTAAGCCCATCTTGAAGGTGGCTTTTGTGCTTCAGTTAAAGTTCACAGAGAAGGAGTGAACCTGAGACGGTCAGTCTGGGAAGTGGGGAGGCCGTGTCCTGTAGTGACCTCAGGGTGTCACAGCACCTCCAAGATGTTAGACAAGAGCAGTAGGGGTGGGCCAGACCTAGCACGGAGGCGGGGACTCAGGTCGCGGTGTGAAGGAAAAGTCAGGGCGACTTCTGCAGGGACAGCTGGACATGGAGTCTCAAGGTCCAGGGACGTCCAGGCTGGTGGCTGCACTCAGAGGCTGGGCACTTCCAACTCCAGGGTTCCATCTCTGTGGCACAGGATAGCAAATGGAGGCCCTGCTCGGCTGGGAGCTGTGCGGTGAGAACAAGACCCTCCCCGTGAGGGCCCCTCCCGGGGCTCCGGCACTGCCTTGGCTCCGGGGTCTTGAGCGAGCCCTGCCCCGAGGCTTCCCCACCCCACGCTCTCATTCCCACCCACATCCTCCTGGACCAGCCACGGCCTCTCCACAGACCCCGTGGACCCGGGAGGCCTCATCATCCTGCCTCTGTTCCAAGGCCACAGGGTCCCTCTACCCATGAAGCCCCCCTCTAAAGACCGCCAGAGCCCCTTGGTTGCCCCGTGCCCTGCACAGAGTGACCTGCACACGTGGCTGCGTCACATGTGTCACCGAGTCGTGCACAGGCACAGGACCTCATGATGCATGCATACCGTGCGCCCAAGGAAGCTGGGCCCTTGCGGGGAGGACAGGCCTGGGCTTCACCTTCCTCTGCGATGGGCAGGCTCAGGAAAGCCCACGCCGCCATTGCTCAGGTACATTTACGTTAACTCAGCAGCAACGGTCTGAGCGCCCCGTGTCCTGATCCGTGCCCGGCACATGGACATAGGATACCATTGAGTCCTCTCAACAGGGAAGCAGAGCAGGCCCAGGCAGGCTGGGGACAGCTGGCCAGGAGACCACCTGGCTTCTGGTTCAGGTAAGCAGGCAGGTGCTGGAGCCAGGTCCCCACACCCTCCTGAGTCATTAGTAGAAGGACCCACCTCAGTGGGCAGTGCCCACACCATCAGGTCCAGCTGAGAGGGACGTGCGGTCAGCACGGTGCCCCCACAGCCCACAATCCTGCTCCACTTCAAGCCTCGGGCGCCAGCCGGAATTGTGTGGCCGAGAAAAACCTCAAATTAAACCAGCGAGAAAACGAGGAGAACATCCCCGATTTGAATCCTGAATGCCAACTCTGCGTCTATCGGAGGAAAAACATCAGAAAGTGGATGCGCTCTGGACAGGCAGGAACCGGCTCCTTCTGTGCTCCCGAAGGCTGCTGGACAGACCTTGCAAAGACCCTCAGGCAGGTGGCACCCACCCCAAACCCGAGCCCTGGGGTCCGGGGCCTCGTTCCCCTTGCAGATAAAGAAAATAAAGTCCAGCAAGAACTGCCCCAACCGGTGTCCAGGAGCCCTCAGGGACCCTGCCCGCCGGGCTGCCTGGGAGAGCCCACCAGTTGTGGGGACGGTGCTGGGGACAGGCCAGAACAGAGCTGGTGGAATCCTTCACGTTCTCCGCCCTCAGGGGCCTCTGGGTAGTTGCTTTTCTGCAAAGAAAGCCTCGCCGAGGTGGCCAGGGTCTGATGGGCCTTCCAGAAGCCGAGCTTTGCACAGTTCCCAAACCACGCAGCCTCTTCCGAGTGCACGATGAACTCACCCTTCCCGGAACCCAGAGGGCTGGCTGGGGGCGGACAGGGGACATGCAGAGGCCAGCCTCCTTCCCACACTGGCAACCTGTCCCCCATCCCAACCCTGTGCCCGGTGTGCCCAGAGAGGGGGACACGAGAAGCCAGGAGCTGGCCCTGCTGTGGCCCTCTGGACCCGAGATGGTCCCGCCACACGTCATTCCAGGCTCCAGGACAGCATCCCCCACAATGGCCCTGCCTCAGCCCGGCAATCTCAGTCTGTGGGGTGAAGACTGGAGCCGCAGCTGGCCCCACGCTCCCCAGCCCTGCTGTCCAGCGGCACTATCCTCGGTCTAGGGATTGAGGTGTGGACCTGGGGGCCGTGGTTCAGCAGACCACTTGTCATCGAACATCTCTGTGGCTGCCACAGGGAGACGGCTGGAGCCAGACCTGCATCCCACCAGGAGCCGAGTCCCTGTGCCCAGCCAGTGTTGGCCAGGGTTAAAAAGCCCTGGTGAGGGCGTCCTCGCCCCAGCTGCCTGCGGGATTGTGAAGTGGCCGGGGGTCCACGCTGGCAGAGCAAGGCTGCACTCCCCGAGCCCAGCCTGAAGCCAGGAGAGCACCCTAAGGTCCTGCCCTCACGTACCCAGGACCACCCTGGGCAGCAGGGGACACCGCTGGCCCCAGGGGACCCCTGGAAGGGTCTGGGTGGTCAGCCTCACACTGTTCCACAGATGCCTCCTGAGAGAGCCTGGGACTCCAAACATTGAGCAAGAGAACAAAGCAGTGACGAATGACTTGTGCCAGAGAAAATTCCTCAGCAAATTCTGGACGCGGGACGAGAAGCTTTGGGAGATAAAGGAGGAGAGGCAAGGACACCCCAGAGTTGCTGGGAAGATTCCTTGGCGGCCCTGCCCTGAAGGCTCCAGTCCTCGGGCCAGCAGCACAGAGCACCCTTCTCTCCAGGTCACTAGCACCCTGCCACCTGGGCCTGGTGCTGGCCACGTGGGCCAGGCACAGCACAGCTGCACCAAGGGCTACCCAGGCCGGCCTGGGAGCTTAAGTTTGAAATAGATGAAAACCCAGGAAAGAGGTCATCAGCTAATGGAGAGAAAAATGGCAACAAGCATAGAGCCAAGGATTAATATCCTCAATATATAAAGAGCTCTTACAAATCAAAGAGGAAAGACAAGTACCCAAGTATATATCCAGGCAATCCACCAAAGACGAAAACAAACAGCCCCAATCCTTACCAGCCATCGATGACACATGCAACCATGAGCTGTGACACCTACAGGGCCATGTCCAAGCTGAGGGAGCTGTGCTCTTGGGCAGGCCTGCAAAGTAGAATTGGTGCAGGTTTTTCAGGGGTTACTTGAGCATCTGTCCAAATTATCAGAGTGCTTACTCTGACTCTGTAATTCCACTTCCAGAAACATATCCAAGAAAATGAGTAGGACACTTTCGCAGAGATATTTTTGGTTTTTCCTACCCTGACAGCCCTCTCTGGAGCCCTATCAGGCGAGGGTTAAGCAAAGCGTGGCCCAGGGCCCACAGGGGGTGGGCCAGACGGCTGCCTCAGTCCACTCTGAAAGTCAACTCCCTGCGACTGATAGGACTGGCAGTCAGGCCTCAATCCATCTGAAGGATCAGGACCACCTTGAGCTGACACCTGATATGTCCCCCTCACGAGAGACGACATCGCAGTGACCCTGGACTCAGTGGGAGTGTTGTCCCGCATGTTCTTCCTTCATGACCAGCCCCGTCCACTCTGTGGTGTGGCGCCCGCCCTGCCCTGCAGGAAGGCCCGTGTGGGGTCCGACTCTTGGGCAGGGCTGTGCTGTGCCGCCGTGTCTGTCCTTCTCCATGGGTGCGCACGTGGCCGGGCACTTTTGGGTGTGGGGGTGCAGTGCAGGGACGGAGTCACGTGGGTGCATGGCCTCGAGGTGATGGTCGCCAGCAGAAGGACCCCAGGGGACCTCCCCCACCCACTTCACTCCACCGAGGACTCTGCCTCTTCTCCTAAGATCCAAATCTCTCTGAGGCAGCGTTCTGCCAGGGTGAGCAGTGGACTCTTCAGACGACCCCAGAAGTGCTTAGATGAGGTCCACAGGGCAGGAGTGACGTGCCCCGAGCAGGCTGCAGCTGGCTGCTGGCTGTGCGCGCTCCCATGAGCCTGCGACACAATGGCCACCATTGCTGGGAAAGGCTGAGGCCCCATCAACACCCATGGGCTGGAGCGATGGCCAGGTGGAGATCCTGGGCCTGGACTCGAGGGCTGCCCAGGGAGGGCAGCAGAGGGCAAGGAAGGATGGGGTGTCCACCAGGCCCCCAGCTCCTGGGTGCAGAGGGGCGGGTCCACAAGTCACTTCCCAGCCCTCGTGAGGAGCGGGTGGGACGTGGAACCCCATTCTTACCCCGAGCGCGAGCGGGAGCCAGCTGAGGTCATCCGCGAGGCCGGGACTGCGGAGGGTGATTTTTAAAACATGTGGACGAGAGCATTTGCAGAGCATCGGCTGCAGGCCATGATTTGAAGCAGATGGAGAGGCTGGGAGTGTCCCCACAGTGCTGGACTCCCAGGAGCAGAGGCTCCACCCTGTCCACGCTCTCGAGGTGCCCTGGATGCACCCTGCCTGGCACTGGAACAGCATGCATGGGCACAGGGCCCCCAGCCACCCACCAGGAGGTTACAAGGTGAACCAGCACCACGGGGTGTCCCGGAGCAGGTCAATGCCTGTGGGTGGAAGGGGCTTGGCCAAGTCCCCATCCCTGTGCCCATCACCCAGAACAGTGTCCACAGCGGTGCCTGGGGGCATGCACTGCCCATCTCTGGTGACCACCCACCACACGTCCCGTACACCGGAGTCCTCGTACCTCACCAGCCTGGCGCCCCTGGTCACCAGGACACTCGAGCCCAGGGCACTTGGTGTCTTTCAGAATCGCAGGGACACGAAACCAGATCTGCTTGGGGCCTGTCAGCAGACCCAGCAAGGGGCAGTTTGGGGGAGGCCCGAGACCACGCAGGCTGGCTGAGTGGCACCCAGGGCGCCATTGGCCACCACACTGGCCAGAGGGCTGAGTTCCGCAGCCTGCTTTGTGTCTCCTTCTGTTTGGGTTTTCCTTTGACAACACCTCTGGCCCAGAAAAGCAGGTGTTTCTTAGATTTTCTCAGCGGGGAGGAGTGTGTGCTAACTTCCCACGTAGTCGAAGCATGGCCACCGGCTCCGAGCAATTGATCCATCCGTGAGCGATCTGAAACACGAGTCTGTGCAATTTCCTCTCAGGAAGGCCGGGTGGACGACGCTGCCGCAGCCCGGGGGCATAAGATTACAGCCCCACATGCTCGGCCGGCCCTCCTGCTGCCGTGCCCACAGCACCCCAGGACCCCTGCGCTGTGTCCAGCCCCAGCACCCTGTCCAGGTCCTCTTGTTCTCCTTGCCACTGGTCACGCTGAGGCCTGCCTCTTTGACCATGTTGCTGGTGTTTCCGAGCACTGCGCCCAGCCCCTGTGCCCACAGGCCCGGGTGGCTAGTGTATGGTGCTGCATGCACAGTGATCCTCAGTGAGGCAGACGTCACACTCGGCTTGAGCTGGCTGTTCAGCCACATGTGACGAGCAGGTTCTCCAAGGACACCCCTCCCACAGCAAGTCCCCACACCTCCTCCGGACCCCAGCTGGCCTGCCCCGTGGAACCTGCCCCTCGGGCCCTGGGGGGCTGGGCAGACGCACGTCCCCTTTCCAGAGTGCTTTGCCTGGTGGTTCAGGTCAAACCTCAGGTCACAGGCCGCAGGGCCCCAGATTCCAGGGCAAGACCCCAACTCTGTTCACACACAATGCGCATTCTCCACGGAGAAGGCTTCAGGCATGTCTCCCTGCTGCGTGGCGGGGTTTTGATCACATGTAAGAATCGAGCCCAACACCAGTCACTTTTTCAAGCCAGAGATGGAAGCAGGTAAGGACTCCCTCAGAGCCACTCCACGGCTGGCCAAGCAATCGCTGCAAAGCACAGAAACACGTCCAACAGCTGCTGGGTTCTGAGCACTTCCTGGAGAGAGCTAGACTCCAGAGGGAGCAACGGGCCAGTGGTGCGCCAACACGTCACTGCAGGCAGCCGGTGGCAGGAGCTCAAGCACAAAGCCTGGAGGTTGAGCTGTGTGCCACCTGCAGCTCAGGCACCACGGGAGCCACATGCAGCTGTGCCGGGCCCTGACGCGGGCTGGAGCTCGTCACAGCGGGAGTTTGCCATGGATGGAACTTGCCACGGATGGAGCTTGTCACGGATGGAGCTTGCCACGGATGGAGCTTGTCACGGATGGAGCTTGTCACGGATGGAGTTGTCACGGATGGAGCTTGCCACAGATGGAACTTGCCATGGCGGGAGCTTGCCACAGCAGGAGCTTGCCACAGCAGGAGTTTGCCACGGCAGGAGCTTGCCACATCGGGAGCTTGCCACATTGGGAGCTTGCCATGGCAGGAGCTTGCCACAGCGGGAGCTTGCCACGGCGGGAGCTTGCCACGGCGGGAGCTTGCCACGGCGGGAGCTTGCCACAGCAGGAGCTTGCCCTGGCAGCTCTCTGTGTTCCTGCGACCTGCCCGAGCTCACACAGCGAGCAGCAGAGCCTACAGGCTGACGGGATGAAGAATCGGGCAGCCTGCCGGGGGAGTCTGTACTCTGCGGACCCATTTTCCTCATTCTTCAACATCAATATGGTATTTATAGATGGCACCACTTTCAAAGCCAGTGTGCCTATCTCAGCTCCTCACACTGTGGTGTGGGTTCCGATGAGCTGAAGCCCTCTCCGTTCTACGTGCCATCACCCTAAGCAAAGCCTCAGCTTTTCAGAGCATGCAGGAGGCTGGCAAGGGGAGAGGGCAACCCGTGCTCTGCTCTGGCTTCTGCCCGCGGTTCTGAATCTCCTCAGTGCCCAGGAAAGCACACTGCTCAGCTCAGGAGAGCACCGCACACTGCTGCCCATGAAGCGCCCATGCACCAGGCCCCAGGAGAGGATCAGCAGAGGCCTTCCAAGAGCTCTGGTATGGCTCTCAGCCCCAGGGGAGAGTGGCCTGCACAACCCTCTCAAGATAGCAAGATGTCCAAGAGCAAGGGGCACCTGGGCAGGGGAAGCAGAACTCCTGCCTCTGGGCAGCCTCTCCTCTGGGCATGGGGTTTCCTTGCCCACAGGAGTGGCCAGACCTTGGCCTGGTTCTTACAGCTCAGCCTCTTACAGCTGGAGACACTTCCTGAATGGCCCTGGTACCATTTCCTGGTCCACAAGTCTCACCCGAGGGCTGGAGTGCAGGAGCAGTAACAAATTCAGCCACTCCTCTCTCTTAACCCTCATTTTGTATTTGGGAAATGTGAAACTCTGAAAGGTGTCATGCTTGCAGGGGCTGCTCCAGCCTGTGCCTCCGAATGGTTCAGGGTCACCCCACTTCTTCCACAACCACTGGAGGGGGACCTGTGAGCCACAAGGCATGGCCTCTGGGCTAACCCCTGGCCTCCCGGGACCCAGCGCCAACACACCCAGCAGAAAACCAGTCTGACCACTTAGGCATCTAGAGGAAGTGCCCGTGCCCCCCTAGCCACCTATCCTCTGTGCTTGGCAGTGTGTTCTGGGAGATGCAACTTGGGAATGGACCCTTTGACCTGCAGCCTCGAACTGGCCCTCAACCTGTCCTCTGCTCTGAGGTCAGGAGGTAGAAAGTCCCCTGGGAATCTGGGTGGGTTCTGCTTCAAGGACCAAAGTTCTCCCAAACAGTTTCAGTTGTTGCCAAACCTAATGGCCTCCGACATCCTGTGGACAGCCACCGGCCACCCCTGCTGCCCCAGGGATTCGCGGGTGCTGCACACAACAGCGAGTCCCTCTTGGCGTCTGAATGCCCAGCTCTACTGCTCTCATCTTTTCTCTCTGAACAGATGTGCAAGCCAAGCACATGTATCTAGGAATCAAGTTGATGTTGCTACTATGAATGAAAAACTCAGATCAGCTGACCAAGGGGAAAGCAGCCATGGAAAGCAGCGCCATGAGAACAAGGCAAGGTCATTGAAGTATAGCTAGATCCTGGGGTCAGGTGATTTGCTGCCAAATTCTGTTGTCCAAGGTGGAAATCAAACCTACACAAACTCATTCAGAAAGCCAAGGGGAAGAGTTGTTTCCTTATTCCTGTTACGAGACACTATGAGGAAAGATAACAGCAGAGGAATACTCCTGACTGATGTGAGGTTCCTTAACAAACATGAGCAAATCATTCCAGGCAACATGGAAGTGCTAGCAGTTTCTTACCAAGTGGATTCATCCCAGGAATGCAAGGTTGGCTTAACACTGAAAACCTTGTGCACTCTTGTGACCCCAGTTTCTCAGGAGGCTGAGGGAGGAGATTCTTGCAAGGTTAAGGTCAGCCTGGGCAACTTAGCAGGCCCTGTCTCAAAATGAAAAGGACTAGGATGTGGCTCGGTGGTAGAGCACCGGCCCTGGGATCCACGCCAGCACTGCTACACAGCAACAGCAGGATCCACCAGATAATCAGAATGAGGGAGAAGTACAACAAGATCATCACAAAAGACGCTGCCAAGGTTTTTAATCAAACTCAGTGTCCAACTGTGATTTTAAAAGATCCAAACAAAATAGGGGTTTTCAAGATGATGGGATAGAGGAAGTCGCATTCCTAGCTGCTCCGTGGAGTGAAACCAAGAAAGCAGACAGGAGCTTCTCAGCAAGGGCAATATTGGAAACCTGCAGGGACGCTACAAGGCCACAGGGTGGAAACTCTGCTGCCTCAGATCCACACTGTTAGATGGGTAGACACACAAGCAACATGAAAAAGTAAGGGGACAAATCGCCTCAAACAAAGCAAGACACTCCAATCACAGAAACCATCGACACCACAAAATAGGGTCAGAGAACTCCTGACGTCTGACGACGGGCACCCCGTAAACACAGCCCTGCTGCCCTCCTGAGCAGGTGGAGCTGAACTGCCCGGAGTTGGCTCAAGGGGAGCCATCAGCCACCAGAAGTGAAAATGAAGCGCAGATGCAGTTCCTCTATGTGCCCCTGGAAGGGTTGGCCATTTCCTAGCAACCCACAGCCTCAGCCAGAGCCTGCAGGACAGGGCCACCAACAGCGAGCATGGGAGGCCTAAGGGCATGGCAGCCACTGGCTCACACCCAGGTCAGAGGCCCCACAGATGCAAGGGGAGCCTCCTTCCTGTGGCACCTGCAGTGTCCCCTCGTCACCCGCTCAGGGCCACCAGCCAGGACTGGACACATTGCTGGTTGGATGGAGACAGATCAGATGCTCAGAAAGACTCTCAGGCTACAGGAAGGCAGTCCCGCCTGGTGCCTCAGGAGCAAGGCAACCTGCGTCCACACACGCAGACGGCTCATGGCTAGGAGCCAAAGTGGGCAGTGGGCAGTGCAGCTCAGAGACGCTGCAAAGAGCAGTGGACCTCCAGGGACACACTCCCTGAGCCGAGCTTCAGTTTCCTGCTCCCTGGAATGAGGTCTAAACAACATGCAGATGATAGGCAGGTTATCGATGCTCTGCAGGCTGGCTTTGCTGTGCCGAGCTGGCTGATAACAGCTCAGACCCCTGCCAGGCCCTGTACTAGCAGCGAGAGCCAGCGTGAAGGGATCCGTCTTAAAGAAGATGAAACCCTAACTCTCACAACAAATGGCACGTGTGTGAAAGACGCAGTTTAACTTATCAACTGGTGAGGGCGCCGGGGAGCTGTCGTCAGGGTTCAAGAGGCCTTCCTGCCCTGCGCCCCGGGTTACAGAGCTGTGGTTGCAGGACAGTGAGGGGTGGAGGCAGGTGGGGTCAGGCTTTGTCCCTTGCCCACCTTGGCGTGTCCTGCGGTCCTTCCTGACTCCCAAGCTTGCTGTGGCCTCGGGGGCTGCGTGCGTGCGGTTTGGAAGGACAGCGAGTACAGACAGCTTGTGGGGGTTGTCTGCTCAAGCCTGGGGCCCGGGGGCGGGCTGCGGCTGGGGGGAGCTCTCGGCTGGCCTGGAGCCTGCTCTGAGTTCCGTCGGTCTCCTGTGGGCTTCTCTCCTTCTCTGTTTCCAGGCGACATCCCTGGCCTCAAAGCTCTGCCCATCCACATCCCGTGGCCGCCTCTGCAGTGTGTGCACCGTCCTGGCTACACGTCCCTGAAGAGCGTGACCTTGCCGTGCTGGGAACCTGGGACTTTCTCTGCTCACTGATGTACCTTCCAGGCCAAGGGCTCAAAGCAGCCAGGTACCCAGGTTTTCATCAGAGTCCCTCACTCCAGTGGCGAACGGCACTGCCACTGGGCCCAGGGGCCAGCGGCTTGGATGCCAGCCCCACAGAGAGGGCGATGGAGGTGGCCAGCCCTTAAGGAGGACCGTGGCCAGGGCTCCAGAGGGCAGGAGTGTGTGCTGTCCCAGTGCGCCTCTCTCCTTTCCCTCTGATGTCCCTGGGAAGCGGGCAGATTGCTCAGCTCACCAGCCCTGGTCTTGGAAGCTGGGCAGAAGTCCAGGGAGTGGGGCGTGGGGCAGCCTCTGGGTCTTGTTCTGCCCACCATTTGCGGGGTGGGTGATCCCTCCAGCCAGGTTTGCAGAGGTGAGGTCGGCTTGCAGAGGCTGGTCCCGGGTGTAGGAATCACTCTGCTGGGAGATGGGCCGAGGGCAGAGCCCAAGCCAGGGGGCACGTGCGGGCGGAGGGAGGAGCAACCTGGTTATTCTCCGTCCCCTCTCCAGGGTGTGCACCAGCCCAGGTCATCCCTGAGAGTCCTCAGGGGAGCCAGAGGTGGGGGAGGGCTCCGCTTCCTCAGCGCCAGGCACAGAGCTCCCTCCCCGGCCCCAAGGAGGCCAGCACTTCTCGGCCCATGCGACTGAATTGGCAGCTGACAGCTCATGTCTCCAAGAGCTGAGGTCCTTACTGGGTGATGCGGGTGACGTGGTTGGGCCGGGGCTCTTCCAGACTCAGGCAGCTGCAGGAGGGGAGTCTCCCTATTACACAGCCCGGAGACTCACCACTAACGGGGACAGCTGGCGTCCCAGGCTGCCAGCTGTTGGGCAATGGTCTGAGCCCAGTGGCAGTAGGAGGTAGGCAAGAGCCCCGGCCCAGGCAAAGAGCTGCTTGGTCAGAAAGCCTGAGTCACTGTGGCCCCTAGGGAGGACTTCACAGAGCAGGGCAAAGGTTCCCATGCTTCTGGTCCACTTTGGCTCCTGGTGAGCAGAAGGATGGGGACGCTGGCTGGAAGATGCCAAGGAAGGAGAGCTTGGAGGTGGGAGGCTCGTTGGTGTCGGAGGCTCGTTGGTGGCTAGCATTGATTCTGGAGGAGACCAGCCAGGCCCAGGTGACTGGAAACCAGGGCAGGGTCCCTGGAGCCACAGGTCCTCCCCCAGGGATGCTGTGGTCTTTCCCAGACCTCATCTGGGGAGTGTCCCCTGAGGTTCCAATGAGTGGCCCGTGGACGTTGGGTCCTTCCCGTCACAGGTAGGGTTTGCCCAGCACCGTGTGTCTGACCACACCACAAGCCCCCTCATGCTGACTGCCCCTGTCTAAGCCCTCCAAGGGGTCGACGCTGCCTCAGAGTTGAGATGAGAAAACCAGCTTGCAGAGCTGAAGAGATTTGCTCAACGTTGAACAGAAAATAGTAACGGAGCTGGTGCAGCCTGTTTCGCATCGAGGACTGGAACCCTGCTTGCTGGTGGCCTTGGATGGTGCCTCCAGGATGGCATTGTTAGCAGAGAAGCGAGATTGACCTTGAAGGGGACGCTGTGTTGGCTGGTGGCCCCGAAAGTTTGGCTACAACATCGAGATCTTGGCTCATGTGTTTATCTGGCCCCAGGCCTCCCTCAGAGCTGAGTAGGTGAAATTCCAAAAATATTTAGGCGTATCTATAATTTATTCCAATGACCTCAGAATCATAAATCATCTTCCTGTGGCTCAGCAGCCTCCCGTCCTGCCTTCCTGATCCCTTGCTGGCAAAGCAGCTATAGACCGCCCTGCACGGTTCTGACGCGACTGGCAAATGTCGACACGCTGGTCCCTGGGAAGGCAAGCTCACTCTAGGACTGGGACTGCGACTGGCCAGAGCAGGCCTCTTTTCTCTTCCGCCCCTCGAAGGAGATCCGTCCAATGCCAATGGCGAAGGCGTCTCCACTGTTCTCACCGAAGCTGTTTCCCTCTGTCTTTCAGCCTCAGCAGTGGATGGACCCTGATTATGAGTCTCTAAGGTCCAGAGCCCCACTCACGTGCGATCCAGGCAGCAGTAACCCTCACACGCGCTCACGCTCCTGCCCCTGCAGAGCTCCCGGTCACCCCATGACCCCAGCAGCTATCCCAATCCAGGTGAAGCTGGAAAGGCGGTTATCGGGGTGAACCCCACTCAGGTTTGGTGAGTGTACCTCCGAGGTGGCCTCTGACGTCCCCTGTATGTCACAAGCGGCAAGGAGGAGTCAATGAGAGTAAATTTGGCTTTTATTTGATGCTGATCACACAATTATTTATAGTTATTTTAACCTTTAGTCACCCCAATATCACACATAACTTAATCACTAAATTATTATAAGCCCCAAATAAACAAGACTCTCTCCTTACTGAGACCCGTTCCTAAGTCCACTCCGTGAGACGTGTCTTGAGTCAAAGGGCAGCGACTCCCAGAGGTCAGTCGGGAAGACAGCTCAGGAGGTCTCGCTGGGGAGCTCCCTCCAGCGGGAGTCCAGATCGGCGAGGACGGTTGGACGGCGAAGGAGGGCAGCGAGGTCACGGCAGGCAGGCCGGTGGAGACGTCTCAGGCAGGATGCACACGGGCAGCTCCGCTGTCACTTTCATAGGAACGTCTCAGTCACGGTCGGGATGATGGATGGTCCATCAAGCAACGAGCAAGTCAGTGAGTCCCCTCCAGGCTTGGCGCAACACTGGCGTCATTGGTGTAAAGCGGGGACTGGAGCTAGGCTCATCCTGAGTCCTTTAAAACCCTTTTTATCAGACCCTGCCCAGCCGGTCTTGGTCCGAGGGAAGTGAGTTATCTTACTCGGGGTCGGTTGCACGTGTTCCAACTTGGGGCAACGTCAATCTTATCTTGGGGCAACACCACATCATTACCTCATTACAGCACAGAGCACTCAAGTTATTTTTTATAAGTTACACAGCACAAAGTAACAAGTTGTTTTTTGTAAGTTACACAGCACACAGAATGTCACACATTTAATTTTGCTTCTTACACTGTATTCTTAAAAGTTGCTTGTTAGAGGTAGAGTTGATTCAGTTCTGGTTCCATTTTCTCTTGTCTTCTTTGGTCAGAAGTCTCCATGGGCGTCTCTGGGCCCCCTTGCCTGGGTGCCTGACCGGGATGTCCTGCCCTGGTTCTCACACATTGTCCTTGGCCTGACCATCCATTGCAAAGGTTCATGTCGGCCTCCAGGTGCCCGCAGCCTTGGTGACCCTGGATTGCAGGATGGTAGATTCCTAAGTCTCTGTTATTTCTGTTCCTTAGCTGAGATTCTTTACAGAGAAGAACTGCCCTTCCTTCCCGAAATCCACTTCACACGGGCGATATTCCATCCCGACGAGCGGTGGGTGAGGCGGGAGGGGCTTGGAGCCTGAGCTGTGGGAGCCGGGTGGGGCTGAGGCTCTGCAGGTGCCCAGTCAGCCCCGCGTGCTCTGACAGCAGCTCCTGCTGGGCTGCCCGCAGTTTATTTTATTTTCCGTATCAAGCACTCCCGATGGTTTGCACAAGCGAGCTCTGAGCTTGGAGGGCTCTCCACTGTGGAAGGCCCCGACCCCTCCCACAGGGGGCGCCACCGAGGAGGCGCCACCTTGCTGGGCATCTCGCACCTGCCCTGTGTTCCCGGGGCCGTCCGGGTCCATCAGCACGCCCCTCCCCCTGACGACACTGGGAGTCGGCAGGCGGCGGCTCCTCTCCATGCTAGAGAATGGTTTGATCTCACCCTCCACAGACCTGCACTCCAGGAAGGCCCCCGGCTCCCTGCTGCGGGCCTGGCCCCTAACCAGCACCACCACAGGGCAACCCGGGGGCGGGAAGGCCTGCCAACGCCCTCCTGGGCGGCAGCGGTGGAGAGCCCGGCCCGCCCTGCAGGACCCCGTCCCCTTCCTTGTCCACCCTTCCAGAGGGTGGGATGGCCCGCGCAGCTGAGGCCCCTTCGCCTCTGCTGATGCTCAGCAGCCAGGGGAGGCGGGATGGGAAAGGGGGTCGGTGCCGGGCACAGGCTATCAGGTGCCTTCTTCCAATTCTGTCAGAAAGTCAGCGAGAGGTGACCCGTGACCACAGTCCAGAAGCCTCAGCACCACCCAGAGGAGAGAGGGTTTCTAGCCTGAGGGATAAAGACCAGCCCAACGGCCAGCGGCTGCAAACCCGGCAGGCGAGAAGGGGCCAACACCTCACCCCAAAGCACAGACCAGCGCCCTCTGTCGGGGGCGGGTCCCAGAGAGGCTGAGGGGCCTGCCCAGGCCACCCAGGAGGACCTTTAGAAGCCAGGCCTCCTGGCCACGGGACCCAAGTGCGCTGCTGTCCCCTTACTGGTCCGCATCTGCTTGCTCGCTGCGGACGGGGTTTGCCAGGGCAGGAGGCCCCACAAGTTGGAGCTGGGTTTTCAGCCCAGACCCGTCACCGGGACCTGGGGCTTGTGTGATGGAGGCAGGTGGGGCAGAAAGCTTGTCACAAGTCAAGACCCCTCAGGGACAAAAGGAGCAGGGCTGGCCCAGGCTCTGACTCCCCAGGCAGTTTGCTTCCCAGCCTGGTCTAGCACTGGGGGCCCCAAGCAGGATGAGGGGACCCTCCAGGTGTGCAGCAGCCACAGGCCAGTGTGAGGCACGGTGAGCATGTGGCCTCTAGAACCATGGGACCTGTGATCAAGCTCTGCCCTGCCTCTCAACTGTGTGACCCGGAACAAGTTACTTCCCCTCTCTGTGCTGAAGTTGTCCCTGTCTGTAAAAGAGGGTTAATAATAAGTGTCTGCCTTCCCTAAAACGCCAGGCCATGACAGGGGCTCAGCGAGCGGTTGCTGAGCACAGACTGCTGACAGGCGTGGTCAGGGTGTGGCCTCCAGGGCCTTGCGACCTTCAGAATGCCTCTGAGCCTTCACAGCCT
This sequence comes from Sciurus carolinensis, assembly GCF_902686445.1. NCBI lineage: Eukaryota > Metazoa > Chordata > Mammalia > Rodentia > Sciuridae > Sciurus > Sciurus carolinensis. The sequence continues at coordinate 1,436,985 of NC_062228.1, forward strand.
GCTTCAGAGGTCAGCCACACGTCACCGGGGTGAGGGGTGAGGGTCCCCACCCCAGCACAGCAGAGCCAAGGCCTTTCCGGTTCACCATCTGTAGTCTCCAAAGAGCCCTGGAGGTGCTGGTTACCTGTGTCCCAGGTCCAGCCCTCCAGAGCCATTCTGTCCCCAGTACTGAGATCAAGTCACTTCTCCACAGTAAGAAAAGATGAAAAGGAACAAGGGAGGACTTAGAAGTGACTTCTTTGGTATTCTCTTTAAAAAAAAAAAAAAAAGTTTACATTCTGAAAGAATTCTGGATTCCGAGGCATTTCCCTCAGGAGGTGCTCAGAGAGGGCCAGCCCAGGCTCTCTGCTCCCAGCTCCCCGAGGGGGCACCCTGCGTGACCATGGGAGCCATGTACTGAAGGGGCCGGGACGGGACAGCAGCAGGCCACGCGTGTCCAGATGGCCCAGCAGAACTCTGCCCGCTCCTGCCTCCCAGCTGGCTCCATCCACGGAGCTGAGTCAGCGGCGGCCCTGGGCAGCCCAGGAAGGTGCCCTCACTGGGCGGCTCAGAGGCACCGCAGTCAGGGGTCCAAGGAACCCAGGGCCAGTGCGGCCCACTGCCGCGCTTGTTCCCAGAAGAGAGAACCCGATGAGGCCTCCGCAGACACAGCTCACTCTGGAAGCGGGAGGGAAAGGGACGCCCAGGCACCATGCGGGAAGGCGGGACTGAGGCGTGGAGCCACGCGAGGTCCCAGGGACGCAGCAGAGGGTGAGCGGCTGCCCGAGGGAGTCCAGGGGAGCCGCTTGCGCCGGAGGCTGTACCCAACCCTCAGCCCAGAGGCCCTGCCGGACCCAGGGTGTGCTGGGGAGCGGCCGAGCTCGTGGGAAGAGCAGGAGTCCTCAGATCTGCGGCCAGCACAGAGCTCAGACTAGACGCCCGAAGCCGACCCATGAAGAAGGAGCATTAATTGGTTTCATCAAAACCAAGAAGGTTGCCCAGAAAGACCCATTGAGAAGATGGGATTGGGAGGGCGGGGCGGAGGGCGCGCTCTGGAACACACGCAGCATCCCAGAACCCTCGGGACAGGGGAGTCACCCGACACGGGAACCGGGCCCAGGGCATGGATGGGGAGGGCCACTGGGGAAGAGCGAGGGGCACCCAGGACGGGGACACCGCCACTCGCTGCCAAGGACACCGAGACGCAGCACCTCCACTGCTGGGACCTGCCATCCCAAGACACCTTCTAAAATGAAGTGGGGTCAGCGCGGGGCCAGCGCAGGGCCAGCGCAGGGCCAGCAGCCACTCCACTGGTGCTCCTCCCAGGGAACCATGGCTGCCGCCCAGAACACTCCCCACGCAGCCTGAGAGCCCAACCTGGAAACCCCCGTTGGTTCACGGCCAGCGGACTTCCCTACCAGGAGCTGCACACAGCAGGAAGGACTGGACTCCTGCTCTGTGTCCCGACGGGGCAGCCACCAGGAGGGGTCCCAGAGCATTATGTGGAGCCCAAAAAGCCAGGCTCAAAAGAGCTGCCGGCCGCAAGGTTCTGTGTGGCGAAGCAGAGCCACTGAGGGCAGATCGGCTGGCCTCTGCTCTGCAGCCCCAAGAACCTGGTCTGCCTCCAGACGGGAGGAGGAGGGCACATAGAGGCCCGTCCGTCTCAGCAGACCTTGCGGCCACGCAGCGCGCCCTGTGCGTCCGAGCACCGCCTCCTTGGCCTGAGAGCCGCACAGCCAGTCCTGGCGGCAGAGGAGCCCGGATGGTAGGTACTCTGAACCCAGCTGCGGCCAGCGCACGCAAGTGGGAGGCCGAGGGGACACTGTGCACATGGGAGCTGACGCCTGGCTGAAGGGGCTCGTCGGGGTTTGATGGGTGGGGAGGGGAGCGGCAAGGAAGGAGGGAGCCCTGTCCTCTGACTTGACGCCCTCTGTGGGCCCAGCAGACACAACCACCCAGCGTCAGGGCTACAGAGAGGCAGGGACCCAGGAAGCAGGAAGTAGACACCACGACACAGGAAGTAGACACCGTGCACAGCGCTGGGAGCAAGAGTCACTGTCCGTCAAGGTTACAGGGGCCCGGGAGCCAGCGGAGCACTTCACCCTCCTCCCCCATCTCCAGGTGAGGACTGTCAGGCCCCCTCCCCTTTACAGGTGTGCAGACTGAGCCGAGCAGGACCGCAGAGCTGTGGCTGGGAGCTAGGGCTGGCCTCACCCGGGGCAACGGGCCTCATACCACTCAGGAGCCTCGGACAGATCTTGAGAGTGCAGCAAGGACCTGCTCACACCAGGTGTCTCCACACGGGAGGCTGAGGCCTCACTCGCTGGCCACAAGGCTGGCTTCCCGCCTCTCCTCCCCTCCCACCTGCCCGTGGCGGGTGTTGTGGAGCCGAGCAGAAGAGACAGACGCCTCAGAGGAGCCTGCTGCCCCGTCCCAAAGGGAGCCCTTGTGGGCCTTGGCAATGGGCAGTCAGCCGCAGGCCCACCAGGTACAAGTGTCACCAGGCCCCCAAACCCACTTGGGAGAGAGAGCCAAGATCCAGAAAGGTAAACACGCCCAAGGCCATTGACAAAGTGCCACAGCAGGCCAGTTCAAGTCCAGGTCCCCAGCCCAAAACCCTGGCCCTCGGCCCACGGGGCAGAGGCTAGCCTGCTCACTCTGGGCCGTCCCACCACCAGGCATCAAAGCAGCTGAGCTGTGGAAAGTCGCTGGCTGGACTGACTGTGGAAAGAGTGCTGGAGGCACCACAGCCTCCAGCTGCAGACCGGCCACCTCAGTCTGCTCAAAAGGACTCCTCTGGCCCTCATCTCCAAGTCCAGTGTGGTGGCCCCACTGCAGAGTGTGGTCAGCGCCGAGGGGGCCTTGATGCAGCAAAACTGCCTGGAAAATAAAGAGCTGGCGCCACCTGGACCTCGGCCTCCTCCCCTGTGCCACAGGGACTTGGGGCCATGAGCTCCCCAGCTTCCCTGCAGCCCCTCCTGCATTTTGGCTGCTCTCGACCCTGCTTTGGGGTCCACACCCACTCAGGAGTGTCGTCCTACCTACCTGGTGCCTCAGGGACACCACCAGGGCAGGAGCTCCTGACCTGGAGGCCTCTCTGAGGGAAAGGCCTTTCTCCCCGGGCCTCCCAGAAGGTGCTTTGAAGAGTGGTTTTGGGGGCACTGACTCAGCACCCAGGCGGAGCTGGCCTCGAGGCAGGGCCAGGCAGTGGCAGGTCAGTAGGTGCCCCGCACAGCCCAGTACTGGTGTCCCAAGGACCAGCCAGGGTCTTAATGCAGACTGAGAACAACCCAGGCAGACCTGGCGGGAACCCAGTGACAGCGCTGAGAGCCAGCCTCTCCCGGTGACCAGGGCAGGGGCAGCTGGGTCACCTGAACCTGGGCGGGAGCAGGGCTCTCAAAGCGCAGGCCTACACCGGCAGCACCTGGCCTGGAGCCACGCCAGGCACCCTTGGCAGGGCAACTTCCCAGCCCCTGCGCTGTCCCCCCGCCACGCGGACGTGAACTCGGATGGCTGATGTCAGAAGGGCTTTGAAAGCTCTCCCAGCCCCCGCCTGGCCAGCCTCACAGGCTCCTCCTTGCCAGGCAGGCGTCCTGCAGACAGGACCACGGGTCTGAAGCTCGGGCTGCGGCCTCTCCACTGGCCCGTGTGAGCACCACCTCTGGTAAAGCCTGCAAGCTGACGAGGCCCATCTTCAGGGAGCGGCACAGACAGGGTGCCAGGGTTACCTGCCTGTGGGGCACCTGGGCTGCCTCCGGGAGGAGCCTGGGAAGACTGAGGTCGCCATGAGGCAGGTCTCTTGGGTCTCAGCTGCCCGTTGTTGAGGGTCCTGGAGCCAGGATGCTCCTTTAGCATGCCCCAAATGGAAGTCTGGAGGCAGCGTGCCAAGGCCCTCTGGGGACTGGTCACTCATCAGGCCACCCTGGGAGGCATGACCACAGGAGACCCAGCAGTGTCCAAGGAGAGGCACAGCTAGGAGCCTCTGGCAGCCTGGAGTCCAGGGCTCTGCTGCTGTGTAATAGCCCTTGGGACCTGGTGGCTAAGCAGCAGCAGCCACTAGCTGCCTCTGTGTCTCTGGACCATGAACTTGGCTGGCTTTGTGGTGGCTCTGGTGCAGGGTCTCATGATGCTGCAGCAGAGGCACCAAGGCAGGGGCCACCCGGAGCCTTGGGGGGCTGCAGAGCCATTTCCAAGGTGGCAGGACACTCAGCTGTCCCTGTGGCTTCAGGGCTCTCCCTGGGGTTCCCCCACAGTGACCCTTGTGGCGTGGCTGCGGGTTTAACCTTGCCAGGGCAGAAGGCACAGTGCAGAGAAGCCACTGGCCTCAGCAGCCATCCACAACGTCTGCAGCCCTCTGTTGGTCAGAGACCATCCCTGCTGTCATGTGGAAAGGCTGCGGCAGAGCCTGAGAGCCAGGAGAGGGGGCACCTTGGGGCTGCCTCCCTGAAGGGACAAGCCCCCAGGTCCTGGGCAGCATCTGCTACTGAATCTCAGGAAGCTGAGGACAGGGAAGAGCCCTGGATGGGCCTCCACCACAGTATGGCCCTGGAGCCCTCGCCCGTGGAGGCCTCTGTGCAACTCGAGAGCCTTGTCTGAGCCGGAGAACAGCCGTCCCGCCCAGCAGCACAAGCCCCGTCTCCCCCACACAACTCCAGCCATGGCCAGACCCAAAAGTGCTGGACCTCAGCCCAGAGGAGACCCCGGTGACCAGGCCTACAGGACATGACAGAGCCAGTGTGCAGGTCCCCTCATGGTGGTTGTGGCCCTGCCTGGCCCTCTGTGGCAACCTCCACCAACGTGCTTAGAGTGACATGGCAGAGTTGCCCCAGAGCCCAGACGCGGCCACACTGCACTGCGGTCAGCAGGCACGGCTCTCCCTGGCCCAGACCCCACTCAGCCCGTGGGGTGAGGCTAGGCAGTCGAGGGTTTGGATGCTTCAGGGATCTGTCCACAGGGACTGGTGCTGCTGCCAAGGTCAAAGGTGCCAGTTTGGGAGGTACTCAGTGCCCTTCATGGAGATGGCCTGCTGCCCGTGTCTCAGAGGAGCAGAGTGAGATTTGGACCCAGAGTGCTTGGTCCCAGGCCACAGGAACACCGGGCTGGAGTGTCTCAGGAATGTGCTCAGCAAGCACCCAAGAATGCCACCTTGCGCCTGGGAACCCATGTCTCCAAGATGCCTGGAGCAGAGACGAGAGCATGCCGGAGCCCTGTGGACCCGAGTGGCAGCAGGAGCAGCCGTGCCGGAACCCCACAGGACCCTGCACCTGTCTCAGCAGACGCCACTCTCACTTGGCACACCCCTCTGCCTCCTGTCCTGAACTCCCAGCACAGCGTCGGGGCCCCAGGAAGAGACGTCTGCCTTCTAGTGCCTGGATCTGTGGACAGGGCCTATTGGGAGTCAGCGTCTTCCCATGTGACCCTGGGGTGCGATAAGGGTAGGGCTCAATGCCACAGACCCGTGTCTTTGGGAGGGAAGGCAGAGGCAGGCTGGAGAAACGCCTGGGTCCAGGAGCTGGAAGAGGCAGGCAGGAGCCTCCAGAAGCAGCGTGGCCCTGGCCGTGCCTTGAGTCTGGACCTCTAGCATCCAGAACCACGACAGATAAACTTCTCTTGCTCTAAGCCCCAGGCTGCAGGAACTTGTTACAGGGGCCTCAGGAGCCACACCATCCAACACCCCTGTGGCCACAGACCACACTTAGTGTCCCTCCAGGTCCTGCAGGGTGCAGCCTCAGAAAGGGACAGCAGAGCCAGGAGCTGGAGGGACTGGTCACCATCCTGGTGAGGGACTCCAACAAAGGTGGGTTTGGGTGAGACACCAGGTGGCAAGGCTCTCCTGCAGGGTCTGCTTGGTGAAGGGCCCTTGGGCTCAGCAGGCTGGAGCTTTGCTCGCCAGGTCCCTCGGGACAGGGCAACCTCAGCGGCCTGGCCTGACCCCGGCCATAGGTCGCCCTTCTCCCACCACCGTGTGTCCTTCACGTGGCTCATGTTAGCACGGGACATGTTTCCTGTGCTGACAATGAAGCTCGGTGCAGCCACCCACGCTGACACCTGGGCCTATGGACCTCCCAGAGCTTCTTTGCACTGTCCTCTCCCTGGGCAGCACAGGGGGCAGGCCCCTAGGTAGAGGCTGCACTCCACAGCCCTTCTGTGACAGCCCCGCAGTCCCCCAGCTATCAGCACAGGCAGATGGGGGCCACCAAGGCCAGGGTCTGCCTGTAGCCTGCAGCACCAGACCTCTGCACACACAGAAATGGCTGTGCACTGAGGCGGACGGAGCAGCGCCCTCGAGACAGGACCCCAGCCCAGTTCTTCCTGAAGGAGCAAGACACTGAGAGGAAGAGCGCGGCCCTGGGGCCACTTAGACCCTCAGCCCCAGGCACGTGCAGCCTCCTGGGCTGCTCCAGCCAGATCCAGGAACACAGGTGTGATTATTCCCTCGCCACCACCAGGCCTCCTTCCCCAGAAGCAGTCGGTGGCCCTGTCTGAACACAGGGTCTTTGGTGAATTCCCCTCACAGTGGACGTGGGCAGCAGAAGATGACCAAGCCCAGCTCAGCCACTGCCACGTGGAGAGTGAAGGGCCGTCGGTGCCCACACTCCTGGTGGCCATGCTGCCCTACCCAACCTGTGCACCCTGACACCCGTCGCTCAGGACCCAGGGAAGTGGGGTGGTACTGCCCATCTTTGCCAGCACTGGGCAGGGCAAGTGAGGCCAGAGCCAGGGGCTGAGCTTCCAGGGCAGCACCAGCGAGAGTCCTGGTCAGTCCAGGCCCCGGTCTCTGCCCCTTGCTGCAGCCACAACTGAGGTCTGAAAGGCTTTTAAAGGGAAAATGTGGCCTTTAAAACAGCAGATTAGGAGGGTGCAAACCAGTGAAGGAGATGAATCAACAGTGCTAGGAGAAAGTTCCAGAACAGGGGCAGCACCAGCCCAGACGCCCCTCCCTGGAGAGCGCACAGGCTCTTCCCTCTGCAGCCCACTGCGCCTGTGCCCCCTGTGCCGGTTGCGCTGACTCTGCGGAGGGGACAGGCATTCCTTCGGAGCCTCGCCAGGCGCCATGCACTGAATAGAACAGGGAGGTGGGCGGCAGAGGTGCAGGGTAGAGGGGAGGGAGCAGCCCTGGCAGCTGACTCCAGGGGCGGGGCAGGGGTAGGCGGGCCCCGGGGCTGGCACCCGTCAGCTCTGCCCGCTTCCTCGGGCTGGCTGGCCCAGAAGGAAGCACACGTTGCCCGCCTAGACATGGCCAGATGTGGCAGGGCAGTGCCCCTGGCCTCCAGGTCCCTGATGGTGCAGAGGCAGCTAACTGAGAGGTGGCCTCCTCCTGGGGATCCCATCCACTCAGGAGCTGGCATGGGCGCTGGCCCAAGAGGGCCCAGCCCTGACTTCTAGGATCCAGTGGCATCTCCTGCTGACCAACCTTGCGCCAGATGCCCAGCCCAGGGGTGGGGACACCACTCGTCAGCCACTGAGACCAGCAGGACCCTAGAGTCCTTCGCACACGGCACCTTCAGCATGCGACCCTCGTCTGCGGACGTTTGTCTGGATCCTGCCTGAGATGGCTGCCACCCTCAGATCACAACTCACACGCTATTCTGGAATGTCCCTGGGATCTGACCATGTGACAGAGGACTGCATGGTTTCAAGGATCAAAATCCTTCTTAATATCCAAGTGGGGTCCCCTCCGGGGAAAAAAATGGCTAGGGGCACACGCTGGAGCAAAGGGTGGGTGAGGCTGGAAGGACGCCAGCTGGGAGCCTCTCTTACCTGGGAGATGGGGTCAGAGAGGGCGTCTCATCAGGACTGGGGAGTGTGGCACACCCAGCGGAAGTAGACTCGGAAACCTGCACACGCCCTGGCTCTCGGGCACGGGAGGGTGGTGGTCGCCCACACACAGGGTCACTTGCCAGCGGCTCAGATCACACCAGATCTCCACACTCAGTGGACGACACTCAGGGCACAGTTGACTTCTGAGAGCGGCTGTTAGCGGCCCTGTCCATTTCTCCCTCCGTCCATCCTGTGAGCCCCAGCTCAGACCCCCACGAGCAGGCTGGCCACCGTCCTTCCCCACTGTGACAGGCCAAGACGCACCTTCAGGTGGACAGAGAAGGCTTCTGGCCACGTGGCCTTCTGGGGAGCCTGCCAGGGAGTCTCAGGGGGTCTACCACAGAACACACGCCTGTCACTATGGTGCCCGCCCAGCCTGCAACAGGACGCAGACCAGGAAGGGGCTGCCTCCAACCGCGTCCAAGTAGAAGGTCGCGAGGAGACCAGGGCATTTAAGTGGCGGCTATCAGCCGCGCATGCTTGAGGCAGACGAGAACTGCCAGCTGGCCATCCCGACGGCTGTGGCACCCGCCCACCCGCCCCGCTCCTGGGTCACAAGAGCCTTCGTGACAGGCAGGTTTCCCAGAAGTACAGCCAGTCGGGCTTGCCCGTGGCACGCCCCCTCCACGGGGAGATAAGCCCGCCACCTGGAACACGTCAGAAAGGAGACTAGAGGGAGCCCCGGCAGAGGGCACTGACCAACAAGGAGCCTCCCTCAGCACGCCCAGCTGAGCTCAGCGGACTCGGCTCCTGCTGTGAGCTTGCTGGTTGAGCTCCTGGCCTTTGGCTCCGCGACTGGGATTTCCAACAGGAAGACAAAATACTTGTTTTGCCTTGAAGCTCTTTCCAGACCGTGTTCGCATGACCTTCCTGCGAGTCTGCGAGCGTTCGTCACAGAAGCACGGACTGCCTGCGAGCACCAGCCCGGTCACTGTGAGCACGGACTGCAGTGAGCACGCTGCACTCACCCGGGCGCGGCACCGCCGTGTGCTGTGTGCCTGAGGACAGCCTCAGGACCCCGGTGCCGGCTGCTGTGTGCTGTGTCTGCCATGGCTCCTGGCTGCCTGCTCCGGCTGGCTCCGCTGGGAAGTCTCGGGTTCCGGGCAGCCTGGAGCCCTCTCCCCTGCACACACACTTAACCCTGCTCTGCCCAGTTCGAAGGGATCCAGACGAGTCCATCTTCCACATCAGGGCCACAGCCTGCCGCCTCGCAGGCCAAGAGCTGACCTGCTCTCCCGGCATTCCTGCTCGCTGGCTCCCTGCGGACCGTGGCTACACAGGGGTGTGTGTCCCCAAGGTGCTGGCTTCTTCCCCAGGTGGGAAGCACACCTGCCCTCCGTGAGGTGAACACCCTCCTGTCTGGGGGTTCATCTTCTGCAGGTCCCTGGGGGAGAGAAGCCAAACGCTCAGGGAGCAGGGGGCACTGTGGGGTCCCCCAACCCTCAGACCTCAGTGGGGAGCCTCCCTGTCTTGGCCCTTTCAGGCCTGGGTCTGCTCAGTCGCAGCCACCTGTCCCCAGCAGGAGAAGCCGGTCAGGAGGCTGGCTGTTGTGGCACCTGGGGCAGCCGCTCTATCCATTCAAGGTCCTCGCTCATGAGCTCCCAGGGGAACTGAGTCACGGCCATGGTCTATCCTGCAAGCAGCTCCTGAGCGGCACAGGGACATTTGGTGGCACGAGGACACCACAGCACACCTGGTGTTCCTCTCAGCTGTGTCCCCCGGCAGAGTCACTGTCCTCCTTTTCTTCCTGTGCTTCTGTGTCCGAAGCTTCCTACAATGAGCACATGACTTTTATAATCAGAAAAGAATTTTAAAAATAAAAAACCCACTCCTTATATCTCCCTCACTTCTGCTCATTGGGTTTTTCTTTGAAATCCCTCTTCTTTCCACTTTTCTGTCTCATCTCTCATCTTACCATCCAGGCCAACAGACCGGCTCTCCCACCCTCTCTCCTGAGGTCTCCTGCAGCCCTTGTGCCCTGCCTGGGCACCCCAGCCCCATACCAGCACCCGCGCAGCCAGAGGTGGGGTGGGGGGCAAGCCCATTGTCACGGCTGAGCAAAAACTGACTCTGAATTCCTGGAAACTTCTAGAAAGGACTCCACACCGTGGTTGGGGACACACATCCCGCTACCTGCCAGCCAAAGTGAGCTAAGCCAGCCTGGGGAGAGTGTGTGAGGCAGAAGGGGCCCCACTCCTGTTCCCCAGCCCACAGCTTCCCCTCCAGTGCCCAGGCCCAGAGGCACGAGGCCCAGAGACACATCCCACCCTGTGCTGGGTGCTGAATGCTCATCCCTGCCCAGTGAGCACAGGGAGTTGCCCTGTGCCTAGGCTACGTGGCCCCAGGGGCCCTCCTGCTGTTTTAATGGAGGTGAAACAACATAAATTCCTGTTTTAAAGTCCAATGTGGTGACATCCAGTGCAGGTTGTACCATCGCCTCTACCTGGTTTGGAGCATCTTCACCCCCAAGGGAGAGCCTGCACCCACTGAGCTGCTGCCCCACTGGCCCCAAGGACCCGCACACCATGTGGGGTCTGCAGGCTCTGGTAAACAGGTCCTCTCCCTCGGCGCTCGTGTCCAAGGTCCACCTCAGGCTACCATGTTGGAGCACCCAGGGCTTCACACTTTCCACCTCTGAGAGGGACCGGCTCCCCCTTCCAGCCTCCCTGGACCTCTGGCCATGGAAGCCACCCTCATTACCCAGAGTCCGAGCTGAAGCTGGCCTGATCCCAGCCCCCTCAGTGTCCCTAAGTTCTGCATAACCAAAAGCCCAGTGGGACACGGGCAGAGCCCAGAAGTTCACCGGCTGCCCTGTCCTTGGTGACATTAGATGCTTCTTCCTCTGGCAAAACACAATCTTCACAAAGCAAGTCAGGGGGACGAGCTCCCAAGGCTACCAGGAGGACGGCCTCCAGAGGTCATGACCACAATACTCATTGGTCCTATTGTGTGACGGAGGCCTGGTGACATAACCCAACAACTCTGCACTTGGCTGCTGGTCAGGAGGCCCTGGCACGGCTCCACACCTCCCAGTGCCCGGCTCCCTCCAGAGTGGGAATCGCGGACCCTGGGCTATGCCCGCGTGTTCCAGGCTGCCAGGGTCACCAAGACCCTGCCGAGACTGGTTGAAGCACAAAGACTGTTAGGAAGTTTTGGATAGCACATCTGCCTCCATGGCAGAGTGGCACCAGGTGACATCACGCCCAGCTCTGGGAAGAGCTGGGAACCAGATGCCGCTCCCCAAGTGGTGGGTGCCAGGTGACCATCAGGAGGGCCTCGTGCGGCTGTGGGGATAGACAAAGCTGCAGGCAGCTCTCACCGAGCGACTCGTCACCCACCTGCTGGGTCCTCCATCCCCAGGCCCAAGCCTTCAGGCAGCCATTGACCTGCAGCTCATTTCCTCTACCGGAAGCCCCGGAAGCTGCCACCAGGGGAGTAAAGGAAGGGGTGGATCTGCCCATCAGAACCAACCAGGGCAGCTGAGGGAGGGAGAGAGGGGGCCGCAGGTGGGCTGGTTTCTCTCCCCACCGACCATGGCATGGAGGTGAGAGGAACAGGATGCACCATGCAGAGAGGGTCGGCTGGGCTGCAGGGCATTGGCAGACTGACCTGGCTTTGGACCTGCCTCTGTGGAATCAAGCCATCCAGGCCCGTTCCCAGCTCCTGCGAGCAGAGAGCTTCGCCCCTGGGCACCCACCTGGGTCCCAGATCTGGTCCATCAATATGGCACAAAAGCCCATAGGTCAGGTTGTCCAGAGCGAACCTGATGGTGCCCCCTTGGCTCTTCCACCTGCCCCAACACCCAAGTCCCCATAAGGAAAGGACAGGTGGCCGTGTGGCGGGAAGCCAGCCATGCCCGGGGTGCCGGCCTCTCTTGGGCAGTGGGGCTCCGGAGCGTTCCTCTCCCTCCTCCCACTCCGGCTCTCAGACCCCCGGTTCTGCCCCCACCTGCCACAGCACCCTGACCCCAGCCGTGACAGCCACAAACATCTTCAGAAAGTGCCACTGTCCCTGGGTGGGAGAATCCCCGGGTGCTCCCGCATCCCCAGGGCAAGGCCCATCCCTTCCCCCATGAGCCCACCAGAACAGGCACAGGGCACAGCTTTCTCCAGCACCTCAGCAGCACGGGCCTGGCGTCCACTACACCCACTGCACGGAGCTCATTCTTGAAAATCCCCCGTTGCAGACACAGAGCAAAGGATGAGAGAAGCTGGAGCTGGGCACGCTCGGGGACCCTGGGGCTGTCTGGCTTCCCAGGCCCACCCGTTGGGTGGGCCATGGGTGCCCTCCCTGGCCCCGAGGCAGAGGGAGCTTGGAACTGTGGAGAACCTGCGCCCACTCAGCCTGGGCAGGAGCCAGTGGATCTCTGTGGTCACACCCGGAGGTCCTCACAGGGTGGCCATGGGGCTGGGCCCCAAGGGGCTCCTCATCCTGATAGCCTGGCCACCCAGGCAGCGGAGGACACACACAGAAATGGAGTGACCTCGGGTGCTAGGCAGGGGCTTCTGGGTTCTGGGCCTAGTGCTGAGGCAGACCAGCTCCAGGAGGGGACCTGGCATTTCTGACTGTCAGGGCACAGCTGCCAGCTCCTGGGGCTCAGATGGGCCCACGGCCCCTCAGCTCTTGGGGCAGGGGCGCTGTGTCGCTTATCCGAGGACACAGCAGCTGGCAGGACCTGAGTCCACTGGACAGAGAATGGTCCCCCACAGAGCCAGGGCCTCTGTCCCAGCGCCCGCCCCTCCCTCCCCTTTGTCCTTCAACCAGGACCGCAGCCTGGAGCTCTGCCGCCTGAGAAGCCAGGGGTCAGTGACCAGAGCCAGGCGACTCCGGAGCAAACCTGGCGGTGCCCCCTTGGCTCTTCGCCTGTCCCAACGCCCAGGTACCCCTAAGGAAAGACAGGTGGTCACCTGGCAGGAAGCCAGCCATGCCCAGGGTGCCGGCCTCTCTTGGGCAGTGGGGCTCCAGCGCGTTCCTCTCCCTCCTCCCACTCTGGCTCTCAGACCCAGTTCTGAGCTACAACTCATTTGATCTTGGGGCTCCTTCCAAGGCAAGGAATCCAAATCCAGGCACAGGGCACCTGGCACAAGGGCGGGTGTGCTGGCTGACGTCACCCCAGAGTGCCATGCTGAGCACTATAAGTGGTGGGAATCTTTGGGGAGCCATTTCTACACCCAGGTCACAAGCAATGGCCTCTCTGCTGGGAGAGACAGTGAACCCCACAACACACACCACCAAACCCAGTGTGTGTCCCCAGCTCTGCTATCCCTGGCAGGTCCTAGGTGCTGCACCAAGGACATGAGGGGCAGGTGACAGGGAAGAGGAGGAGGGAGACAGTCCTGAGCAGCTGGCTCCTTGAGCCCTGCAGGCTCTGGGCGACTTCTGCTGGCAGCCAGGGCTGCTCCCCATCCTGAGCATGTCGATTCTGAGCCGGGGCAAGTGGCTGGGGCGTCTGGTGCCTCCTGGGGGGGGATCTGATGCCTGAATTCTGCAGAAAGGGAAAGGGGCTCTTAGAGCAGTCAAGGTCCGCCCCAGGCCCAGCACCCGAAACTTCCTGGCCCCAGCTCAGCTTCCTGCTGCTTTGGAAAAAGTCTCCATTTGCTTGGCGTGGTCTGACAGTGTCTCCTCCACAGAAGCTGCTGCTCCAGCTGGCCCCAGCCCCCTTTGGAGGACGGAGGACACTGGGTCCCTTTCAAAAGGCTGGGGCTGTGCCCACGACAGGTTTGGTGCCATAGGGACAGACTGCTGAGCACTTTGAGGGGAGGGAAGGGCTCTCTTCCAAGGACACACACAGAAATGGAGCCACCTCAAGTGCTGGGCAGGGACTGGAACTTGAAGTGTGGGGTCCCCTTGCCACTGTGGTTTCCCAGGCACCTTCTGTCCTAAGCTGTGGGTCTTCATGAGGCCTGCCCTGCGCAGCCACACACCAGCCCTGCACGGGCTCTGCTGCACTGCTGGAGGGGAGGCCAGAGGGCCACAGGCACACACAGGTGAGGCGGGCCAGTTCTGAGCACACTGCTGGCAGAGGGAGCGCCTCAGAATTTCCTGGCATCTGCTCACCAGTGCTGCCGGCAGGGAGAGAGCATGTGTGTTGGGGAAAGAGGGAAGATCATGTGAGCGATTTTCCTCCTGTGCCTTCTCCAACAATGAGACCAGACCATGCACAAAAGCATTTCAGGAGACTGGCAGCAGCGCTGTCCCCACAGGATTAACCCTTGTGCCAACAGGAGACACTGGCTGGCGTGGGGTGGGGCAGTGTGGATTTGGAGGTGGCAGTGCTGTGTGATTTTGCACGTGTGCCTGCATTCTGTGCCTCTGCCCCCTCACCTGGCTGGAAGACGGGGTAGTTATGATGGGCACCTGCCTCAGGAGCCAGTCAGGGTTCTGGGAGTGACTCACAGAAAGCACAGCCCACAATCTCTGGCTCTGCTCGAAGTGTTAGAAAGAGCTGGTGACAACTGCCACCCAAAGCCCTTGCTTTCCAGAACCAGGGCAGTTTCCAGCTCCACCCATCTGCCTTCAGGCAGAAGCAGCCAGAGCCAGGGTCAGCTGAGGTCTGGGACAGCCCCCTGCTCAGCAGGCAGGACCTAGCGGGGATGAGGGGCACAGGGCAGGGAACTGCAAAACCCATCAGGGAAGCACCGTCCCCCTAGGCAGGCCCAGCACTTCCACCCTGTGACGCAGCAACTGGAGGTGTCCCACAGGCACTGCCCACTCTCAAAGCTTCATCTACGTGAGGATCCGGGGGCCCTGGGCACTTCTCCCCGGGGTTAGTCTTTTGACCAAGGAAGATTCCGAAAGTGAAGCTGGAGCTGAAGGTAAGTTTTACATTTTTTTTTTCTTTCACAGTCAAAATGAATGATGGTATAAGGTTTTCCCACCATGAGAACAGTTCTCACCCAGAAAGTCAACCACGGTGGTACGTTGGCAAAGCCCTCACAGCAGGTGCTGCGGGACACAGGGTCTGTAGATGTGTGGGGCAGGGGAGGGCATGGGTGGGCACCAAGCAGAGTCCTGCTGTAGCTTGAAAGGCAAACCTGCAGCTCAGGTGCTGTGTCCCTCCAGGGACGCTGCCGATCCTGGTGAGGCCTGGTGAGGCCTGGAGGAGGAGCCGTCTCTCTGCCTCGCTCTCCCTCCTCTCCAGTCCTGGGGAGCCCTAGAAACAGGAGGCACACCACATCCTGTCTCCTGAGCTGGGCTGCTGCCTCCAGACGGGCAGAGCTGGTGCCTAGTAGGAGGGGGGATCCAAGGCCTGGGGGACCGAGGTCCTTTGGTCAGAGGTCACCAGGCCAACAGACAGAGGGGCCGGATGGAAGGCCAGCCAGGGCAGTGAGACCAGGGCCATGGAGTGCTGCCCGGAGGTGCCCTCAGCTGGTGGCCAAGAGTAATGCAAAGTTGAGGTCACACTGCTTGGTGTGGCCAGCTGAGCTGCCCTCCAGGCTCTGCCCCAGGCCTGTGGTCGGGTGGAAACACCCACCCTGCCGCTCCTCTGTCACCAGTGCTTGATGATACTCGGGGAACTGCAGGAGGACTGTCATTATTTCCTGCCAGCCTCTGCCCTCTGCTGGGAACTTGGACGCCACCTGACTCTTCCAGAGAAACACAGAGCAGTACCTCATCGGGTGAGCAGGTTGTGGCCCCTGTGGGCCACGCAGCCAGGCACAAGGGATGCCCTCGGGGCCAGCACCCAGCTCGGGGTTGCAATTCTGAGTGCAGCAACGCCTCCATCCTCCAGCCACACTACGGCCCGAAACCAGCAAGGGCAGGGGCCCGAGGGCCCGGAGCTAGGAAGGAACAGGGTTCTGGGGGTGAGGGGGCCCTACGCTGACCTGCCGGGGAGACAGCCCTGGGCAGGGCGGAGCGCGGGAGATCACGCGTGTCAGCCTCCATGGCTGGGACCAGAACACCTGACATTACAGCTCTGGGCAGGGAGGGTCGTCAGCTCAGGATCTGGAGTTTCAGTCCTTGTTCAGACGATCTCATGCAGGGGTCTGAGGAGAGCAGAACTGCCCAGCTCACAGCAACCGAGAAGCAGAGAAGTGGGACCAGAGGCCCGGATGCCTGCCAGCGCACCACATCCTCCACCTCTGTGGTCCACGCAGCCATTGGTGGATTACCCCACGGAGGGGTCAGAGCCCTCAGGACCTAGCCACTTCCCAGGGTCCACCTCTGGACGCTGCTGCACGGGGGAGGAGGCCTTCAGCTCAGGGGCCTTTGGGGACAATCCAGATACGGCACACAAACAGTGATGGGGTGAATTCCGCTGGCTTTTTCCGAGGGCGGGTGCTTGGGGCGCGCCTCCCGGGCCCAGGACCCTCGACCCGCTCCTGCAGAGCCATTGCAGGAGGCTGCTCCTCACCAGGGCTGCTTCCCGAAGCATTCTGGCCATCCTCCCCACTGTGCAGCGTGCAGCCCTCTTTGAGCTCACTGCGGTCCTCTCCGCTAGGGGACTCCATGCCCATCTGCCACCTCATGGCTGCTGATTCCGATGGATTCAGGTAAAACCCAATGGGGACACGGTGCCCAGCCTTCCATCCTTGGAGCTCCCTGGGCACCAGATGCAGCCAAGGCCTTGTCTGACTCCAGGGGACCAGAGATGGAGATGGGAACCCTCCCCACACCTCTGCTGATCACTGTCCCTGGACTTGCCGGGCCCAGGGCACACATTCCTCCCTGTTGCCATCCTACCAATGGACAGTTGGCCACCACAGGTGCAGAGGGGACAGAATGGAGGGTGACGAGGCAGGGGGCTAAGTGGACATGGTGGGGCTTGTAGCCCCATGGTCAGCATGGTCATGAGTGTAGTGGATTGGGGTGACATAACAGGGTCAAGGTGAGGGGAAGCCAACAGGGGTGCGGGCAGAGGGGGCAACTAGGGTGGAAGGTCCAGTGGCAAAAATGCAGCCAGTCCACACGTTCTCTCCCAGCTCACAGCAAAGACAAAGCTTTGTTTTGGGCTTTGTCTCAGTGAGCACCAGACAGTGGGGGCGTAAGCAGCAGGGGCCTGTCCAAGGGGTGACCTGTCCCGGCTCTGCCTGGTGGAAGGAGTGGCCAGCGGCCAAACAAGGAGACTGCGGTTCTCTGGCCTGAGCTCCCAGGCAGCGCTCTGGGCGTGTGGCTTTCCCAGTTCACCTTCATTTGGATTTATTCTTGATACTTTAGATACAGCTTAATGCTATATTAATGGCGGCATTTTATAGCTTCGCTTTAAAACACTTCTGGTGGGAAATTGGAAGCCCCGACATCCTGCATAATTCCAATCCCCAAACCTTGCCGAGAACTTTTAACACCCCATCTATCTTTGGAATCTATTTGGAATTTTCCAGACGTACCTGCAGATAATGAGTTTTGTCTTTCCGTGCCCCGGACGCCTGCAGTTGGGGCGGGCGGTGGCCTCTCCCTGGTGGGAGCAAGTGAGCACCCCAGGCTTCAGGGCCATGCCAATGAGCTGAGACTCCCTTCATTTTCCGGAGGCTTAGCCTCGTTTTGCTTTGTTTTCTTGAGCACTGGAATTGAACCGCAGGCTCTACCACTGAGCCACACCCCAGCCCTTTCAGCTTTCTTATTTTGAAGGCCCAGGCTGGACTTGAACTTGCCACCACCCTCCTGCCCTGGCTCCAGGGTAGCCAGATCACAGGCAAGGTCTCCATGCCCCACTGTTTTTACTCTGTGGACCTGAATTTTGACAGGATGGTTGTGTGACTTCCTGCTCTGCTCTGTCGACGTGGCCAGGCACACAATGCCACTCCGAGGTCAAACTTACCACTAACACCACGCAGTCACAATGAAGACCTAAAGGGCTTAATGACTGGATCACGTGCTGCAAACGGTTGCTGTAGGGAGCTCAGCAAGGTCCCAGGTCCGACAGAGCCCCACCGCCCCCGACACCAGCAGCAGCCAGTCAGCAGGCTGGTCTGTGCGTGTGGGGTTTGACAGATCTACGTCTGGGTGAGATCGCTGATTCTCTCCCCACCGATCTCAGGCGCGAAGCCCACGTGTGGCAGCCTTGCAGAGCGAGGCGAGGTGCACCACCCCTCCTGCTTCCCGGATGTTGGTGCAAGGACAGGACAGAGTTCCGAGGCGTGGGAGGCGAGCTTCCTCTGGGCCTTTCCTTCTGCCCTTTCCAGGCACCGTATCCCGGCAGCTCTCACAGTTACAGCTGAGCCCTGTGTCTGCCATTCTCCGTCCCCATGTGCTGCTTTCCAGAAGCCCGGCTCCAGCCGAGTCAGCCTGGCCTCAACCCAATGCACGTGCAGCAGAGCTGCTCAAGCCGCACAGAGCTGCACGGAGGGCCACGCTGGCTGCCCAGTCTGCACCTGCTGCCGGTGGGTGTCTATTCCAGTGTGTCCTCCTTTCCTGGACCACTTCTGACTGCTGGATGCTGGGTTTTAAAACTGCTGGGTGGTGGGAGCTGTCCCAGCATCCACAAGGCTGCTGGGCAGGAGGAAGGGACCCAGGTGGGAGGTGTGGGAGGAACAGAGAAGGTGGCACACACATGGGTGCTGGGGGGTGGGGCGATGGTTGATTGGGAGAGCCTTGTTGCTAGGGGTCTGGGTAGGGTGTTGAGCGCCGATTGGGTGCAAGTTCGCGCCAGCGGGAAGAAGTTATGAGGAGTAAAATCAGGAAGAGAAGCTCGGTCAGCGCCATGTTGGCACCTAAGGGGGGGTGACCTTATAGTAAGTGTCTGTCCTTTGCCGTTTTGGGGACAAAATTCCAGTAGTAATGAATTAGTGGTGGTGTAACCCTCACTTCTCAAAACGATTGGGAAGTCGTCGCTAAGATCTTGAATGCCTGGGCCTCCACCCCGTTCCCTCTGCTGCTTCCTGTGCCTGGTCCACTTTGAATGCATAGTCCTTCTCAAGGGGGTTCTCAGTAGATTCGGGCTGCGAGTCCTGTGCTGGCTTACGGGATGGCTCCCTCCAGCCCCACTCTAGAGCAAGTGGAATCCACAGTCCACCCCAGCCTGCCAATCTTTTCCTTTAGGGTGAACACTGCTGTGTCCAGTCCAGAGACCTGTGCTCTCCCGAGGCCAGAGAGGCCTCTGTGCCTCCAGCACATTTCCTTGTGTTCCAAGCACATCTGTCTCCACAGTCAACTTCCAGCACGGACTGGCCTTGGCGCCTGTGCTGACCTCTTCACTCGGCTCTGCATGTCCTTCTCCGCACCCCACGCCGCCTGCAGTCTGGTGGCACAGAGTCTCTACGTTCTTGGCCCTTCACAAGCTTGAGTACATTCTGGAACGAGTGTGTCCATTGCCACAGAGCCCTCTGTCAGTTCTGATGGAAGTCACACTGAGCACATCACTCAGGAAAGACAGGCCTCTGCAGTGCCCCAGCTTCTGATTCCCAAACTGACCACAGCCCCCTTTTCTCAGATTTTCTTCACTTCGTTCAATATTCGTCTGACATCTTCTGTTAGACCCACTTCTACACAGCCGGCATTTCTCGGAGTCTATAACGAAAGTGTCTGTGTTGGGGACGTTTGTTTCTGGCACGTGGAGAGGTGACAATGCTGGTGGTGGCCTATGGCCAGCAGCTATGCCATGGCAGGCTGGGGTTCCTCTTCATATACCCACGTCCTCCTCCGATGTTGGCAGCTTCCTTTCCGGCTTCCCAACCCTTGTCTTGCCTCAGTTGCACTTCTGCTGTCCATGTGGAACACCATGGCTCTGGCACCCTGGCTGTCCACCTCTGGCCTCCCCACCTGCAGCCAAGGGGGTGTCTGTCCAAGGGGCCTTAAGATCACCTTTGATCAGCCCAAGGAAGCGCCTTTCTAAGTCTGCTCAAGCTTCTCTTATTCGGGAAGGGGTTTTAGACTTTACACATTATTTTTCTGTCTACTAAGATGACATGTGGAGGTGTAAATACAGTGAATTGCACAAACTGATCTCCAAGATCACACAGCCTTGCTGCAGCCCTGGGCCTGGTCCCACCTGGTTATACCTGCCATGGCCAGCACCACGGAGTCCCACAGCTTTGCCTTTGGTTCCAAGGGCTTCGGACATTTAGGAGAGGCTGTGATCATCGTTCTTCCTCTTTTGAGTCATCCTGACCAGGCGCTGCCTCCTGGGGCAACAAGGGAAGCCCGAGACTGCAGCTGCTTCTGCAGGTTCCATACTGGCAGTCTTGGAGCCAGGACTTTCCTTTCACAGCCAAGACCTGAGGCTCTGGTGAGATTTCCCAGACCGACAACTGGGATGGGCTCCTTCTCCCTACAGCCGGTTTGCAAAGGGTGTTCTCCCAGCAGCATGTGGCATAGACTGGCAGACGTGACCTTTCAGAACAGACTGGGCCTTGTTGTTGGGAGGCTGCATGGTGATGTGAGTAGCCTGCCTGCTTTCCCGTCCCCGACTCAGGGCTAACTCCAGCTCTGCGACTGCACTTGATATTTTGCTCTTCATTCAGTTCTGCTTGCCTTGAAGTCTTTCTCTAAGATGGCTTTCCAGCATCCGAGCTGATGTGCATTTGTCATTCAATTAAAGATGCCTTCGCGTGTCCATGTCTCCCTTTGTGGTGGAGCAGAGGAACCGCTCCACACTGAGCCATTTTTACCCATTTGACCTTCAGGTTACTTAAGTTAGTTTCCAAACATGCACTGATTTTCCATGCACCTTTTTCCTCCCCAACTTTCACCTTCGTTCCACCTGGTCAGGGAACGTGCCCTAAAGGATTCCGCCCTCAACACCTGCAGTCTTGCTTCAGGACTTGGTGAGAGCCGACTTCAGTATGGCCCCTGGAGAGGAAGGTGGCAGGGTAGCTGGAGGCCCTGGCACACGCTGAGCACGCACCTGCATTACCTGCTCTCGCATTTGACACCTTCATGAATTTTCTCACACTGTTTCTGAATCTTTGTTGGGTGCTGGACCTGAAGTCCTAATGTCCTTCTCTCCAGGACAACGGAAGTTTTTGAGGCGATTCATCTCTCTTCTTGCCCATTCTACATGTTTTCCACTGTTCCTTTAAATTTCAGTGTGAGTCGATTTTATAAAGACCACTTGGATTTACCCACACTCTATTCTATTCATCCAGCCAAGAACCTTGTTCCAAGAACCTTTCTGGGCTCATATTCCTACTTTCAAAGAGAGTCCCCTAGAAGGTCCTTTATAGGCAGTATCTTTAGCAAGTGATACCTCAATGTCTTTTTTTTTTTTAAAGAACCTGGGCATGTAACCACTGGGTCACATATCGTTACTTTATTTTGGGACACAGCCTCATAAGTTGTTTAGGGCCTCGCTAAGTCGCTGAGGCTAGCCTTCAACTTGTGACCCTTCTGCCTCAGCCTCCGAGTCACTGGGACTGCAGGTGTCGGCCACCACATCTGGCTCAATTTTTAACTAAAAAAAAAATCATTCACTTCATTTAGAGTAACTTTAAGATATAGTTCATAAACCAAAAAAAGTGACCCTTTAAAAGCGAACAGCGTTACGTGCAGATCGTGTGAACATCGCCACTATCTACTTCAGGACATTTTCACCACCCAGAGAGCGAGAGCTGACACCCACCCGGGCCCCAGCAGCCGTCTGCTGTCTGGTACTTCATGCAAGTGGAGTCCCACAGAAGTGGCCTGCTCCCCCCTCCAGCATGCCATGCGTCTCTAGCTTCGCCCCGGCTCTGGTGCAGGTCAGCGTCCCTTCCTTTATTGGTGGCACAATACTCCACCTTGTTTCTCCAGCGTCTGCTGGATGCTGGGCTCTTCCCACTTCCTGGCTGTCGTGCACAATGCTGCTGTGCGGGCTGTGTGGGGACAGGGTTTTCAGGTCCCTCGTGTTCTGGTCAGCTTTTCTCTGCTATGACCAGAAGACCCCATAAGAACCACGCAGAGGAAGTCTATTTGGGCTCACGGTTTCAGAGGTGCACCCCGCTGCTCAGGGCCTGAGGCAAGGCTCAACCCCACAGCCAAGAGTGTGGCTCACAACGGCCAGGAGGCAGAGCGCTCCCTGGCCAGGGACAAAAGATAGACCCCAGAGGCACCCCCGGCCTGCCTAGTCACCACCCGTAACCCATGCAGGTGGTGTGACTCACCGATGAGGGCACAGCTCATAACCCGATCCTTTCACCTCTGAATGTTCTTACTGTCTTACAGACGAGCATTTGGGGACACCTCATATACAAACCACAACATTTCACCCCTGGCCCCCAAGAGCTCACACCCACCTCACAATGCCAAACATGACTGCTCCATTTCCAAGACCCCTCGGTTCTACAGTTCCAGCACTGCCGAAAGTCTAAGTCCAAAGTCTTGTGAGACACGAGGCACATGCAAGGATATTCTCCTCTGTGAAAGTCAAAACAAGTCACATGTATCCTCACAGTGGCACAGAGTGAACATGGTCACTTCACGAGGGAGGAACAGGGCAGAGAGAGGGGGCAGGACCACAGCAACCGAAAGTCAGCCGGCAAACAAATCTGGCCCGGGGCAGGTGACGCTCTCTTCACAGGGCTGCGCAGCTCTGCCTGTGGCCCTGCGGGTTGCAGCCCCGTGGCCTTTCCTGCAGCTTTGCACAGCAGGTGCCTCACATTACTGGCGTCTCTCAGCCTCAGGGTCTCCACAACAGCTTCACCTTCCCTCTCATGTCTCCAGGCGTCGCCCTCTCAGTGGCCGCCTGCAGGGACTCCAACCCACTACACTTCCCCTGGCCTCGCTTTTGCGATATCGGTGGAAGCCTCCATACCCCCAACTCCAGCATCCTGCAATCCTGCAGACCCAGAACGTCGTGGCTGCCCCCAAGGCTGCCACCATCTCGAGCAGCAGCCAAGCCTCCCGGGACCCTGGCTGCAGCAGCACCTGAGTGCCTGGGCGGCTGAGCATGGTGAGACAACTTCCTAGGCCCCCTGGCAAGCAGGGTGCCCCACCGGTCTCTTCTCAAAAGAATTTCTACTTTTATACCCTTAAGCCTGAGATGAGTGTGGTCTTGCCAATTTGTGAGATGCCTCAAGTTGTCTCTCCTCTCACGTCTATAAGGCACTTAGCATTTCCTTAGTGTCGTAATCTCTTTCACAACTACATCTTCTTGGGCCCAGTTTTACACACATTTATGGCCAAACTGCAAGTTTTCCAACTCTTTGCACTCTGCTTTCTGTTCCCAATTATCACAGTATGGTTGCTAAAAGCCACCAGCAATACCCATGCCACCCTCTGAATGCTGTGCTGCCTTGAAATTTCTCTAACCAGATTCAATAGTCTACAACTTTTGAATTCAGTCTCACATAAAGTCTCAGGACATAAGCAAAATGTAGACAACTTTTTGGCAGAAGGTAACACAAATGGCCTCCAGCCCAGGAGAGTCCTCCTTCTCTGAGACATCACGAGTTGTCTGCACTGCCCACAGTTGTACGAGCATTCTGGTCTTCTGAGCTCCCTCCAGTATCACCCATTGAGCTCTAAGGCCCCTCCAGCCTGCACCTCTGAACTTTTCCAAGTTCCTTCAACAAACCAGTTCAAACTGTCAGGTCAGTCACTGCAACAAACCCACTTCTTGGCTACCCATTTCTGTTCAGGTCAGGTTTCCACTGCTGTGACCAAAAGATATGACAAGAACGACTTAGAAGAGGAAATGTTTCTTTTGGTTCATGGTTTTAGAGGTCCAGTCCATGACTGGCTGGCTCCACTGCTCTGGGTCAGAGGTGAGACAGAACATCTAGGTGGAAGAGCATGGCAGAGACAGCCAGGAAGCGGGGGCGCAAGTGGGCACGCTACACTCACCAGGGACCAAAGATAAAAACCCCAAAGACACGCCTCATGACCACCTTCCTCCAGCCACACCCTACGTGCCTGCAGTTACCACCCTGTGATGAGGTCACAGCTCTCACAATCTGATCATTCCACCTGTGAGCAGTCTTGCATTATCTCACACATGAGCGTCTGGAGGACACTACACATCCAAACCATAAGACCTCAGGTGGTCATCTGGAAGGAACTGCTGGGTCACATGAACTAGTCGCCAGCATTTCTGAACAAGTTTCCTAAAGAGCCAGCTCTGTGCTGAGAGCTGTTCTCTCAGACCCTGGCTTCATGGAATGCAGTCTGCTGCCCTCTACCCACCACAGGAGGTCTGCTCGCTCTTGGTCTTTCACGTCCTCTCGGCAAGGGTATATTCTGGTTCACACCAGCTGGTGTATCTTCTGGATTTCAATATCCTCTTTCTTGTTCACCTAGACATGCTGCGGGGATTCTCTCCCTGAAGAATTCTGTGCCTTGGGTCCTTCTCCATCCCAGATCCTGGAGCATGGCCTATCTGAGGTTAGTGCTGGGAGCCTTGATTTCTCTCCTCACAGGCCCAGCTACAGAAATGACCAGACTCCTACAGGTGGACATGGCCTGAAGTAAGTTGCCCTTGTGTCCCTCAGCCTGCCCTGGTGGACATGACCCTGCCCAGGAGCCCTGAGAGGGTGGAGTGAGCACAGCTGTGACAGTTTTAGAAGGCAACTTTGAACTCTTTCCAGAAAAAGTACTAGGCACCATATTCTGAGTCAGCAAGTACAGTTTTACTGGAATTTCATAAACCCTACTAATGTGGCTGCCAAACAGTGTGGGAGGAAGCAGGCCAGGCACTGCTGGTCACCTGTAATTCAAATCACCCCTTGCACGTCCATTTGGAGCTACTTCTGCTTTTCAAAAAATGGCAGATGTTGAGGCAAACCCCTCTGGATAAGACCCCGGGCGTGCCTTCCCAAGGCTGGTGTATCTGTGATGGGACAAGACACCGAGAGCCGGGGATGTGCTTCTGAGTCTTCCTCAACACTGGGTGGGACTCCTGGCTGTCTCCAGGGATGCTCCCAAACACCTGCCACTATGCGGAAGCCTGGGCACGAGTGGCTCCCAGAGCAGTGGGGGCCCGGAAACAACCGGGCTGGTGTCAGGCCCCACCCTGGGCAGCACCTCTCCAGGTGAGAGAGCACTGAAGCGGCCTTGGTCATAAATACAGTTTATTTCATTAAAAATGCATAATTACAGTGTGTGGGAGGGCACCTCCCTAGAAAAGTAGGTAAGCAATCTTCCCATCAAAACCGCTGCCGTCTCTTGCAAACGCGTCCCCATGATGCTGAAAAGAGCACACGGCAGAAGCCCGCAGCTATGCCACTGTTTTTCTTTTTTTTTTCCAATTTTCTTTTTTGTTATAAACACCATAGCAAATTAAAAAAAGCTGTTTAAACAAAACATCGTCATTCTTGACTTTCCAAGTGTGCTCAGAGCGCTCGGCCCCGTGCTCCCCTGCCCAACCCAGCAGCGGGACTCAAACCAGGGCCCTTCCGGCAGGGACAGCCAGCACACCCCAAGCAGGAGGCGGCCTCCGGGTGTGCTGCAGAGAATCTGCACAGTCGCTTCCAGGCCCGAATGAGAACAGGCGCGCAGGAGACAAAGGCTGCTGCTGGCTGAGCCAGGCACAGCGCAGTACTGGTGCAATGGTCCCTCCTGCCTCACTGTATCTGGATTGCTCCATGTTCCAGCTGCATTTCAGGCTGCAGGGTGGGCTGCAGGGTCTCGGCCGCCTGCAAGAGGAACAAAGGAGGGCTTTCCTGAAAACACACGTGCCAGCACAGGTCCCAGTCACTCCTTTGTCATGAAGCAGCCAAGGACCTTCATGCAGAGTAGACAACACACAGGCAGGGCTCCACAGAGCTCCAGGATCACCATCACCCTGACTTCAGTGCCGTACGCAGGACACCTCAGCACTGGCAGCGACACTGACAGACCCAGCCCAGCCCACCTCTCCTGCACGCGCCCTCGGGACACAGCCAACTCCCCATGCCCTGGCCTGGGTGTACTGGGGGAGTAAACAGGATTAGTTAGTGTATGTCCTTAGTGGACACATCTACCTAGAACCTCAGGTAGCACATTACTCTCCAACATTCCAAAAAACAAAGACAGGTTCTAAGCAGCAACATACATCATGGACCTATGTGCAAGTCACAGCTTCGTCCTGAGGAAGATACACCATCCTGGAGTACGTCACCTCCTTCCCTATCAGCGCCCAGAGCACACGGAGTGGAGTAAACCATCCAGATTTCTATGTGCATCCAGAGGTGCACAGTGGCCACGTGGGAAGAGACAGGACAGACCAAAGAACTGCCCAAAGGCTGAGGTGCCCAGGGAAGCTGGCACTTGACAACTCAGACCGTAATCTAGGGCTGCACTTTCCAAGAACTGATGACACTCGACATGCTGCTTCCCTAAGAGGGAGGGGCTTACACTTTAGGAGGAAGGACCCAGAACAGCACTCACCCACACTGTCAGCAGAAGCCCCGTGTGGCTGGGCAGGAATCACAAAAAGGAATGAGCCAGTGTGAGAGGCCAGGCCACACCATCGCAGGGTGTGGCCCCCGAGTTCCTGCAGAAGCGGGTGAGTCTGAGGGTGCTGATGGTAAGGCACAGGGATAGGCCCTGGCCTGGGGCTGAAAGTCTTTCCCTGGGAAAGCCACCTGCCCAAAGCCCACAGGCAGGGCCATCATGGGCAGAGCAGTCGAGCTACCCAAGGAAGCACTGACAGAATGTGGAGGGACCGCAGCAGCCATGGAGGTCAAGAGAACCTGCCAAGCAGGCCACGGAGCAGCGGCTGGGCTCTCCTCCCACCACTGCCTCCTGGTGGGACTGTCACACCTCACATTCCTCTCAGTCATCTCCAGGGGGTCAGCCAGAGTGAACGCTGACCACCCTGCCTGGCGTCTGGCCCTGCTCCTCCGGCACGGCTACGAGGCCTAGTGGAAAGCAGCCACAAAGCCTGGGGCCTGGCCCACGTGCTCCCCACACAGGAGTGACCCCCATGAGCCACTTCACTGCAGCCTGGCTGGGATTGGGAGGCTCGTGAGACAGGGTTCTGAGGTCACCAGGGCACTGCCAAGACCCTCAGGCCAACAGCTGGTCACCAAGCTGCCCTTGGGCAACCTGCTTGGTCTGCTGAGCCCACTTCTTCAGCACCTGCCTCAGAAGAGAGTCTGCTTTCCCAAGGGCTCGGGAGCAAACACCCAGCACAGACTCTCAGAAGTCTGGGGCTGCCACTCCACACACCCAGGACTGATCACAGCGAGACACAAGCAGATCACAGGAGAGGAACAGACCCACCACCCACGGCCAGAATTTGCCAGAAGGGCTGGGCAAGTTGGAGGCAGAAGCTGGACACAGGCCCAGGCTGGCATGTTCCCAAAGTGAGGGGTAAGAGGTTGTCCTGCCTGTGGTCAGATCAAATAAAGCCCCTCGAATCAGAACACCTCTGACTTCAGCCTCAGCAAGGCCAGGGGCCTGAGCTCCAGCCTCACCATCTGGGCTCCTGTGTGGTTTCAGGTGCAGGCAATGGCACAGTAGCCTGTCTCCTCCCAGTGGACTCCTGGCCCTCTCAGGACCAGTATAAGAGCAGGAATATACCCTAACTTCAGAACTAGTTGCAAACACACCCGCCAGTCACAGAAACTGACGGTGCCACTAGGAGCTCAAGTCATCAGGCTTCCCAGTGTCAGTCCACACTGGTCCCTGAGACGGGGGGCAGCCCAGGAGAGGCCACAGGCCCTCTTCCCAGACACCTGCCTGGGCAGCTCTGTGGCCCCTCCAATGTCCACAGCAGTGAGCCCTCACAAGCATTCCCAAAGGTGCCTACGCTGGGTTGAGCACTGCAGTTTCTAGCTTCTACGAGAAGCCTGAGCACAGCCAGTCTAGGGCAGGACCCAATCCTACACAGCAGATGACCAGAGGCGGGGCTGAGCAGGTCCCCGGCAAGGGGAAGGCCAAGCCCACAGAGCTCTGCAGAGGACCACAGACCCCGGATGGAGGTGCACTAAGGCAGGAAAGGTGCAGACCAGGGCCACCTCGGGTCTTCTGTGTTCCCTCTCCAGCCAGAGGCAAGCTCTCTGTCCATCTGCTGGGACTGGCTGGAGTCAAGCATACTCACAGCTCATGGACCATAGGAGGGCTGACCTGCAGCCTGCCCCACAGAGATGTGATGCTTGACAGGAGGGGCAATGAGCTCTCAGGGAAATGGGGACCTGGGCCAGGAGTGAACTCTGAGGAGAGGAAAATAGGGCAGAACTTCATTCTTGCTTCTGAATTCAAATAAGCCTTTCCTCATGTCAAGTATCACTTGAAATCTGGAACTGGGCCAGGATCCAACCTCTCACCTCCATGTTTCCAGACACTTATAAAAACAGATCACCCAAAAGTGTCTTCCTCTGAACTGTGAGCTTTTCAATAGTCAACTACCTTCCCCCAGGAGAAAGTCAGACAGGAAGCCTCGAAGCTGTGTGAGCACTGTGCAAGCCAGGCCCACCCACAGGAGGGCATCCTTTACTGGACTCACCTGTGCTGTGGCTGTGTGGTCGCTTACAGGTGCCAACTGAACGTACTGCACCTGGATATCACTACCCTGGAGAGGCGACCCATCCACTCCAGTTGCGGCAGGGTCGGAGGAGGCCACGGCAATCAGCTGAGCACCCTGAAGCACCTGGAGGGACAACATTGGACAGAGCCAGGCTCGTTAGTACAGCATGGCCATCAGAGTTGCAGGGACCACCCTCTTCCAGACCAGTACCAGGGCAGCTCCAGGCCCACATGGGGTCCCACGCTGGCTCATGGCCCATGTCAGAGCAGCATCTGCCTCTGTGAGCACCAACACTGCTGAATGGGCCCAGATGTGGCCAAGTCTGCCTGCTCTGCCCATGCTCACCGCAGACGGCACACTAGGCAGGATTTTAAAGCCTTAAGTAAAAAGCAAGCTAAGGCTTCCAGAGAGTCAGCCCAAGGGACCTGCTGAGGGTGCTCCTGGAAATGTTGGCACAGAATCAGGAGCCCATGTCTTCCAGGCAAGGGCAGGAAACACAGCAGGAACAGAAGTGTAAGCTTAGCACCCAGACCCTCGAGATAACGTGCAGCAGAGTAGATGCCAGCAAGAGTTCTGGCTGCGAAGGGCCAAGCACAGAGGCACCTCTGGGGAGACTGGTGGACCAGACACCCAGGGCAGCTTGCAACCACACAGTCCTCTGTCCAGTTGGTTGCTTCGCTCTGCCCTCCTGACCCTGCATAACCCAAAAGCATGCCTGGAATGTGTCCAGGAGGCAACAGCAGGGTCCTTGGATGAGATCAGGGTGAACCCCAACCCATCACCACCCTGAGCTGGGGCCCTGGCAGCCCTAGTCAGGACAGCCCAGAGCAGACAGGATGGGGCCTCTGTCTCCAAGGGCGCTGGATGCTCACGAGCCCAAGCTGCCAGGAGCCGTGGAGTTTTTACTCAGACCTAGGTGCCTCCCCAAGAGGGCCAGAGATCCACCCTGAGCTCACACACAACTGTGGCTTATGCACCTGTCCCCAGGAGGCAGCAGGCTGACACAGCCCAAGAACCTAAGAGCAGCTGCACCTTGTGATGTACCCTACTGTGCTTCTGAACCATGCTGTTGGAGGACGCACTCTTTAAAGCAGCACACACCACACCAGTACATGCTCGCTCCACAGTCCAGGCCAGGGGTGGCAAAGCAGGGCCTCAGACCAGGCCACTGCCTGATTTTGCACCAGGGGTCTGGTTTCCCATGGTTCTGAACAAGGAAAGAGCCTTTTTAAATGGAGTGGTGGGAAAGAATCAGAAGAATGCCCTGTGACAAGACTGCCATGGCTTGGTGCAACGTCTCCTCCAAACGCCCTGCAACTGCTGCCACTGTGGCGCTGGTGAGGGGACACCCTACAGGCTGACACCTGGCAGCCCCTTCAGGAAGTTGCCCACTGTCCTGCTCAGGGTGTGCAGGAGTGCTGGGCACAGTCCTGCTTCCAGTTCCATACTGTTTGCTGAGGGAGGCCCAGTAGACTCTGCTCAGAACAAGACATCTGGGGTGACACCCCCCCGCTGGGAAGGGAGCAATAAACCAACAGTGACACCTCATGCCCAGCCCTCAGGGCCACCTCTCTGAACCAGCTCCTTGCTGCTCTCCCAGGGCTTCTACTCAGCCTCACATTCCGCTGGCCATTCCACTGGCCACAGCCACTACTGAAAAGCACAGGCTTGGTGACAAGTGGCACAGGGTTGAATGCAGGAGGGACAGGTTGGCAACACTCAGCCTCTGACCTTCTCCATAAGCTGTGATGTGTCCAGCATTAATTACAAAGAACAAAGGAAACCAAAAAAGTACGTGTCTACACCACTGGTTTCCAAGCAAGTTCAAAACCCAACAAAAACACGAGCCTGCCTGGTACCTCCATCCAAAACGGACCTGCTGCCACAGTGCACCCAACAGCACCCCGACACTGCCTGCCCCGCAAGGAGCACCAGGCAGAGCCGGGCAAGGCCTGGCTGCACATACTGCGCTGGTAACAGTCAAGCACGTTAGATAGAGCAAAACACAATGATCCAGGGTTTTAGCTGTTTCTCAAGAATCCATCAACAAAAACATGTAGGTCCCTTCTTCTGTTTTGACTCACCAGGTGGAGTTTTATTATTTCTGCCTCAGAACTATGCTTTTCTAGGCAATGTGGTTCTGCTTTAACCAAGCAGCTCCGTTTAAAATAAAACTGAGAATTTCAGGAAAACGTAGACAGGGCTCTTGTTTTGGGAGCATGGGCTTTGGTGTCAGGTGGGCTGGAGACCTGGTTGCTGGGACTTTCCTTCTGCTGAGCTGACTGAACTGCCCTCATCCCCTGGGGTCCTGGAGGCCACCCCAGCTGGACACAGGCTGAGGAGCAGGGACAAGGCAGCACCTGAACAGCTGCCCGCCACAGCAGCGACCTCAGAGTCAGGACCGTCCCTACACATGCACTTCCCATTAATGAATGCACCAGGCAGCTCTATGAGTCGAGTTCATCTGAGTTTTTAAGCTCCGTACCCAAGGAGGGCTTCCTAAGGTTCTCTTCTTGGATGTCTTCCAGTTCTCGGGAAGGTCCCAGCTCCGCCCCTGCCCCACTCCCTGCCCGGCAATGCTGCTGGGGAAGTCCTGCACCCACCCCTGACCTCATCCACCAGTCCCAGCTCACACTGCACCCTCTTCAGCAGTGGGGCCTCCCCTCCCACCTGGTGTGCTCCATGCTGAGCGGTGGGCCCAAGCCCATCAGGGAGGCAGATGCACAGGCCCTGCCCAAGGGAGGCTGGTGGAGGGGTGCACCACAGAGGCAGGGCCAGGGGCTCCATATTGACACTGCTGTTTGGAGTCCTTCACTGTTGGGGCATATGGACCTGCATGGGGAGCTCTGTGACAAGAGCAGCATGTGGGGCAAGGTGGGGCGACACTATAGGGAGGGAAAGTGAGTCTCAAGGGCCTGGCAGAGAGCACGAGGAGCCACCAGGGGGCACAGCCCATCCAGGAAAGGCAGGAGAGGTCAGAGGATCTGGGCTGTGGAGTCCAGAGCTGGCAGTGGAGAAGCCATCGGGCCTGGGCAAGGCAGTGACAGATGAGACCCTGAGGTGACAGTGACCCTGTGCTGCCCATGACTGACGGCTTCAGCCCTGCCTGACTGCTCATCCTGTTCCATCTCCGCTTCCCCAGCACGTGCTCCCTGGCAGTTCAGCATAAGGTGCCATCCCGTACAGTACTTGCAGGCTTGGTCCCAACCACCAAGGAAATGACAACCTTCCTCGAGGCTGCAGCTTCTGAGAGCAGAGGACAGTTGGCCATCCCAGCCTCAGAGGCAACTGTGGGGCAGCAGGGGTGCTGTGGGGCAGCCTGCACACAAGTGCCAGCCATCCGGCCTCCAGGTCTCAGTCTGGCTGCCTGAGACGTGCTCAAAAAGTGTCAGAAGAGGGCACAGGGTCTCGCCCAGCACAGCCTCTGGCTCGGCAGGTGCCCAGCGTGATGGGGACGTGGATCCTGGTCCTGGCTCTAATATGTACAAGGCAGCTGGGCGCAATCCTCTCCACATGGCAGGAGCATTCATCCATCGGTGGGGCTAGCGTAGCCGGATTTTTTTTTTTTTTTTTTTTTTTTTGCTTTTTAATTTTGGCATGAAGAGAAAAAACAAAAACAAAAACACCACACTCAAAATAACATGTAAGTTCCCTAAAACTCGAGTATACTGAAATGAGACATCTGCTCCAGAATGAGGACTACTTTGCAAATCCCAACATCTAACAAGGTTCAAGGGCACCAAGTCTAACAGCACCCAGGGCCAGGGTGGAGTGGCCCTTGGATGGGAGACAGGGTCAAAGCCCATGGCAGGCAGCCAGGCTATGGCTGCTGGACCCTCCCCGACCCCCAGACAGACGCCAGCAGAACAGCTGGTCACACTCGGAGACGCACACAATGTGGAGAAGGGGACCCACCGAATGACGAGAGGAGGCTAAGAGCGAAGAGCAGCGGCTACCAAGTGGGTGACATGCAAAGAAGGCAGGCAAGGGCCACGCCCATCGCCTTTCCTGGGCCCTGTCCACAGGGAGGGCCAGTGCTACCTGAGCCAGCAGCCCTGAGGAAACACTTAGGAAATGCAAAGGGAGCATCTTCAAAGAAACCTGGGACTGGGGAAGAAGAAAGGCACTACAGGAGAGCCGCCTGTGACCCACGTGGACACACTCACACTCTCAGGCTGAGGAAAGGAGGGGGCCAGGCCCAGAAAGGCCCGAACCCTCCGTGGCTCCCACAGGATGCACTTAATAAAGCCTTTATACTACTGAGATTCCCTGTGACCCAAATACACCAAATTCATCAAATATGCCATCAGACATGCTTCTGCACACCTGCTCACGCAGACCCTCCCACCGCGCGGCTCGGCCACACTTCCACACCCTGCCTCCAGCACCTGTGGCCCCAAGCCCCCGCTCAGCCCCCAGGCTTCTCTGGTAACTCCCCCGGTGTGCACAGTGGTAGCTGCCTCTGCAGAGTGGGTTGTTGTTTACCTTGTCTAAGCTCCTGGGGGCCAGGACCCTGTGATAAGCAGGCCCAGCCCGCTGTCCCTCTGACCCGGCACTTCTTCACACAGGGCAAAGGGCAAGTTCCTGGAAGACGCTGCCCAGATAATTAAGACTTGCAAACCTGGGTCACCTTGTTTCTAATGGCAACATCAAGTGTGGCCTATCCCCAGTGGCCAAGGCTGGGAAAGATTAACCTCGGCCACTGAGTCATGGGGAATGGAGGCATGGGGTTCTGGTCAGAGCTTGTGCCAGCGAAGCTCACGACTCTCAACTAGAAAAGATCTGAATGGGGAAGGGCAGAGGCTAAGGACTGGGTGGCAACTCCTCAGAACCACAGATGGAGTCTCTGGGTGGGTGGAGGAGGCAGAAGAAAGGGACCAGCCCCTCGTGGCCAGCTCCACTCAGCCTGACTTGCGTATGTCTGCATAAATGTAGAAAAGCTCAAGCAAGTTAACATCCCAAGATAAAATATTAGGTATAAGAGCCTAATTATGATTTTGCAATTATTTCGCATTTTAAAATATTCTTCAGTAAGTGTGTTTAAGATCAAATTGTAACTACTCTGAATGAGTGGGAAGAATAAAGCAGCTTGCCTTTGGTCCTGGCTAACAGTCGCTCAGAGGGCACCCAGGGCATCCCACACGACCCCATGAGCATGTCAAGAAGTGACCTTCGCATGGTCCATGCGGCCAGCTAAAGCTGAAGAGACGGAATGTCTGAAAACTCAGATGCTCAATGTGCAGGTTATAACAAAGGCAAACCATGACCAGAATGACTGGCAAATGAAGAGAGGGAAATGTTCTCAACAGGAATCTATTGCAGAAGTCACACCTTTCAGCACCTCCACTGTTGGGTTTTGGTAAGTGCTACAGAAAAGGCTGGCACCCCCCATGTGTGCAGGACTGACTGCTCCCCTCTGCTGCACCACCAGGTCACACAGGCAGAGGCCTAGGGAAGACACGTGGATGGTAAAGATGACCCCAAGTGGGAAGGAGAGGCCTAGTGACCGTCTGCTGCTGTCACACGCACTCAGACGGGTTGCGCATCAGGAAGATGTGGTAGACAAGACCCTGCCCCTTTGAGGCTCCTCAGGCTGTTTCCTTGAACTTCGAGTTCGAATGACAGAGGGCCCATGGCATCCCTGGGCCTTTGCAGTTGCCAGCATTCCTTGGAGCACAGCACTGGCCACAGTCCCTGGAGGTTAAGAGGCCACACCTCTAGTCTCCAGGGTTCAGAAAGAGGAAAAGAAAGGCAAGAGAAGACAGTGCACTTCTAACATGCCTAGGCACCAGGGGACAGGCAGACTTAAAGGATGTCACAGAACCCAGGTGGCACCGCCAGGCTCCCACGTGGACCAGGCCTCAGAGGCCCAGGCCCTGCAGTGGGGAATGCTGGCCATGGCACGGCTGAGCACCACAGCAGTCCTCCAACATGGGCTTCCTTCGAGCGTGAGGACAGCTGGCCTTCATAGCTAGCTGGCTCTTGGCAAGTCCTTCTGAGAGCAGGAAGAGGCTATTTCCAGTCAACCAAGGCCAAGAGTTAAAGTTGCCTGCAGATGGTTAGGGTCAGGTGTGGACAATTCTTTAAGGGAGTCTTTCTCCAAGTGACACAACACCCAAGAATCAACACTGTGCTCCAGGAGGCCTGGGGAGTGTGGCTGCAGGGCGGGAAGCCCAGGCCCACCTGCTCCCACATTCCAGGCCACATGGGTGGCTCCACGGGAGGAAGAAGTGGCTGGGGTCTGTCACAGTGACCCCTCAGTCCTCGCTGCTCCAGAGAAGGATGTCCAGCTCAAACTCCATCAGTGACACATTCATACTTATCAAATGCTGCAATTGCTCATAACAAGGTGAGGCGCGGGCTTTCTGGCACCCACAGCACTGTAGGATGGATCCCTGCACCACCGGCAGCCCAGGCACTGTCCTCACAGGCCCTGCAGATGCTACTCTGAGCCCACAGCCACCCTGGGCTGGGTCATTGCCCACCTTTGCAGGCAGGAGACTCAGCCTCCAAAACCAGACTCACACTGTCTTACTGTGTATCCCACAAACCCACCGGCCCCCACTCCCCAGTCCTCAACAGGAGGGGAGGCAGAGACCACACCTCCCACAGTAGGGTGCCCTCTGCCCCAGCAGCAGGGCCCTGGGGCTCAGCGGAGGCCACATGGCACTGAGGCCCTGAGGAGGACTCCAGTGTCGGGTAGACCAGGGTCAGGAGCTCTCACCTCTGCTATGGACCACCCCTGTGGTGCCTGCAGAGGACTCAGCACTCAGCATCCTCCACCAAATGGGACACTGGGCACCTCGTGTGCTAGAAAATGGAGCACACGGGTCCCAGTAGAAATGCCCAGGACAATCACCCAGGACAACCTGGAGACAGCAGACACAGGACTGCTTGGGAAGGTGTGGTCCCCACAGAGCGAAGCCTGGGCCTTAGGGCACACAAGGAGCTGGGAAAGCTCCTCCCCACAGCTGCGACCCGTGGATGAGGGGGAGCAGGAGCTGCACCGGCACACCACAGAGGAGACCCTGCTGGGGCACACCCTGGCCAAGGGCCACATCCATCAAACCTCAACGGCTGGGTGGGAATACAGTATCCCAATTGTCAGAAGAGACCCCATGACCCCATCCTTCAGCCTAAACCTTCCAAAAGGACCCGATGCGCTGGACAGTGCAGGAAACCCAGGATGGGAGGGCCAGCCGGGACCTCCAGGTCACAGAGCAACAGCACCAAGAAAGGCATGCAGCTGATGCAGCCCCGGTGCTGGTGCCTGGCACGGGCGGGCATTGTCTCCTTCATTATTAGCTGCCATTTGCCACTGAGGAGACGGCACCTCAAAGGTTTATTTGCCTAAGATCACAGGGCCCGTAAAAACAGGCAAAAACAGAGAAGGCCTTGATGCCCTCCTCCAAGCCATCCTCACCTGTGACAGACCTGTCAGGAAACATGGACAAGCACTGCCCCCCAAGCGGCACCGAGAGGCCTGGAAGCCCCGCCTGACTTCGGGAATGACTTCCCTTCAAGCACAAGAACACCGTTCACACCGAATCCTTCCACACCAGCTTCTGTTCCAAGGGGAACCAGCTTCCTGACGAGGCTCAGCTTCTGCGTAGCTCACCTGTCTCGGCAGAGCACTAACCACATCCCCACATTGTGCCCGCAGCACCCCAAAAGGAGACATTCAGAAAAGGACTCACCAGTAGGTGGCGTCATTAAGACCCTTTCTTCATTCTTTCTTTTCCTATTATGACCAATTTTTAAGGAGCCAAACCTCCTTTCGTTCACTGCCTGGGGTCCACACAGATGACCGGAGGCCAAGCCGCCCAGCAGTTACTGTTGGCTGCTGGTGCGACATCCCTCAACCCCTGGATTTGCTCCTTTACTGCCTTTGTCCCACTTTTCCTCGCCTTGGCTGCTGTTCCTGGACCACAATTCACACCACTGTGACTCTAAAGGCTTCTAGGACTTTCTGGGAATTACATTAAAATGTACAGTGTAAACTCCACATAGTTGAAAATCTTTTAAAAACTACTTAATTATAGCAGCTTAAATCTACGAGCTCTTGAGAAAGATACACAGTCATCTATGTAACCATGGGTTGCAAATTCAGTGCAGTATGTTGTAAGACGTCCTTGAAAGACAGCAGAAAAGCAGGACAGAGAGCAGAGGGGACCCCTGGAGCAGCTGGCATGCAGGGGGAGCCGAGCGCTGTGTGGCGGGGCAAGGGCAGGGGGTCATTGCCCACCCTTTACAGGCACCTGGCTCCTGCCTCAGCCTCACAGAACACCGTCAGCCACCTCACTGCAAAGGTCGGCCCCTCTGGCGCTCAGTGTCTGAGAACCCTTGGTTTTATTTTTCAGAATCTCCTGCAGATCCACACCAAGTTGAGCGGAGTGTTGTGTGCCTCTGAAACAACACTCTTTCACAATTATCTGGTTAGTCTGGAAAACAAAACTGTTCTGAGCAGGGTAACTTAATAGGCATGAAAACTGGCCAAATGATAAAATAACAGAATTTCCACAAATGGAAAACAAGAAAGGCTGAGCTGAACAGATTCAGCGGAGAAAGGCAGCACCCTGGAACACACACTGCTTGTCCAGATGAGAAGCAGAGCTCCTTTAAAAGAAGAAGGTTCAGAGACCCTTCATCTTATAGAAGAAAAAGTAGGTCCAAATCTTCAACTTGTTGGCTTAGGATCAGACTTCCTTAACAGGACTCCCATAGCACAAGAAATAAAAGCAAGAATCAATAACTGGGATAGATTCAAACTAAAAAGCTTTCTCTCAGCAAAGGAAACTATCAGCAATGTGAAGAGAGAGCCTACAGAGTGGGAGAAAATCTTTGCCACTCATACTTCAGATAAAGCACTAATTTCCAGAATATATAAAGAACTCAAAAAACTCTACACCAAGAATACAAATAACCCAATCAACAAATAGGCTAAGGAAATGAACAGACACTTCACAGAAGATCTACAAGCAATCAACAGATATATGAAAAAATGTTCAACATCTCTAGTAATAACAGAAATGCATATCAAAACTACCCTAAGATTCCATCTCATCCCAATTAGAATGGTGATTATCAAGAATAGAAGCAACAATAGGTGTTGGAGAGGATATGAGGAAAGAGGTACACTCATACATTGCTGGTAGGGCTGCAAATTACTCCGGAAAGCAGTATGGAGACTCCTCAGAAAGCTTGGAATGGACCCACCATTTGACCCAGCTGTCCCACTCCTTGGTCTATACCCAAAGGACTTAAAATCAGCACACTACAGAGATGCAGCCACATCAATGTTCATAGCTGCTCAATTCACAATAGCCAGATTATGGAACCAACCTAGATGTCCTTCAATTGATGAATGGCTAAAGAAACTGTGGTATATATATATGTACACAATGGAATATTACTCAGCCATAAAGAATAATAAAATTAAGGCATTTGCAGGCAAATGGATGAAATTGGAGAATATCATGCTAAGTGAGATAAGCCAATCTCAAAAATCCAAAAGACGGATGATCTCACCGATAAGCAGATGATGACATATAATGGAGGGTGGGAGGAGGGCAAGAATGGAGGAAGGAGGGACTGTATAGAGGGAAAAGAGGGGTGGGAGGGGTGGAGGGAAGGAAAAAATAACAGAATGATTCAAACACCATTACCCTATATAAATGTATGATTACACAAATGATATGCCGTTACTCCATGTACAAACAGAAACAACATGTATCCCATTTGTTTACAATAAAAATAAATAAAAGAGAGACAGAGAGAGAGAGAGAGAAGGTTCCAGGAGTGCCAGGGAGGCAAAGTGCACCCGTGCTCACAGAGTTGGCCCTGGCCTTCACTCAGGCCATCTTGGACTGATGTCCTCGATAATGGGCATCAGGTGGTAGGAAGAAAGTATGAGACTCAACGGGAGAAAGAATCAAATGAGTTGTAAGTTATTGTTTAATATAAAAAGTGACCAGTGTGGTAGTTTTGTTTACTTTGTGCTGAGACTGCTTTATCAAGAAGAGAGTCAAAAATGAGTGGCACACCATGGCCGCCAGCAGTGGAGTGGGCTTCTAAGCAGGAGTGAGTGGGAAGAGACAGAAATACCAGAAAATAAGTTGGCTTAGTGCCGCATCTAGTGCAGCCAAACTTGCAGGTTCCGGTGAGGGGAAATGGGGGATTAGAAAAATAAAGACTCACAAACACAGATTTTGAAGATAAAGCTGGGATCAGGTGGAGCTCTGCTCTTGACATAGATGCAGATCTAAAAAGTTACGCCAGTACTTGTTATTTGTCTCATCAGGTTGAAGACTATTCAGGCATTATTCTTTGTAGTCAGGAAAGTTATAGAAGCTAGGACATCTACGTAGTTCTTTCGCAGTTGCAATCCACAGTTGCAAAGTACAACGTTAGGAGCTTGGCGTAGCTCTCAAGAAAGTCCGCTGTTAAAAATTATTATAAAGTGGGCAGGCTCAGAAGTGGAGCTAGTAAAACTAGCTGTCTAGCATAAGAGTTCCTCTATTCCCAGGAGCTGTGTGCCTGAGATCAAGGTCAGAACTGATAGGACTCGTGCACAGAGCCTCCTCATGCAGGGCATTGACACAGCAGCTAAGCATTCCCAGGCACCAGGCATGCCACAGCCATGAGGTCATCAGAGACCCCAATCTCAGTCACTGCTCTCCCATCCTCTGTCACTGATCTCCACAGCTTAGAGACTTCAGAACAGCAGCAGACTCTGAACAGACTCTGAGCCTGCCCTCTGCTCCTGGACCTGCTGTGCCTGCAGGCAGACTCTGGAGTCCATGCTCAGGCA
The DNA here is from genome assembly GCF_902686445.1 of Sciurus carolinensis. NCBI lineage: Eukaryota > Metazoa > Chordata > Mammalia > Rodentia > Sciuridae > Sciurus > Sciurus carolinensis. The sequence continues at coordinate 1,475,897 of NC_062228.1, forward strand.
AGACCAGGGTGGCTCTGTCCACAACCATGAGAGTCATTACACTAGTATAATATAAAAACTTGACTGTATCTCAAAAATTCCAAGCAGACTTGGAGATGGAAAGAAAGGGAACACCAAAGGTCAGGTCGGGAATCTTACTCGTATGCACTGAAGTCCAGGCACAGGTCAACCAGGGACAATGCCACTGGTGTATACACGAGCCACTCAGTCACCAAAAACTAGGAGAAACACCACGAGCAAGAGGCCAGGCCTCTCCCACCCTGACCATGAGAAACAGGCAAAGGAAATGGGAGCCGGCTCTCACTAGGCCGGCGTGGCCCTGTCACCAGACGACAGCTTGGCGGAACTGGGCTCTCCTGGTTTTGTTTCTTGGGCTCTGGTTCTTACCCAGGCAGCAAATTTAGATTCATACACCACAACCATGGTAGCACTCCTGACTGAACCTCGACTGAAACAGACTATTCGGGGCAAGCAGGCCCTTCTGTCTGCCCTTCTGTCCAGTTCTGCACCCTGCAGAGCCCAGCACCATGCACAGACCTTTTGCAGGAGAGAACCCTGCCTCTGGGACAGGGAGTGAGCTGTGCGCAGCCTCTCCACCCTTGCCCAGCTCGGGTGCCTCACAACAGAAGGACCATCCAGATCCTCTCTCCTAGGAGCCGTCTTCAAAGGGCCATGAAAACAGCCCTCTGCCCGCAGCCTCACCCACTCCTGGCCAGCAAAGGCCTCCTGGGGGCCACATCAGAGGCTCTACACCAGCTGCAGAATTCCTGTCGGGGTGTCCGCTGGAGGGCTGCTCTCCAGTTAGAAGAAAGGTAAGTGGCTAGAACGTGAGGCAATGAAGAGGAACACACCCACCTTGTCATGGCCCACAGCTGCCTGCATGGGCACCAACAGCAGCTCATATGCAGCTAGAAAGATTTTTGCTACAAATTCCGTAGCAAAAGCTACTGCACAATCCCACAAAGCAGAAATGTAGACCCAGCGCCCTGCCCTGCCCATCCTCCAGACACCTGGGTGGCCACCATGAGGGAAGCCAGTCTTTCCCATCCCCAGCTCCTACTGCCAGGCACCATCACCACCTTGGCAAAGCTGGAGAAAAGGTCAGGTGAGCCCCAGCCAGGGGACAGTGAGCAGGTGTCAAGTGAGGACAGGGGAGAACCTACCTGCCCGTCCTGGCCAACGTGGTGGATCTGTAGATTGCCCTGCAAAGTGAAAGTAAAAGGAGACACTCAGGAACAAAAAAATGACCCCACAACACATGCAGACAGAGGTACAACCTCCCATGCCATGCAGAAACACCCAGGTCTCACTAACTCTACAAAGGCCCAACCCCTCGTACCAGAGAAAATCAAAACTAAATATTTTAAACTTAGTCTCTAGGTACTTTTTATTTTCTGGTAAAACAAAACATTGCATCCATTCCTCTACCCTGACCCCAAATGAGAACCTTTATTTGAAACACTTTATTTGATACACAAGAAAGGCAGATGGTGCCAAGCTGCAGCCTCAGCTTGGCCGGGCCAGGGCCCCCCACCTCGCTCAGTCATACTTCCACATCTTGCGAAATGAGCTGGGTCAGGTCTGGCAGACTCTGCCACATGTCTCCACACAAAGTAATTACTTCACGTTAAACAAGCAGCATGAAGATGAGGGTTTCTTCTGATAAGAAGACTGACACCATATCATAACTTATCATAAAGTTACCATTAATACTATAAGCAAACTTCTAATTTATTGTATTTGTTCTTTTTTTTTTTTTAGATATACTTTATTTTTATTTTGGATCATTGTATTTGTTCTTAATGGAAACAAAAATAATTCAGGGTTTGAGATCTAAAACCTGAAGAAAGGATCAAAATTGAGAGTGAAACTGAAATTCGAGAAGGAGCACACAGGCTGTTTTAGCATAAACAATAAAAAACAAACATGTTCATTTTTTTCTTTTACTACAGTATCTATTTTCCCTCCTTCAAGTGTCTATAAGCAAAGTATAAAAATTCCGACCGAATGCCAGGGCCTTCTAGGACACTGGGGAGTCAGGACTGACATGCGCAGGCTGCCGGTCCACCCTTCCGCCTTGTGCCTTTAATGACAACGCCGTTCCCCCAAGTGCAGCACAGCACTTACCTGGACCACCGTCCCAACGCTGCCCCCATCCCTCCACGTGAGGGGCACACCAGCTTCTCCCCTGCACCTGCCCCTCTCTGAGAATTCTCCTGTGTCCTACTCCCTCTCGCTCCCCCCTTGAGCATGCTTCCCTCCCAATGTGCCCACTGACAGCTTCCAGATGTCCAGCCAAGGTGCTGCACCAGATGCTACCCCCGAGTCCCTCTCCTGGAGTCTCCTGCTACTGTCCCACAAGTGGGGCGCCCTCGGCCCTCCTCATGGTGAAGGGCACAACTGTGTGGGGCCTGCCTGTTCTGGGAGGCAGACCTGCATCCCCACAGCAGCCTGTGCGCAGCAGGCGCTCAGCGAGCCACTCATGTGCTCCCGGTCCCAGGCCAGCCCATGGGTGCCCTCACACCAGCTCCTGGCTCAGGCTGAACTTGTGAAAACCACACCCACTCCATGAGCGCAGCGAGGCTACTGTAAGGCAGGAGGGAAATGTCCTGTAACAGCCGAACAGCTGAGGAGTCATCAGCACCTCTGAGCCAGTGGACCTTCCCCTTCGAGGCCCCCAGAGGCTCTGTGCTGCCCACAGCCTCCCAGCCCTGCTGGTCCTATGTCTGCTCCTTCAGCACAGGGTCAGTGAACACCAGCCATGCTGTCTCAAGGCCTGGAAGCAAGCGTAGCAGGTGGCCACCCAACTCACCTCGCTGTCCTGCGTGATCTGCACCTGCTCCCCTTGAGGCACCTGGGCAATGTGGAGGTGGCCCTGTGGGATCCGCGAAGAAAAGACACCAAGAAGCATCAGAAGAAAAACACACCAAAGAAAACGAGAAGCACATTCCGCCAAGTCTGACCTTGACTCAAGAGAGGCCAGCTGCTGGCCATGCCATGCAGTGTGCACACAGCTCAGCTCACAGAACACTCCTGAAACCCGCCTCCAGTACAACAGTGCCACAGACACCAGTCACTCCAGGAGGAGTGAAGCACCCCGGGAGACGTGTGCTGAGTCTCTTACTGCCACTGAGCAAGCAGATCTAAGAATGGGAGTGACCCTCAGTGCATCCCAAAGATTCCAAATCAGCACACTACAGGGATGCAGCTCATCAACATTCATAGTAACAAGATTTACAAGAGCCAAACTATGTAACTAATCTAGTTGTCCTTCAACAGATGAATGGATAAAGAAAATGTGGTGTAGGTACCAGTGGAGTATCATTCAGCCATAAAGACTAAAATGTTGGCATTTGCCAGAAAATGGATGGAACTACAGACTCATGCTAAGTGGAATAAGCCAGCCCTAGAAAGGCAAAGATTGATTGTATTCTCTGATATGTGGAAGTTAGTACAAAACAAGGGGGGAAATAAAAGAAAAGGGGAATTCCATCAAAATAGAAAAAAAGTTCAGTGGAGTAAAGCAAGGGGACTGAGGGGAGGGAATGAGGGAAGAACCACGGAACGATTCTAGACGGGCAAAGTATGGCACAGTGCATCTCACCCTCGCGTCCATCCACGAGACACTACGGGAAAGAGCGCTAAGGGAAGAGAATGGGAGTGACATGAAGGAGGCAAGCTTAGAGCAACGGCTTCCTTTACAATGGTTTCCATCTGGGTGACATGGGAGGCAAGCTTAGAGCAACACTTCCTTTACAACGGTTTCCACCTGGGTGACATGCCAGGAGGGTGCTGGCTCTCCGCAGGAAGGGACAGGGCAGCGCAGGCAGGGTGCAGGGTGGACCCACGGCGCAACATAAAGTCAGGGCTGGCTTCCCTTTCCTTGCAGTACTGGGGACTGAACTCTGGGACCTCCACCATGGAGTCGCATCCCCAGCACCTTTTATTTTTTGACACAGGCCTCATTAAGTTGCCCAGGCTGACCTGGAACTTGCCATCCTCCTGCCTCAGCCTCGTGAGTCGCTGGGGTCACAGGTGTGCACCCCCACTCTCACCGTTCCTGCCAAGCCTCTGGAAGTCTCCTGTCCCTTCCTGCCACTCCTAATGTCTGCCACAGGAGCCCATGAGTGTGGGGGTGGGGGCCTCACCCCAGCCCTTTGGGCTGACCACAGGCTGGACCCCAGCAGCCCCAGGGTAAAGGATTCCAAGCTGCTGAGGCAGGTCTCATACTGAGCTGTGATCACCGCAGCCCACTGCACGTTGAGCCCATTCTGTCCCACTGCCCCAGGTGTGGATCACCCATGAAAGGTTAAACTGAGCCACTTATGTGCTACTTAGAGTAATGCTGAAATTCCTGCTCGCAGCATTGGAAACCTGGGACACAATGAGTTACACAATCCCAAGGGACATGCTATGCAGGAACTAAGGCTGCTCTCTGAAGGAAGAACCTTTTCTTCCCTCAGTAGAAGGGTGCCTGAGTCTCTGAACTGAGAAATGCTCATGATGCCTCCCAGGAGGTCAGACAGAAGCAGGGGCCCCCAGGCAGTCAGAACTCCAGCAAGTTGTACACAGGTAGGTGACATCAACACTCTTACAGGACAGAGGAGCCACAAGGGACCACCAGTCATCCTGTGACATGCTTTTCCGTGACAAGGCCATTCAGTAACTGCCCTCACCCATGAACTCCAAGAGCTCATACCACAATCACTGCTCCTTCAAGTGAGGTGCCTCCACCTCATCCCATGCTGTCCAAGTGTCCCCGACGTGCCACACCTCCCCAGTCTCCCCAGACACGCGGGCAAGGAGATACATACTACTTGCACCTGTCCGTCCTCTCCAATCTGGTGGATCTGCACCTGCTGCGCGTTGGCCAAGGCGTAGTGCAGGGCCTGCGGCTGCGGCTGCTGGAGCTCACTGGCAGGTGGTGGGGTACCCAGCATGGTCTCTGCGGGAGCACAGGAGGGGTGTCACACAGACAGCCTCGTCACAGGTCCTTCTTGTCCCTCAATTCGCACAAGACATCTCACCCCTTGATGTGGATCAGCAGGTCCCAGTGTTCTTCAGGGTCACTAAGAGTAAGTTTGGGGTAACTAAAATTTCTGACATAAAGACCAGAGAGTGTGCAGAACCAGGGTCACTGTCATAGTAAACCCCTTCTATTCGCATCAACCTGGCTCCATGAACAAGGAGCACCAGGATGTGACTGCAGAAATGAGAACCAGGACTAACTGGTGTTAAGCCCTGCTTCTGGCCTTCAGTCCACTGTGTCTGTCCATGGAGTGTAAAGGTAACTAGGGAAGGGGCATCGCTGCACAGTGGCCACCAGGGCAACAGTGTGCCACGCTCTGCAAAGGGCACACAACTCACACACACATCAGGCATGACTTGGTACCCCTACCACCTTACGTTTTTATCAGCTAAACTAATTTAATTTTTTAAAAATAATAAAATAAACAGGGAAAAGCCCCATCCAGACACATTTCAAAAATAGTATTTTACTTTCTATGTTTAGCCAAAATAAGATATATTTGCTTTGATGTATGCTCATTTTAATTGTAATGGTGTCTCAATCCAAATTTTCCTAAACATTTAAAACATTAAGGGCCTAAGAAATTTTTAATGCACATATATTGTTCTTGCAGAGAATTATGATCAATCAGTAAAAAAAAAAAATTTAAACATAAAAATATATTACCACAGGAGGAAATTTTGTGAAAAAAAGTAAAATGTTAATATGAATGGAAGAAAACTGAAAACCAGTAACAACTGTGTGGGGGGTGTGCATGGGCAGGCACACTGCTGGGCGGGAGCTGGGGCCTGGTACCAGCTGGGCATGCGCTCTGCTCTGCACTGACCCACGTCTCAGCCCAAGTGTCTCATTATTAAGGAAAGGCTTTCCAGGCACTCTGAAACAGCTCCCAGTAAGCATCAGACGTCAAGGCAGGTAGACTCTACTGAATACATTTCTTTTTCTTTTTCTTTTTTTTTTAAGTTGTTGGACTTTTTAGTTTATATGTGGTGCTGAGAATTGAACCCAGTGCCTCATGCATGCTAGGCAAGCGCTCTACCACTGAGTCACAACCCCAACCCCTGAATACATTTCTTAAAGTAAAGTAACAGTAATAAAATGTTAACATTTACAAAGTGGTAAAAATTACATTTTTAATTACTTCAAACAATACTGAAAAAATTTAAATGGCAAATTTTTAACAAGTCAAGTTGAAAATATGCAAGGAGACAGGCATGGTGGCACACTCCCATAATCCTAGAGACTCATAAGGCTGAGGAGGATCACAAGTTCCAGACCAGCCTCAGCAACTTGGTGAGATACTCTCAAAATTTAAAATAAAAAGGGCTGGAGATGTGGCTCAGTATTAAAGCATTTTGGGTTCAATCCCCACTACAAAAGCAAAAAGCAAGGAAAAACATTTTCAAACTTCATTACGAGGGTGTAAGAGCAAAATATTTAGAGGACACTATACTAGCTAGTAAGAGCTATATAACTGAACAGATTCCCAAAGAATTTCTGCTCCAATGTTAACTTAAAAAAAAAAAAAAAATCAGTGGAGATTGACAGTCTCCAATGGTTCAAAAATATACCCAAGAAGAATGGTTCCACTTACGTATAGAGTTCAAAAAAAACCCCAGAAGATAGGATTTGTTAGTATGATACAAATGATTTCCAAATCTAAGATTCAAATCATCGAAATTACCATTCTTTCAGGAGCTCACCACAACTGTGCAATATGAAGACTTATTTAAACCCATAGTTTAAAGTCAGAGTAATCTTAAAGTCTAAAACAAATATCCGCACTGGCAACTTTTCTGTGACCAGAGGTGAACACACACTAATGCAGGTCACAGGCATACAGAGGAGGCAGCAGATTGCCATCAGTGAGACAGGCCGTCCAAGGCGGGGCCCAGCCCAGGGCCTCCCCACCTACCCTGGCCCGAAGTGAAGACAGCTACACCCAGATGTGCAGGCAATGGATTTCAAGAGCTGGTCCTCTTCAACTCTAAATACTGGTCACAGCACAGATGCCCACCCAGGGTTTCCAACTCACCAATGAGACTCAAGGAAAACAACGCTCAGAATGTTTTAAACAGTAAAATTAAGCCATCTTAAACTCAAGCACAGGTAAACACCTACGCCGTGCTGCCATACAGCATGGTACAGTGCTTAACCATTCAATTTTTAGAAACTCTCTTGAAACTAGTATTTTCATGATTTGTATTCAAACTGGCATTTACAGTCATCTTTAAATAGATTATCCTTGGCACAGGATCTCACCTAGAGTATTTGTTTGGAAGTTCCTTTTCTGTCTAATGAGAATTCAGAGGTGAACAAGACAACCCCACTGAATGACTACCAATTCCATATTAACAGAACTCTGGCTTAATTACATTGTATTGGGTTATTTGTCGCCAAAATAGACTTAAATACCAGAATAGCTTTGTTAGGCCAAGATTAGACACCTAAAGAACGATAGCAGATTCTAGAAGTCCCTTAACCTGACCATCTACTTTATTTTATCTAATTTTGCCCAAGAATTTAGCATATTCAAATAGATAACAATTAAATCAACGGAAGTTTACAAAGCAGAGTGCTTTTAAAAAAAGGTCTTCCCCATCCTCAACTCATTTGACTGCAACCCTGGTGAGGAAGATGGCCACCATGCCCTGTTGGGAGAGCGTGGGCCAACACTCAGAAGCCACTCTCCATGCTCCCCTGGACAGGGAGCACTTCAAGCCACAGGGTACACCTGTGCTGATCACCCTCACTGAGGGTCTGGAGGACTCACCCTGCCCTCTGCCCTTCATTGGTCACTCCTCCTCCAAACACTGGGGCATAGAAGGCAGAGGGGGCAGCGCTGCTCTCAGTGGGAATGGAAACTGGAGACAGCGGACCAAAGAGAAGAGCAAGGAAGGCCCTGCCCTGGCACAGGTGTGGCCCGCCTCTCAGGAGAGGCACACCAGACACCGACTTCAAAAGCCAACCCAGAGCAGTCAGCTGCCAGGGTCTCCTGGACATGGCACTTCTGGGACCTGCCCAGCACTCAGGCACAGAAGACATGTCTCACGACGGCTAGCTGTGACCCACAGAGACCAACAACATTCACGAGTGAACACATTCACAGCATCTTAGAGAAACACTTGACAATCTAATGAACAACTATCATTAAACTGAGTTACAGTCATCCAGTTGAATGAAACATTGATGATTGGAAGAGAAACACTAGTAAGTAAAAAAAATGTAAAATTAAACAAGAAAACCACAGCTCACCCGAGTTGGAGAGAAAGGCATTTCAATTTCCACCCGCAAAGTCAGCAGCAGACCAGAAGGTCAACCTGCCCATGACCTACATGTTCCATGCACTTGACAGCCTGGCTCAAGGATGGGCGAGGCAGGCAGTGTGAGTGTCACTTGGGAGCTGGTTAGAAACACTTTCAGGCCACTGCCCTGACATCTCCATCAGAATCTGAACGCAAGGTGAGTGCTAAGTGGTCCACCTGCAAGTAGAGTGTGGAGAAGGCCAGCTCCATGCCAAGTCCACCTGAGCACCAAGTCCCAAAGCTACCAGCCACGGCAGGACACGCATGGAGAACATCAGTGAAGAACAGGTATGCAGTGCTGGCCCTGTGACCCCAGGATGAGTGAAAAACACTGGCTGGGCCACAGCCCGCCTCCCACACCTGCTGGTGCTGCGCCTCCTCTAGGCAGTCCCATGCCAAGGAGCCACTTCTCCAGGCACCAAAGGACCAATCGCATCCTGAGGTCTGAAGTCCAAACCCTTTAGCCTCCAATGACAACAGCCTAACATCCCGGCACCACCACAAAGCCTGTCTCTGAACAGTCCTTTCAAAGGCTCCAAAACATTCTGTGATCACAGGTCAGGCCGCCCGAATGCAGCAGGACCTTACTGTGCACAGTGCCCCGCAACATCCGGGCTCCGGGGAGCTGCAGCACCTGAGCACACCAACAAAGAGCCTGTCTCGCACGAGGCTCTGCGTCTGCACCTGCACCTGCGTAGACAGAGCTGCGCCCAGGGTGGCCTTGAATACGCCCCTGAGATCTTGCAGTATCCCAGTAATGCAGGATACCACATCTAGTAGTTTCCAGATTTGTGAAGAGACTGACTCTGGCCAGGAACTTAACTTGGGTTCAGATTTCCCATTTGATGAAAGAAACCACGGGACGTGTCTAATATCAAGAATGGCACCGTGCCCTGGCAACCCCTGCCCTTGGGGTCCACATCCAGAAGTTCACGTGGCTCTCTATGTATCTTCTACTTCTCTACTTCCACTACATTCCTTTTCCCCCTTAAGATGCTTGTAGCAGACATGCTAGTGCCTTGGTTGGCTCATTGCAGACTGCTCTTCCTATACACTGGTTTTCTGGTCACACTCTCCTGCCCTCTGCTACTTTTTTTTTTTTTTTGGTATCAGGGGTTGAACTCAGGGGTGCTTGACCACTGAGCCACATCTCCAGCCCTTTTTATTTCATTTAGTGACAGGGTCTCACCGAGTTACTCAGCACCTCGCTGTTGCTGAGGCTGGCTTTGAACTTGTGATCCTCCTGCCTCAGCCTCCAGAGCCGCTGGGATTACAGGTGTGCACCTGGTTTTTTTGATTGGATAGTGGGTCTTGTAAATCTTATCACGTCAGGAGTCTAGACTGTGCTGTCTTCCTGTCAAGAGCATGGCGATTTTTCTCTGGGGATAGTTTAGCCTGAACAGGCAAGGCCTTCTGGTGCCCAGCTGAAAGCTGGGCTTGTCACAGAGGGTTCTGCATGCTGCCTGGTGGAAACTGGACACCCCTCGGCCCAGGGTGAGCTTAGGAATGTCCCTCTAGGCATGTGCCTCTTAGGCATTACACATTCAACAGGGAGCCTGCCTCTCCCCTCCACCGCTCTCACTGCCTCAGCCCCTCACAGCCCACGACCCAGCCGAGTGCTTCGCTGGAAAGCCTTGATGCCTCCCACTCCAGAGGGGTCCAGAGTGGGGGCAGGTCCCGCTTCCTTCTCTCAGGGATCACAGGCCTGGCAGCCTGTTGCCCAGCTTCTGCACAGCAGCTTCTTAGATTGTGTCCAGGTGTCTACAGAAGACTTCACTCTGGCCCTGCTACTGCATGGTCCCTAAAAGCAAAACTATCCTCTCCTTGCATTAAACAGCATTTTAAAAGCTATAACATTAATGCAGTGTTCACTGGAAATAATGTGGAAGTCATAGTTAAACACAAAGACATAAATGAAATAAATCTGTCGTCCCACTGCCTAGAGAGCCACCGCGGAGGTATGCATGCGCACACTTCCAGCCGCCGCTCCTCGCAGCTCCACACTTTGATGAAGTGGGAATGGAGCCTGACTGCTGCCTCCTGCCCAGGCGACAGGAGTCCTGACTCCTGCTGCTGTGTCCACACAACGGTCACAGTGGCTGCACCGTGCGAGACAGCACAGTGCAGTTCTCCTCCATGGCCTGCTAGGCGTGGCCCAAGGCCTGGAGTCCTTGCTCACGGCTTCTTCCCTGCAGCCACTCACGAGAGCACTGCCCAGGGTACGCCTTGTATGGCCCACCCAGCTCCCAGCTCCATCTCAAGGACCTCAGCAACAGCCAGAGCTGAGGTCTGATAACCACTGAGACAGCCAGGAGGAAGTCGCTCCCCAGGGTGTGCAAGAAGAGCTCGGGCCATCTGCGCTGCGGCGCTCAGAAGAGTGTCTCCACCATGGCCGCTCTTGGAACGGCCCTGTTAGGGTTGGGGTTCCCAGAGCCCTGCCACGGGAGCTGCTGTGGGGAGTCTAGAAAGATCATTTAATTCAAATACTTGATAAATGTTGTCTCAGGCGAAAAGCAGTAGAAAGCCAGAGTCGTACCAGCATGGCGGATGAGCATGTTCCCAGGGAAGGCAGCCCCTCCAACACACCTGAGGGAGGCTGACCCTGCCTCTACTATCTGGAGAAGTCTGAGTCCGTAAGCTCACAATTAGAGAAGAGAGAAAAGAGGGGTTGGGTACTCCCCCAACCCCTCATCTGCAGTCACCCTGCCACACCGACGATACTGTTGCTACTGTGGTTAAGTCAGTCAGAGGCACAGGGGCTCCATAGCAGCAGCAGCAGGAGGGTCTGGGCAAACCCCCCTCTGCTCTGGAGTCCACAGGAACTCAGAGCCCAAAGGCCCCAGTCTTCCTGCCCGTGGTCAAGGCATTCCACTGGTGAGATGAATGGGACAGGGCTGCTGGACCCTCTGAACAGCCTCGCCACCCTCCTGTGGACCCAGAGAGAAGGGTCCCTAGTGGCCGCTGCAGACTCAGCCAGGTGGGAAGCCTCCCCCTGCACTGAGCCCCGAGGCTTCACTCACACCACCTGCCACAGGGCCTACCTGAGGCACTGTACGAGGATGAGGACGGTGTCCTCCGCGAGAAGCTCTTGACCGCCAGACTCTGGCCTCGCTGTTTTCGCCGCCACGCTGTCCGGCATTTGGAGTCAATGCTCTGTTTGATTCGATACCAGTCAGACTCCGTGATTCCAAACTTATAGAAAAGGTGACCTGAAAGAACACATCCCAAAGGAGAGCAGTGAGGTACAGCCATCCTCCAGGGCCCTGCTGCCTGCGAGTAACCTGAACACTGAAGGGGCCAGCTGCCATAGCCCAGCTACCAAAGGCTGACCCAATTCTTGGCACATTTCACCAGAGAAGACAGCCAGGGAACGAGGCCTTCCCAGATCAGACCCCAGACGCATTCAGACACAGTTACACCTCCTTTCAATTCACTTCACTTGTAAAGGACCTGACGCAACCACACGCTGGGGGACAGAAATGCAGAAATGTCAGGCTCGCTGCAGTCCAGTCCCCCCTCTGCCATCCCAAACTCATGGACAGTTTCTCATGTCCCAAATGCCAGGAGAATCAAATCAGGATCCCAACAATGTGGTCAGATCTGGTTTTCCAAAACTGCAGCGGTTACCCCTCTGTCTGCACCTGTCTGCTCAGCCACCCTAGCCTGGGCCTCAACAGCCCCACCTGCCCTCAGCCTCCTGCTGCGCCACCCGCCCCACATTCCCATGGCACGAAATGCACACAGGTGTGGTGCTTGCTCCTGAAGTCTCTCACAAACTCTGGAGCTTGGATTTATCTACCTGTGCGCGCCAGGAAGCCAGCCTTTTCTGGCACACGGCAGATGCTTAGCTCTTCCATGGATATGAGGTGACCACAGGCCGTCTGGAGACACGCTCCAGCACCCCAGGTCTGACGCTCGCTTGTGGACGCCCCTGCCTTTCCACATTTCTCCTTGAACACAGCAGCTCCAGTGCAGGACTGTGTGCTGTGCAGTGCTTCTGCCTGGGCACCCTCCACACACCTGGAAAGGGCACTACCTACACGCCATCCCTGGGCAGGGATGGTGCACATGGGTGCACACCTTCCTGAAGTGCAACTTGGCAGAGCGGAGCACCCACGGGACCTACTTGTCCAGTCGCCCTTCAACAGACAGCTCTCAAAGCAGCACTGATCAGCGTCAGAGGAGCTCCCAGGCAACAATGAGGAGACCGAGGATCTAGGAGGCCCTCCTCGTACCCAGCGGGACATGGGACTCATGAGGCCCTCTCCCACTCCAGCAGTGACCTCTCTGCCAGCCACACGCTGCAGGCAAACAGATGAAACAGAACTGCAGTGGTCAGAAGCTCACACTGAAATACTTCCTGTTTTGAGAATGAATCGCCCTGAGTCTGGACCATCCACTGAGAGCTAAACTATGGCCCTGTCCCCGAACACCTGCTCCTGTTGAGAGCAAAATACCAGAACTGATCAAAACAAAGGAAGTGCTTGTTTTTTAAGTACTATATTACGCATCAGCGGGTTTGTTGCTGTCATTGTTCTGAAGACAGTTCTTGACTTTCTAAATGAGCATGTGTTTAGGGCAGAAATGCAATGGCAACGAAATCCTGTGATTTAGATTAAAAAAGAGTGGATGAAGACAGTGCAGAACTCACAGGATCAGAAAGCGCAGCCAACAGAATGGGAACAGCATGCTCAGCCTCCAACAAAAAAGGTCATCTATAAATCAGACAGCAAATTTCTGGACTATGACTTTCAGGTCACCTCTGAAGAAATCACAGAATCGTCACTCAATAAATATCTACTGAGTGATCACGATATGCTACGTGTGGCTTTACCTGCAGGGCAAAGCCTCGCCAAGTCCCAGGATAGTGACCACCACAGTGACAGGACCCACTGCTGACATGGTCACTGCAGAACCCGCAACTAGCCAACTACCTTAATTTGCTTCACATTTAACAGCCCTGAGGAAAAAGAATGTCATTCACCTTCAAGTCAGTTTTGAGGCAAAAGTCAGAAGAATTGTTTATGAAGTCAAAGGCCAGGTGGCAGTGAGCAGCGCATACAATCCCACCTTCCAGTGCCAGCGCAGAGGAGATGTGGTTCCACTGAGGCCCTCGGCACAGCCCAGCAAGACACTCGGGGAGGCCAGGCAAAAAGCACACCCGTCCTGCTGCTGCTCTGTGCTCAGGCTGCCTCCCCTGTGTCAGTGCGCTGGGGAGTTGGGAGGCAGAAGGCAGAGAGCGCACAAAAACAGAAGCTGCCAGCACTGGCCCTCGAGCTGCCTGCTGCCCATGGAGCCACGCTCAGCTTACTGGAAAGCACAGGGGTGAGTCCTTGCCACTGGCCGGGTCTGGGAGGAGCCATGCCTGTCCACCAGGCTCAGGGGAGGCCCCAGCCAGCTCTTGCCCTGCCCTGGCTAGCTGCCGGGCAGCCCACCTGGGACAGAAAGCAACTCCCCAACAAGTAACTGCCTCCCCACCCTGCAGAACTGCCACTCTGATGTGGGTTCAAATCACAAAAGCAGATTCCCGGCTTTCCCCAGCAAGTCTGGCTGGCGGTGCACCTGGGAGGCGCTGTGGGACAGGGCAGGTGGCACTCGAGGGCAGGGCTTGCAGTCCCGCCTCGGTGGGTGGCACGCTGGGCTCATCAGACACGTTCCCTGTTAGCACGCTCTCAAGTTCAAGGAGAAAGCAAAGCAGGACACAAGCATCAGCAATCTATTCCTTGAAATCACAGACCTCACTTGATAGCAGCTGGCCCAGAAGAGCAACAGGAGTCCACACTGCTCTGAATGGGCAGTTGAGCGAGTGTCCTCGTGGTGACACTACAGACCTGTACACATCCAGCCAGTGTCCCACCACCACCACTGCATGCACTGTGATGAAAAAGACATGGATCCTCAGCTCGCTGAGCCCCTGTGCTGCTCTCCGCGGCCTCAAGGCACAGCGTCCAGGTCCCTGCTGATGAGGGGCCTTCCGCTGGTCTCCATCTCTCACAGGCTTCTTCTCAGCCAGCCACCAGCCTCAACTGACCTGACCCCAGCCCAGCTCTCGGTCAAACTGGTGCACTCAGTGTCCCCTGCCATGCTGAGTGCCTGTGCACAGCCTGTGTCCCTGGCACACGTGCAGAAGCCTCACCTGTTACCCTGCAGTGCTGGGGAAGGGACAGTACCCAACCAGCAAGTTCAGAGGAACCCACTCCTCTGCAGTGGGTTGAGCAGCACCCCCTCAATTTCACATCCTTCCCAGGACCTCAGAGTATGACCTCACTGGGAACCAGGGTCTGTGCAGATGTGATTCATTAAGTGAAAATGAGGTCATACCAGTGGCTCCTGCCCCAGTGTGACTGGTGTCCTTATATGGAGAGGAGAAAAGGACAGATGCACACACTGGAAAAGAGGGCCCTGTGGCAATGTGGCAGGGGCTGGAGCCAGGTTGCCAGGAGGTAGGGAGTACCAAGAAGTGCCACCACCAAACACAAGCTGGGAGAGGGACAGCCCCTTCAGAGGAGGTACAGCCCTGCCAAGAACTGCAACTTGGCCACATGGCCTCAGAGCCATCAGAGAGCCACCTCTGGGTTCCCAGCCCCCAGCCCCCAGGACTTTCCACAGACGTCCCAGGAACTCAGCACACCCTGCAGGACACAGCAGGTGGAGAAGACAGACCGGGGCTCCCAGAGGTAAATGTGCACCTCACACCTGTGTCCTGTGACTTCTAGCAGAAGACTGTCTGCTAAAAAAGGGGGACTGTAGCCCTCTGCGGGTCACCTGGGAGTGTGGGACTTTGTGCAAATCAAGCAAACTCCCACCAAGCACCCAAGAGGCCCAGCGGTCTCCCATCCACACCAGCCTTCTTCACAGATGCCCCCAAAGGCCGTGGCGGGGGGTGTTGATTGTGTTTTCACTTCACTTCTGGCACCTTACGGGTTAGGACTAGCTCTTCTGAGGAGTTTAAAAGTCAAGGTTCATATGATCAATAGGAAAAGCTGTAAGAAACATGCCTGCACTCTCAATTCAAGTAACAAGAACACACTCCTTAAAAGAAGGTTCCACAGTTCCCAAAGTTACAAGAATGCACAACTTCTGGTGGGACACAAACTATTTCATTAGCTGCCCTACATTCTGGGAGGCCCATTGATTCTTGGGAGTCCTCGAAAAGTCAGTACCCAAGAAAGCAAATCCCCCCTTCAATAAAAATGTTCCCTCATTTCACAAAAATGGTATTTAGAGATGTGACCTACTATGTGTTTCAAAATACAGATTTCTGTCTCCAGGGGGGAAAAAAAGGAGAAAATATTTCTGTCAACAAACAGGAAGAAGAAATGTAGGCCAGTCTTCTCCATAATGGGCAGCCCGGGCCCAACGATGATGGCTGCAGGCTGGAGCCTCAAGCCCTGGGTGTCACTGCAGACTCTGGAAGGGGCAGCAGGAGGAGGCAGGTGACAATACCAGTCTGCTCCCATCACGAGCTGAGCTGAGGCCTCAGTCTGTGTGCGTTTTGTGCTGTGTTCGGAGGAGTAACCAGCAGTAAGCAGTAAAGCAGGAAAGCGAGAAAAGGCAGGCCAGCAGCTGGAGCGTTTCAGGGTCATCTGAACACCCAGCGGCACCTGACTGCAGAGGCCTCACTGACACACACAGGTGCACCAGGTGGGCTCCCACTCAGCCTGAGGGCTGCACCCAGCGGAGTGGATCTGTGCACACACACCACCCCTTGCCAGGGGCTCCACAGGCGTAGAGGGCCACATCCACTGGCAGAGCCCGATAGCAGTTCTGCCAGGTTTCTCCCCATCCCCTGAGGAAGCAGAGGCTCAGAGGCCAGCAAGGGGCCAGCAGTCATGGGTAGGTCCTAATCAACAGCCTGTGCCCCTTTCCCCCAAGAACCGACTCCAGCAGGAGCTGCCAAGTGAACGGAAGCACTATGAGCACCAGTCTGACAATGGCAGGGCAGAACCTTGCACACACCCCGTGGCCTTGCGGCTCCTTGTTTCCCTGTCCTCCACAACCTCTGGAGCTTTGCCCTGTGTCTAATTTCAGGACACACGGGCAGGGCACTCTGAAGCCCCAAGGGAAGGAAGACACGGAACACGCCCCCACTGTGAACATTTGAAACACAGATGTGGTTCTTTGGAATCCCCTGTCCAAGGCCTCCCCCCGGGCCCTGGACTTGGTCACATGGCTATCTACTAAGCAAGGACCACAGCCGCCACACTCACTCTAAAGCTGCCCCCTGCAGCAATGGACAACTAGAGTTACCCAGAGGTGAGGCTCCCAAGTGCACAGTACCCTGGTCCAACACCGGCTCCCTGTTCCTCCTGGTGAAATGGCACACACAGGGTCACAGCCTAGAAATTAGTGTGTAGGACACAAGCTCTGAGCCACAGTGCAGCTCCAGTGAACTGGCTATGACAGACCAGACCTGCCCCTTCCTCCTCTAACAGCCCCCAGCCTGCTCTTGATGGTGGTGTCCCAGGTGCTAACAGGGAGCCATGCAGATGGCACAAGAGGGGCACACCACACTCCCTGGCACACTGAGGAGG
Organism: Sciurus carolinensis; assembly: GCF_902686445.1. Taxonomy (NCBI): domain Eukaryota; kingdom Metazoa; phylum Chordata; class Mammalia; order Rodentia; family Sciuridae; genus Sciurus; species Sciurus carolinensis. The sequence continues at coordinate 1,492,765 of NC_062228.1, forward strand.
AACATCTGTAAACTCCTTCTCCATTGCGTATAGATTATTGTGACACCAACAGCAGATGTGCACTGAGTCAGGAGCACCTCGATTCCATCAAGTCCAGGCTGTCCAGTGCTGGGCTGTGACTATAGCCCTGAAGGCACCTGCACAGCACCTGGGCTGCGAGTGTAGACAAGGGTTTGTGCCATTCTCCAGGAGCACCCCCCCGCCTCCAGGAAAGCCCCAGCAAAGCCACTGCACCAGCCTTCACTGTCCAGCACTGCCCAGAAGCCACCAGGGACAGGCCCAGGGGTTGCTGGACGTGGGTGCCAGCAGCCCATGAGTGGAGCCTACAGAACCCGAGAGGGCGACAACACAGGCTCTGCACGTGTCCCACACCTCTGACCCCTGTGTGTGGCAGCTGCCTGAATACGGAGAAGCACAGCAGGCAGGCTGACTCCTGGCCAGAGAGCCCAGGCCTGCCCCTTGGTTGTGGGGACAGTACCTTCCACCAGCCTGCGCAGACTCTGGGAGCTGTTCCTGGTGAGAGCTAATAAAAACATCAGCTCCAGGTTGCAGACCTTTCCTAACAGAAAGGGTCATGTGCAACGTGGAGGGCTACATCTGAGGACAGGGCTGCAGCACGTGCCTCCTCCATCGTGGGCACCGGAATACTGTGTGCTGGACACAGATTCAAGCCACAGAAGCATGCTCCAGACCTGGGCTCTCTGACAGAGCTGCATGCTGACTGGCTTCCTGCTGGGCCTCATCAGAAGTCATGCTGGCTGGCTCCCAAAGCAGGTGGACTCTGAATAAAGGGCCTAGGGAGCAAGCAACAGGCCAGTGGGCACTGGTGAAAAGGATCTGGCCCTTCTGTGCCCCTCTTGTAAGTCTCATCAGTAGAATGACAGCCTTGAGCAAGAGCCGTTCTTCAGAGAGAGCAGCTCGGGCCACACTGAAAACTAAGGTTGATCCTAGGCACTGTCCTGGCTTCCAGCATGGCCAGGCCAACATAGGAACATGTGTTGTAGACCAAGGCCAAGGCACCAGGAGGACAGAGACAGAAGGCACTCCACTCTTGCCAGCAGCTGCTCAGGAGAGTCGTGGTCAACAGGAGGCAGGGGAGGCCCAGCTCTCCCACCCTCTTCCTCAAGAGGGGCCCAAGGACAAACAAGGCCACAATTTCAAAGTCCCTGGAGCAACACACCCCCTGATGTCCTTCTCACTGTGGGATATCAGTCAATGCCTTCCTAGAGGACTCTTGTCTCTGAACCTCCAAGCTCTGTGACCACAAAGACCAGCACCCTCTCCAGCACTGGACACGTGGGCCCCAATCTGGTTCACCAAAAGCCTCCACAGTCCTCTCCACCCCCAGCCACAGGAAGTGGGAGAGGCCCACTTACACCGGATCCCGTAGATGGTGAGCGGGTCCAGCTGCTTCTTCCCGTGCTTGCCCTGGCCGGAGAGGTTGGACACCGCCTGCACCTCACGGTGGAAGAGGTAGTCCAGCAGCGTGAGCGCCATCTTCTCGGCCGTTCGGCAGTTGGTGCTGATGTGCAGCATGTCGGAGGGGATGATGGCGCAGCGCACCCTCATCTCAGGGTTGTTCTCGTCGCCCAGCCAGGTGCCGTTGGGGTAGTCCTCTGAAAGAGACGGGTCCTGGGTGAGACGGCTGCAGGGCACGCTCCAAAGGAGCGCTCCCATTCCAGGTGGCCTGAGCGCCTGCTCCAACAGGCTCAGGACGTGGACCCACGGCTGTCCCCCAACCTCCCTGTGGCTGCAGGAGGGAGGGTTCGAGTCTGACAGCAGCAGCCATACCTCGCCCAAAAAGGCGACCTGGATTTCTTACTTCACTTCAGAAAGTCAAATGAGGGAGACCACATCATGTGGACATTCTGTGCTGCACTCCAGGCTTCCATAGGAGCCAGACCACCTCGTTACCTCCCTGACAACAGAGAAGACAGGGTACTGAGCGCTGTCCACACGTTGGGAAGCTACCCGGAGGGGTCTTGCCCTAAGCTCGTGGGGTGTGGTACCACTGCTGCAGTGCCCTTGGGAGCAGTCCAGAATTCACCCAGGCCCAAGCCATCCTGTGTTGGGAAGGGAGGGTATAAACAAGCTCTGGGCTCAAACACCAGGTTTTCTTTACACCCTGGCAGTGCAATGAGCTCTAGAAAACAAGCCTCACGTCTTCCCTCTGCTTTAAGCACTGCCCCCCACAAGCAAGAATGGGCAGGGGCACCCACTTTCCCTGTGCATCCTCTCCACCACGGGTGTGATGGCCACACTGAGCGCGCTTGTCCCAAATGAGAACTCAGTGCACCCATCTCCGCTCTGAGCTGCCTCTCAGAGAGCACACCATTGTCTTCTGCACTGTATTAGCCCGCGGGGATGCACCGCCTCCACAGCACCCCTGAGTTCTGCTCCAGCAATCCAGACAGCCCCCCACCCCTCTGTGGCTGCCCTCTGTGGACGGCTTGGCAGTGAGTGTGGAGTCCATCTGTGGGAAGCACCTTCGCTGGTCCTGCTCAGAGCACCAGGATCCCTTTCCTCTTCTCCAGGTCAAAGCTCCTTCCCCACCACACGCATTTTCCTCAATCATGTGGACCAGAGTGCTTTAACTTGTGATCTCAAAGGTCAGGAGTACAGAACGACAGCTTTATGCCATGATCCGGGCAGGTATGCAGCAGCAGCAGCAGGGCCTACAACACCACCCAGAGCCCAGGCCTGCCCCTGACCACAGCTCCAGTCTCACCCAGTTCCCTGAACACAAGGACTGCCACAGAACATCAGGGTTGGGCAGGGAGCCCTGTCCACGCAAACACACGTCCCTGGGGTGGGGGTGAGGTGAGGGCTGGAAGCACTGCTCAAGGCACTACGGCTGGGCTCCTGGCTGTAGCTGAGGATGGAAAACAGCTCTGATTTTCAGAACTCAAAGTAAGACATGAGGAAGTGGAAAGGTAGTGCTATGGGTACCAGCTCAGATACAGGCGCTTTTTGCAAAAACCAGCCAGTCACTATTACATTCAGCCAGTGGATAGAGTCAAGTGGACACATGACTCAAGAGGTAGGAGGGGAACCCAGCAGGGGCTGTCTAGGGACATGAGGGAATGGTGAAAAGACTCCAATCTCCAGGATACTTACTAACTGATCTGCAACTATGTCTTGGACAACCTTGTGCCTGCCACCAGGTCTAACGCTCACCGTCTAAGGCCTGGCTCAGCTGCAGGTCTTAATTCTAAGGCACCAAGTTCAATTGTGAAGCCAGAGGAGCCATGGAGTTGGGGGTGGCTGCCCCAAGGATGGAGCAGGACAGAGTCCTGGGATTTAACTAAACTTCAGTCAAACAGAAGGTGGTATCGCTGACACCAAGAATCTCTGGACTTAGTATTTCAATATCGGGGGTACAGAGACGAACAGTGAACATGCTTCGAGGGGCAGCAGTACTCTGTGCTATCAGAGGTGGGGGCACTGGCTACACCTGCCTACCCTGCCTGCCAGTCACACAGGGACAAGGGAGAGCACAAGGAACAGTGGGCAGAGGTTTTAGCTTCATCTCTGAAACTGCCAAAGATCACTGTGGCCTTCCCCAGAAGTGACAGGAAGGCCGAATCTTGCCTGGCCAACCTCCACCTGTTTCAGTGATTCTAAAGTAAATACTGGACCAGAGAGCTCAGCACTGTTTCCAAACGGAGGACAACATCCCATCCAAGCATCACTGAGAACTCCCAGTTACCATTAAGAACCTCCCTGTCTTGCTCAGGGCGAGTGTTAGCTCCCACAGGACCACAGTCCACACTACCTTCCTCCCTGCAATCCACCTATGAGGCAGCACCAAAGGCAACAGTACTCCCTGGAGGTCATCGCAGTCATCCCAAACTCCTCACTCGCTGCCAGGCAGTCCAAGGAGGAGGCTCACAGGAAGGGAGGAGTGGCCAGCTGCAGCTGAGTGGAGTGCCGTGGAGGTGGTGTGGCCCCGTGGCTCCTGCAGTGCAGAAGGCCCACTCGCCAGGGTGGTGGTGGCCTGTCACCCGTTTCCCTTAACCCTGTGGACATATTGCTTTGACTGAGCCAGACCCTCGGCTTGGCCTTAGTATGTGAGGATGCGTAAGATGCGCCAGTCTCCCAGCATGCCAGCCCAGAGGAGTCAGGTGGGGTGGGGCCAGCAGGCCTGGAGGAAGCACACCAGAGGGCCTGCAAAAGCCTCCGGGATCCTATGGGCGGAAGACTCCGGAGTCAGCTGCTTCCTGTGCTGTGGCCCGTAATGACGCTGTCCAGGCTGAACTCAGGGCCACCCTGAACCCTGCCTTCACTGCACAGTCCTCCCTGGCCTCCCTCTCTGCTCCTGCCCACCACATACCTCGGAGCTCCCAGAGAGACTCGGATGGTGCCAGCCCCTCCAGGCTTGCCCTGCACAGCTCCCCACTCTGCTTCCAGCCCCAGCACGACCCAGTTAGTGCAGCTTCACCAGGCCTGCAGGTTCCCATCCCCAGCTTACTCCCCTGGGGGCACAGTGAGGCTGGCTACATCTTAAGTATCCTCACATGCTCAAGGCCAAGGGGTCTGGCACAGCAGGTAGTTCTGGATCCAGGCTTCTGGAAACTGTCCTTAAAAAATACCATAGTGCAGGGGCTGGGGCTGGGGCTGGGACTCAGTGGCAGAGCACTTGCCTAGCCCATGTGAGGCACTGGGTTCGAATTTTAGCACTGCACATAAAAATAAGCAAATAAAATAAAGGCATGCTGTCCATTTACAACTACAAAAAAATTTAAAATTTTTTAAAAAGACCATAGCCCAGTCCCAGGCCCAGAGATACCAATGTGGTCAACAGAAGAAAAGAAATTCAGGTAGAAGCCCTAAGTGATTCCGATTCATGGCCAGCATCAAGTAGCAGGTTCCAGGCACTCCATCTGATGGAGGTGATCAACCAGTAATCGAGGGACTATCCTGGGCTGTGGGTCTCAACACAGCAGCAGCAGCAGCAGCAGCAGCAGCTAAGGGAGATTTTCTAGACATGCTCATTCGTGGGTGGTGGCATCCCACAATCCAGAGGCTGCAAGGTGGGCCCTGCTCAGCAGGGAGCTTGGTGCTGGCCATCCTGTGCTGGGAGGGCCACACCCCGTGCAAACCCAGTGCTTCTCAAGAGCCAGGAGCTCACCAAGGCACACTGAGCTCTGTGGGGGCGAAGGCTAAGCATGGGGGCTCCCACCATAGTCACTCAGTCAAAGCAAAGCACTTTCAGCGTCCTTCTGAGAAGATGCTGGCCCTCAAAACTTCAAGAATTTAAGTGACAACTTCTCTGTACTAAAATCAAAGGTATTCTTTCATATAGGCTTCCTGATGAAATCTGTTGGATTATCCAACTTTCTATATGTTCCAAATTCCTATTGGGGAAATAAACAAAAGGAAAAGTAGAGAAGATTAAGAATCCTGGCCTGATTTCAGAGAACAGCCACCAATTTATATTGGCTTTTACACGAGCCCCTTACTTGGACTCCTGCTTTCCACTGAGGCTGACTTCCCCAGCAGATTGAGCACAGCTCAGACGTGGGGACTTTGTTGTCCAATCCTCTCGGTGAGTTTCTCTGCACCACTGCTGCTCAGGAGCTCTCAAGATAAAGTATGGGAAGAAGACAACTAGGCAAATGCATGGACACTCTCCAAACAACAGCCAGACCCAGGGTGGACAGTCCAGAAAGTCACCAGACACAGCAAACACCACCTGGCCCCAACCAGGCCAGCTGCCAGCTCAGTCCTTCCAAAGACAACATGGCTCCCACCCATCCTGCCTCAGCACCGCCAGCTGTGTTGACCACCTCCAAGATGAGGGTCCCCCATCCCTCCATCCAAAGCTCAGTGAGCCAAGAGCAAGGAGGCAGGTTCCCACTTTCCAAACACACTGGTGGCTGTCAAGAGGCCCTGCCTCCCCAACACCCCTCCACCCCTCAGCCATTGACTGTGGTTTTCCTGTGCTACTCGTGAGGCTCCCCATGGTCAGGACTGTGCTGTTCTGGAGGTCACTAGTGACACACCACAGTCTCCTGCAAAGAACAGTGAACAAACAGAGGGCACTGCCCTCTGAGGGCCTCAGGGCTGCTCAAAGACTTGGACTGGGGTCACTCCACCGAACAACAGCCTCAGCCAGGACAGCTCCTCTAGGCTGGCCTGGGCAACCTCCAGCACATCCATGTTGGACACCTGCAGCGAGAGCCCTACTTTGCCACACAGATGCTTCCAAAGGACCTTCCTGCAAGCATGAACCAATGTCCTGAAGGAGTATTTGGGATGGGAACAAGGGCCAGAAAGACTGGAGGGAAGGATCCTGAACTGAACGAAGATCCCAGGCCTGAAGGACACCGCAAGAGTCATCCTATTGGAACTTGATGATTACATGACTTAGAATTTGAGAATTTCAGAAATCCATTCCACTGACACTCCACAAAGTACAAATTACAGATTTCAATTTAGAAATGGAAATTCTACCATTCCTTGGAGGTCACTGGCGAGCTCCCACCTACTAAAGCAGAACACATCACCGGCCCATGACCAGAACGAATGTCCAGGCTCCCTGTCCTGCTGCCTCTGGCACAGCAGGAACACAGGCAACATGCTGGGCTTGAGACCACGCACGTCTCACGCCAGTTTGTCTGGAGTACCTCGGTTCCCTTAGGTCACCAGACTGACGGTGGTCTCACTCTTCTCAGCGGCCAATTCATGATCCCATAAAAATGTGTTCATGTGTAACAGTCTATGCTAAAAAATATGTAAGATAAATGTTCAAGGAATGTTTCTGGCAAAATTTTCTCCTTTGCATATGTATGGCTGACATTTTGTGAACACAGAAAATTGTTATTAATCTGACTTGGCAGTGTGCAGTGCCAAAAACGTCCTGCAGAACATGCCTGCCAGCTCTCCTGACTGATGGCCTACAAGAAGGAAGACTCCCCAGCCTCTGCCAGGTCGCCCTTGCTCAGAACATCACAATGCCACAGAGGCCGCCACGCTGGCTCCAGGGCACTCAGGGCCCCACCGAGATAAGAAGTCACAAAGGAAGTATAGACAGTCCTTCTTACAGTCAGCATCCAACTTTGATACACAGGAAGGGTCGAGTTTTGCAGGAATTATTAAATGCCTCCACCACAGGAATTAAAACACTTTTTTAGAAATCTAACTTCCTTAATTAACAGATCCCGTTCTTTGTGCATTTTAGCTAATTTGCTTCTCTAACTCCATATGTCCACAGTGCCAGTGCTCAGTGACAGGAGCACACCAGGACCCAAACCACCAATGGAGGACAAACTCAAGAACTGAGTCTACTGGTCAGTACTCTGAACAATTAGTAGTTATCTTCTTTCTCATTCAAATGGAGTTTACACCATCAACAAACGGCATTACCCAAGTAAAAAGGCAGGGTAAAAGGAGATGTCATCCTTGCAGTGTAATAAACTGACTCCGAATCTGATGTGAAATGGCATTTGTGATTCTTAAGTAACAACTGCTTTGAATTCCAGGATTCTGTAGACTTCAGGAAGACAAGAACAATCTGTACATTTGGAGCTTTGGCTCTTATCAGAGACTACAGAAACAAACTGCAAAGACAAGCCTACCACCCACGAGCACCCCACATGCGTAATGCTTGTCTAGCATGAACCCGCCGCCCTGACGCTCCCAACCAGCAGCTGCTCTGGCTGGGATAACACCCGTGCAGGACAGCTAATCTGTGTCCCAGCATGCACAAATCCCACCCAAGGTCAGGGATGCCACTGCCCTCAACAGTGAGCTGATGAAAGAGACCTGCAGGGCTGACTGCTCTTCCAGGCTTTACAGACACAGCAACCACTTAAAGAGAACCCTTCCATCTCCAAAGCACCGTACCAAACACAGCAGCTTGGCAAGACATGTTCCCAACATGACAATGCTGAGAGCGTGGCCATTCCCCAGGAAAACGGCAAGCAGACCCATCAGTGTCCTCTTGTAATACCTGAGCAAGTGGAATTGTTCTCAACTCTGACCTCGTCTTCAAAATGAAGTAAAATCTTAAGTTGGAAAAATGACTCCAGTCTCCCCCAATCCTAACACATAGCTGGGCACAGTGGCAAACACCTGTAACCCCAGTGGCTCCGGAACCTGAGACAGGAAGATTGGGAGTTCAGAGCCAGACTCAGCAACAGCAAGGCACTGAGCAATTCAGTGAGATCCTGTCTCTATAAGAAATACGAAATAGGGTTGGGGATGTGGCTCAGCAGTCTAGAGTCCCCGAGTTCAATCCCCAGTACCAAAACAATAAAAATAAAAAGCACATGTCTTACATGGTGTGGCATCTTGACTTTAAAGAAAACCTGGACTTCTCCTTGTGAGGTGAACAATACCAAGTCCACACATCAGTCTTCCCTTCCTTCATTTTGCAACAGGCAGTGGCTTCCCCAGCAGAAACCTATCATGCTGACCATACCACACTCACAAAAAATTTGGAAGGGGAAGTTTTTGTTTTCCAGACTCCTAGGAATGTTTTGCTCATTGGCTGGCCTGGTTTATACCAAATGAACACCAGGCCTATGTGGCTAACCAAACCAACTGTGCAGAACCCACGTGGAGGAAGAGAGCAACAGTATTCCTGCAGTCCTGCAGTACACCTGCCTAGTTCCATGAGGAGGGAATCAGTAGCACCCTCTTCTCCTGAAACCTGGTGTCAAAGAACCAATGGCCCTAACCTTGCAATTCATGCATAACGTAAATCCAACAAGCATTCACAGAAGCATAATTTACAACAGCCACAAAGTGGAAGTAACTCAAATGTCCATCAACTGATGACAGACAATGCTACTCAGTTATGAAAAGGAACAGAGCGCTGCCACATGCCAACACCTGGACAGGGAGTCCATTTACACGGAACGCACACAGCAGGCAGGCCCCCTGGGACAGAAGGGGCACTAGAAGGGTGAGGGTGGAAGGGGAAGTGATGCTCCAGGGGAGGGGTTTCTTTCAGAGAGATAACAACATTCTAGCCGGGCATGATGGCGCACGCCTGTCATCCCAGCGGCTCTAGAGGCTGAGGCAGGAGGATCGTGAGTTCAAAGCCAGCCTCAGCAAAAGCAAGACACCAAGCAACTCAGTGAGACCCTGTCTCTAGTAAAATACAAAAAGGGGCTGGAGATGGGGCTCAATGGTCCAGTGCCCTGAGTTCAATCCCTGGCACAAAACAAAAACAAAAACACCACCATTCTAGAACAGACGAAGGTGATGGCTGCACAACGTCATGAATACACTAGCCACCATAAAGTCAGTCACCTCTCTGCAAGCACCTGAGCTAAAACTCAGGGTTTCAAAGGTTTCAGTACATGGTCACTTGGCCCTGTGGCTTTGGGCCTGAGGTGGAACGGGAGCATGAGGCCGAAGAGGCCTGCTTCCTCAGGGCTGGCGGGAAGCAAAGACAGATCCAGTACCCTTTCAGGGGTACACCCCATGGCTAACTCCCTCCCACTAGGCCCCGCCTCTTAAAGGCTCCACACCTCCCAACAGTGCTGCAAGCCAGGACCCAGACTTCAACGATGCCCTTGGGGGCCACTCCAGATCAAACCATCACACCACTGAAATGGATGCTTCCACACAGTCAACTTTGTGGTATAAGGTTTTTTTCTTCGTTTTGTTTGTTTTTAAGGTTACCTTTTTTCCCCCACTATTCTGCCATCTCACTCCTAGTAATTATTAAAGGTAAAAGCAGTTTCTGAAAAACGTTTATTCTGACGTTTCAGATACGATAACAAGTTTCTCTAACAGGAAAATTTTTGTTAAGTATGGACAAACCTACATCCTGTTTATAGGAAAAACCAAAACCTGAGATGAGGAAGCAGGAAGACCTCACAGATTCTCCCTAGTAAATGAAATACAGGCTGAGTCTGCCTGGTTCTTCCCTTCTTCTCCATGTTGCTGCTCTGCGTTGTTCTGCTGCAGTGCTGGGGACCAAATCCAGGGCCTTGTGCGTGCTGTCCAGGCTGCTGTACAATGTCACGTGGCTGTGAAGTCAGTCACCAAGAGCACAGAAGGGCTCCAGGTGGTGCAAAGCCTCTCAAAGGCACACAGGCCTGTCACCACAGGCCACCGGACAGGCAAGAGGGCATCTCAGACACCTCAGAAGAGAAAGGCCTTCCCCACCTTGGGGCTTCCAGAAATCCACAGCAGGGGTTCAGGGAAGATGGACAGACCCAGCTACCAGCTCCTCCGTCATCCCAGCAAATGGCAGCTGGGAGAGGCAGCTTGTGCCACGACTAGAACAAACAGCATCCTCTAAACCCAGCACCCCTGTGGCATCCGCGTCTAGATGCTGACCAGAAAGGTGCAGAGAAAGTGAGCCAGCTGGCTGCCAGTGAACAAGGACAGCACATGCCTGCCACCACCAGGAAGCACCAGGGAGTGGTTAAACATGTGACACTGGAAGTGACACCTGTATTATCCCAGTGGCTGGACGACAGGCAAGCACCACCATGTCCAGCTTCCAGCTACTTCAACTTCTTCATTTCTACACTATTTCACTTTTCTTAAAAACAATAAATGTACATTACTTTCCTAAAAAGTAAAAACAAGGCTGCCATTATCACCGCGCTGGCCAAGCAGAAAAGCAGCCCTGGGGACACACCTTCTGAGTTCAGGGTGATGAGGGTGACGTTGCTCCCGACGCTCTGACTGCCGGGCTGGCCGCAGTTGGACACAGAGTCGCTGGCCTCCGACCCGCTCTCCCCGTCCTCGTTGTGGCTGTCGTCCTGCCCCGGCACCTTCACCACGATGGTGTTCTGCCGCCGCCCAGGAACAGCGCTGGCGGGAAGCAAGCACAGCAGCGTTGTGAGAGACTCGAGCAGCACGCTGAGGTCAGCCCTGCCTCACTGGACAGTCCTCTTCCCGGTGACCACAGCGTCTGACTGAGCATGGACCAATGGACCAATGTCTCCCCACACAGCTTTTCTACGAAGACTAATAGCAATTTAATGCAGAAATAGTCTGGGGCTGAAAGAAATGGTACAAAATAAAATGAAGGTTTAAAGAAAATATTTACATCACAAGAGAGGTGGAATCATGACTCACTGTGACTCGGGCCTGGAACGCTGCTTTCTTATTTCAGAGGTTATGCTATGAAAGGTTGACTTGGGTAAGAGTCATTTTTAGGGCTGTGTCGAAGGAAAGACAAAATGAAGAGGAAGGGAGCCCAGAGCTTCAGATCAGCCCATCCCTCCTGTCAGACCTCTGGGAGGTGACGCAGCCTCCAAAACTGCAATCACATTCCCAGTTATTACCACGGACAAACCATGGTGTGAGCTTCTAAGGCCAGTTCCAGATCCAGGAATCCCCTGAGAGCTACTCTCATCACGAGGGCCCGTAGCATGCACCCATGAAGACCTGCCAACAGAGCAGGGCCACACGGCCAACTGCAGAGAGCACTCAAAAGGACAACTGATGGCTTGCCTTCTAAATGGCCTTGCCAACACACCTGATGGTGGCCTGCTCAGCACCAGAGAGGGAAAGGAAGCGCTAGTTCCCTGTTAGCAAAGTCAAAAGGTGTTTAAGATCCTGGCTATCCCCAGAGGAGGGAACTACCCTCCATGCTTCTTGGACTTGAAGCTGAACTGGCTCCTCCACACTCAGATGAACCCTGCTGACCTCAGCCCAGCAGGCTGGCTGGCCTCAGGGCACCCACACCCCCACCCGCTGCCCCACACATCAGGCCTGAGACTGCAGCTGCTTCCTACAGGACTGGACTAAGACAATAAGGAACCAGGACAAAGCTGGAGGAGTAACAATCTGCAGAAGAGACTAAGAAAAAGCAAAACAGAACATTGTGAAGACACAGATGGAAACAAAAAGTAACAATGATCCTCACGGGGATGTGCATTCAGAGCGGGGATGTGCATTCAGAGCGCTGGGCAGAGGGCACCTGCGGTGGCTCCAGCCACACCCAGATGGGCACCAGTGCCCTCTGTCCACTCCCACTCCACCATGCTTCCACTCAACGTGTCTCAAAAGAAAAGGGTGCAAGAAAAAGCCAGAAACTCAACATGCCCATCTCATTCAGCAAACTCAGAAGAGATGTCTGGTTGCCTGACATGCTACTGTAGGGACAGACAGAATGACCAACTGACCACTGTGAAAACACACTGCCATCTCCCTCCATCACACATCAGCTCCAGCACAGACGTCCCCTGGCCGCTCACCCCATGTGTGGTTGTGAATCAGGGTGTGGTCTCTTGGCCTGCCCCCCCCACCCACGCTGAGCACTGCACTGGCCCTCCCAACTTCACGGAACCAAGGTGGTGCCTGCCAGGATCACCCATGACCAGAGAGGGACCACAAAGTTCAACTGTGCCCTGGCTGGGAACATTGACTTATTCTCATCACAGAAGCAGGGAAAGGTGGGGTGGTGCGTGGCTACTGACTTGCTAATGATATTTTCCAGGGAATCCGGTGCCCTGTTGCTCAAGGGGTCTTCCATCTTGGCTACAATGGCGTTCTGCCGATCATTGTTGAGTATTACTGTAGTCTGGGGGACGACGCTACGGAACAAAAGAATCACAAGAAAAAGAAGACCTTAAAACAACAACATTCAATGTCAGCAATCAGAGTCATTCAATACAGTCAGCTCCCAGCGCCTGCAGGAGGGAAGGAGGGAGGGAAGGAGCTGGCCCCAGGCAGGCGTCACTTAATTTGCACCAGTAAGAATAAACTGGAGACAGGCTTCTTGATGGAGTTTACCTCCCTCACTCACAGGTGCACGCTGTGGGCCAGCTGAGCAGCGGATACTGAAACAGTCTGTGCACAAAGGCGGAGGCTTCTTGTGCACAGGTGTCGCACGGTATATGAAAAACAGCTGCCCTCCGACCCATTCCAGCTGATGGCACTGCACAGAGCTCACCGCTGCCCGTGCACCAGTGTCGCTGCACATATCAGCACGAGGTGGGGGCAGGGGCAGCCGCTGCATCTGATGGTCAACAGACACACAGCGCACACCACCTGCGGACTCTCCTGGAGAGTGCACAGGCCACAGTGCTCTGAAGAAAGAAGATTCTAGGAAAGAACAGTGGCCATAACCGAGCGGCAACACCCTGGCAGAAGCACTAGCGTTTGCAGACCTGCAGGGCATGCAGCTGACTCCCGAGGCACAAGCTCCTTCGCATTTTCAATCATTAATTTTTCAACCCTTAGCACTTTATGGTCACAGGAAATTTTTTGAAGTATGCCTTGCTGTGAGCAATTGGGAAGCAAAAACAACTAGCACTTGAAATACAAAGTCATACTACCAGAGAATAAGATTTCCTTTCCTGGGGAAAGGACTGCTCATCCGTGATTGGCACACATGAAATCAGCCTGGCGTCACAGCCGTATGACTGGACCGCATGCCGTCGGGTACAAGAATATCACCTCAGCAGGCCCCAAGTCCGTTGCAGGACCACAGCTGGTTTTCCAAGATGGAAGTGCAATTAACTGCACATCATTAAAAGGTGTTATTATCTTTAAATCATTCTACTTGTCCTCTGGTGACACCTAAAGTAACCCACCAAACCATGATGAATTATCCACAGGTCAGGTATCAAAAGGAACCAAGTAATTTTTTCTTCTGTTTTTGCAGTGGTGGGGATGGAACTCAGGGCCAGGTGCATGCTAGGCAAGGGCTCTGCCACTGAGCTGCCCCCACCCTCCAGGTGACTGACTTGATCACTGCAGTCAGGTACAGGCTGCAACAATCTCATATGTACCAATCAAGGAACTAAAATGACTCCTATGGTTTGATATTTAACACTGAATAGTACCAAAGAATATTTAGTTTTTCAAAAGCCAAGCTATGAAACATCCATATCGAACCAAGAATGAAGTAGGTGGTGGGACTGGGGCTCAGGGTGGAGCGCTTGCCTAGCATGTGTGATGCACTAGGTTTGACTCTCAGCACCATATATAAATAAATCAATAAAATAAAGGTCTATCAACATAAAAAAAATTAAAACAGAATGAAGTGGGTGGGCTGGGGTGCAGCTCTGGCAGAGCACTTGCCTGGTACACCCGAGGCTCAGTTGCATCCCTAGCACCACATACACAGGAGAAGTAGTTATCTAAGGGATGATATGGAAAAAGTACCACAACAATATCAAGTGGCAAAAATGCACAAATAAACGTAGATGTGCACGTTCGTGCAGGCAGACACCACTGGAAGCCCTTCCCAGAACTGAGGTGGAAATGAACTTTCCTCAGGGTCTAACTTTCTGAACTTGCTCACGCTTTCTCCCCAAGTCACAGACTGGTGACAAGCTGTGTTTCCTCGTTTTCACTCACTACTTTCTGGGATGCCTGGGCTAGAAAGGGATTTGCAGGATTAAAATTCTCATTGGTCCACCTAAGTTCATCAAAGGGGAGATGGATTATCCTGGGTGGGCCCTTCAGACAGAGGGCCTGTGCTCCCCAGTCTGCGCCTCCCAACAGCTCCGACCTGCTGTGCCTCCCTGGCCCCATCCACAGACTCCACACCTGCTCAGCAGCCCACACTGTGTGAGCCAGTTCCTTGAAATAAATCCGTTGTAGAGTTCTCGTTCTTTCTCTCTCTCTCTCTCTCTCATGTATTCATGCCTGCATCCATCCAACTGGTTCTGCTTCTCTGGTTGAGCCCTGACACATTTTGAAATAATCACAGATTCACAGAAAGCTGTAGAAGAACAGCACATTGACTCCTATGAACAATTCCCCAGCATCCCCCAGTGGTGACACCCTGTGTCACCTGTGCCACTGTAACAACAGCAGAAAACAACACTGGGATGAGCCCAGGGTCCTTGCTTGGGCTTCAGCATTTTCTGCACCTGTGCATGTCTGTATGTGCCTGTGGCTCTGGGCAGTTCCATCCCAGGCACAGGTCTGTGTGACCACACAGCAGCACAGCAAGGTTAGACAGAGCCCAAGGGCTCCTGTGAGACACAGAGTTGACTTCCTGAAACAAATTCCACAGAGCCAAGCATACGAGCACTACTTCCTACACATCAGAACTTTCTAGGGAAGCCAGAATCCCCCAAAGAGAGACTGGGACCTTTTCTCACTCTTACAATTCCCCCAGGTAATTCTGAGGGACCGCTGTTTTAAAATGCCATACACAATGGTGCACACCTGTGATCCCAGTGACTCCGGAGGCTAAGGCAGGAGGATTGCAAGTTCAAGGCCAGCCTCAGCAACTTAGTAAGGCACTACCACAAAAATAAAAATAAAAAGTGCTGGGGTATAGCTCAGTGGTAGAGCACCCCTAATACTGCTATATTAATTATTAATTAATTAAAACAAAATTTTTTTCAGGTGCTAGACTTCTTATCACTTATTTTCTTTTAGTATTAACTTCCTTTTATTTTATTTTTATTTTTACAGGCTGCTTTTTTTAAACAGCGACACTATGCACATGCACATGAGGCCGGGCTCCCTCTGGGCCTGCAGCTTCTCCTCTAACTGAGCGGCTGGTCTATTACAAGGCGTGGGTCTGCTGTGGGCCTCCCCTGTGCAGGGGGCCTACATCTGCTTTGTTCAAAGGCAGTCCAAGGCCTTGGGAACACCGGGGCACAGTGGAAGCATGCTCACTCCACAAATTCCAGGCGCAGGTGCTAGAGGTGAGCTCCTCTGGGTCCACTCCTCGTACAGCCGGTCCACGAGCCCAAAGCACAGGACGGTGCGACCAGTCAGAGCAGGCCCAGGTCTGCTATTGTGGAAAATCAACACCTCTCTCCCTCCACTCATCATCCACACAGAAAATAAAACACCATCTGAATGTATACTGGCAGGCTTTGTTCAGCACATGCAAAAAAAAGCCACAAAAATGCCCTCTCCTTGAAAAATGTAGGACTTAAACTACTTTTCACAAATTTGTGTTTGCCACATTTTAGTACAAAAGGCAACTAAAAATCAGTTGTTTTGAACTGGAAAGCTTGGAAAACTATACATGCCATGGTCCCATGCAGACAAGGACACGGGGGCTCCACTCCAGGAGGTCCACACAAACCCAATCACGTATGCCCTCGCTTAGGGCTTCCCTTAGACTGAAAGTTGCACAGCCACAGAGCAACACTGTCCTGTCCCACCTGCAGGAGCCAAGCCATCTGGCACTCTGTCCACATAGTGGCCCACTGTCTTCTGTGGGAGGTAATCTGAATACTGAGCAAACATGTGAAGGCCAGACTACACTTCCTGGCCCCCTTACCTGCAAAGGCAGCTCTGCGACCAGCACTCACTGCTGGGCTACAAACAGAGAGGCACGCCGTCTCCAGTCCTCACTAGTCACACAGTGCTGCTGCTGGTCAGCAGCCCTTTTGCAACTCATGTTAACCACACATCAAGTTAAGTTTGGAAATTCTTTATTATATTAATTTTCTATGTTTTGTGAATTTTCTCAAAGGAAATAATCTCAAAAGCAAGCTAACACTCAAGAATTCAAATGGTTTTTCAGCTTTCTACTTATAAGACAAGTTGACAGTTTCTTTTAAAACTCCAGACAGTACATATTCTCCTATGCCTTTTCGGTTTATATTCCTGCACAATGTACAAGAACCTGGGACCAGCATGCACACACCTCATCCCAACTACTCAGGAGGCTGATGCAGGGGGATCCTAAGTTCAAGGCCAGCCTCTGCAACTGTCTCAAAATTGAAAGCGCTGGGAATGTAGCTTAGTGATAGAGCACCCCTGGGTTCAATCCCCAGTACCAGAAATGGAACTGGGTCACAGTAAATAAGATCATGCTCTGTGAGTGCTTGCAAAACAGGAATTATTTGCCAGTCTTAGTTTCAACAAGAGGAGGGGAAATGGAGGGACTGTAGAAAAACAATGAAATGAGACACCCCAAAATCCTCCAGCCCCGTGTGGCAGGCAGGGTGGGGCCACCACAAGTCCCTGCTTGCCCTTCCACAGGCAGCACTGTCCAGAGTGTGTGGGCAGACTACATTTCCTGGCCCCTTACCTGCAAAGGCAGCACTCACACTGGACTGTAAACAGAGAGGCACACCAGCTCCAGAAAGGTCCCAGGCATGGAGACTCCATGGGCAGCTATGCCTCGAAGGCCACATCCACCCAGCCTATAAGGGCACAGCCAGAGGCACAGCCCCGTGCCAGCCCACAGCCTATCAGCTCCTGCCACCAGTCAACACAAAAAGCATCCAATTAACCAAGTTGGGGCAAAAACTTGTTCTAAAAAGTTTATTGCTATTGTTCACTAGTTAAAGATTAAAAATTCATAAAAGCCAGGATCCAAAATTAAATAAATACTCAGGGATAAGTCAGCATTAAAAATTAATTTCCAATACACAAGGAGATAAGCAAAGCACTGCATAAAACCAACCAATAGCCAACTGCTCCACAAAAATGGGAAGAGCCAGATGCAACCAACCTCAAAAACTAGCTGCAGGAGGAAAGGCACTTCTGGAGCCAGGCAGCTATGGAAGACTCGAGATCTGGCCCCTCAGAAGCCAAACTGCACATACAGAACTCTGAATCCCAAACCAAGAGTCCCAAGTCAGGACAGCAGGTAGGTGGGTGACAGACTGAAGGAACAACTAAGAAAGCAAACAAAAGCAGGAAACTGACTCTCAGGTGGATGCCAGCACTCCGACCGCATATAAGAGAAGATTTGGCTGTAACACCATGGGAAACGGACCTGCACCAGGACCCTCTGACTCTCCAGACACCTTATCCAAGAGCTGGGTCTCTATGACCATTTTCCACTATAAGGTTATGGAAAATGCCCAATTCTCACCCAGGGTGGGAAATGCACAAGATGAGCCTGGGAAGCACCTAGAAGCACCTTGAAAGGAAGGAAGTGCTCAAAACCAAGAAGTCCACCATGGTGGGGACAGGCCACGGGGCACCAGAGCCAACCAAGCGAGCCCAATGGCCAGAGCTGGACAACAGTGAAGACACGAAGTCATACTGGATTCTACCACTTTAAATACCCATGAGTCTCTGCTGATGTAAATAAGCAACTAGATAAATAAAAGGGCAAGACGAGACGAATGCCTCACAGAGAACAATGACCCATGCGTGAAGACAGGCCCCGCCCTGGGCATGAGAAGAGTGCCCACTCCTGAAGTGGAGGCTGGCACAGCAGCCTCCTCCAGAGAGCAGGGCAGGCAGGAGAGAGGCACTGCACTCCACAGGAGAGTCTGGCAAGCGCCCTTCACCAGGACGTGTCCTGCTGACGGTGTGGACCTTGACGGGATGTGGGAAGGGCGCTTCACCTCTGGAGTGGTCCTCCCAACACCCACATTCCCCACCAAATCATGAGGACGGACATCTGCAAAGCACCTAATCAGTATTTCTCAAAAACCAAGGGCAAAACCAAGGGCAGCCTGAGAAGCGGCCACAGCCCAGAAGAGCCTACAGAGACAAGTATCTAAAGGCTGGGTGGCCCTACACACGTTTCAGACACCGTGGAAACACCTGACAAAGGGTAAGCTAATTAATTCTAGCATTTAGATGAAAATGAAAATCATACAACACTAACTTAGGAAGTTCCATATTTTTAAAGTCCTATATTTATAAAAGTAACTGAATTCATGATTTAAAGCTGAGGGCCCAGAAGGCTTCACTGACAAATTCTATCAATTTTTTAAGAAAGAAACAAAGTTGATCCTACAGAAGCACAATGAGGGGCAACTTCCCATCTCACCTTTGAGATCAGCATTATCCTAACGACATATAGTAACATAACATCAAAGAGACAATCACAGACTAATGTGCCCAAGAACATGGGTGAAAAAAGCCCCCACTAAAAATGAGCAAGTGGAACTCATAGTACACAAAAGGGGCAAGGCACTGTGCTCAGGTCAGGTTCACCTGGGATGTGCAAGGCTGGCCTCGTCTGTGAACCAGCACGCGAGTCCACCCTGGCCAGCTCACTCAGGTAGAAACACTTGGCATGGGGAAACCCAAGGCCTGCTCACACAAGAGCTTCACAAAACTAGGAGAAGGAGGGAAATTCTCATCCTGAGAAAGAGCGCTGGGAAAACGTGCATCTAATGTAATGCAGGATGCGGAAGGCTGGAGGCTTTTACTCAAGAATCGGGACCGAGGAGACAGAGAACACGGACGTGAAGACCAGTCTAAGCAATAAAGAAAAGGCCCAGAAATCTGAGAGGAAGAATAATACAACAGCAATGCACATTTTTAAAAATTCTACAGAAAAGCCACTAGAGTAAGTGAACTTAGGAGCTAGAGTGTGGCTCAGTGGTAGAGCACCTGCCCAGCACACATGAGGCACCCCGGCAAAAGCTAAAAATATACATATATATGAATTTATGAACAACTAGAGATTGAAATCTAAAACATCGAACCTACATGTACGAAGTATCTAGAGACAAATTTGACGACGTGTGCTGGCTACATTCTGAAAATCGTAAAACAATGCTGAAAGAAATCAATGGCTGCATAAATGGAGAGATATGCCATATTCATGAGTCAGAAGTCCCAACTCTCAGGATGGTGCTTTTTCCTGAAGCGATCAAGAGTCAACCCAATCCCAATTGATGAGTCTTGCGAGATGCTGACACTAGCCAAGTGCTCCAAATTATGGGAATGCACACACTCTGTCAAAATGTCTACCCACGTGTGTACTACCAGCTTCGGCTGCCAGACTGTCTCTGCCACCTGACCACGTCAGTGATCCGCTAGGTGCATGTGTGTGAATCTCGTGCATCCTCTGGTTAGCACTCAGCTCTAACATGCATAGGATATGACAATCGGGTCACTAAATGTGTGCAGCTGTTCAAGGCAGTGCAGTTCAGGAAGAGGAATCACAAAACCAAATGGAAACCTTCAAAACTCAAAATTAGATAAGATTTAAACCAATCTGTCATGGCCAAGATCAAACATTTCTCCACATTTTGCACAGCCCTGCCTTGAGTTTGCCACATTCTAAAGCTAGACTATGAAATGCTAGACTGTGGACCAAGAATGTTGATGACCCCTCCACGGGAACACACAGTTTCCATGAGCAAGACCCTCAAATGCTCAACAGCCATAACAGACGCCTCAGCATGAGCTGAGCTCTACCAAGAAGCCGACAGGGCTATTTAAAAAAAAAAAAAAAAAAACAGAAAGGCTTTCCACCAGCACCCATCAACATGTAAAACAGAAGATCCTCTGGAAATAAAACAGAACCCACAACCAGCACGTCGGAGGGAGCTTAAATCATTCCTGATCACATACTTCAGGTCTCTCTGGGTCAATGGTCAGTTTTGAGGAGAAGAAAGAAAACAATTCCCCTTCCATAAATTTCATGTGACAAGTCTCTCCGAAAGAAAAACTTTAAATCACTTTTATTTAAACTCTGAGAACTAATACTGTACAGAAATCTCTTATTACAAATGTTTTTACCTTGTAGAAATACAAAATTTTTTGATTTTTAAAAATAAGGAACGCAAACTTTTTTTAGTCATTATGCTCAGTTAATAAAACACACCCAGCAGAAACACCTGGGTTGAGTGGGACGACCCGGCAGTGTCCACAGCGACAGCACTTGGAGGGCTGAGGCAGGAGGAGCACTGGGTCGGGATCAGCTGGGGACACAGCAAGACAGACAGACGGGAGGGAGGGAACACCTGGGCCTGAGCTGGCATCTGCAGTGCAAGCCACCCAGCTCCAGGAGATGCCACTGGCCAAGTGTGCCCTCTCACCCCAGCTGTGCGCCGCTGTCCAGCCCTGGCCTGCACCCCGACTCCCTCCAACACCCATGCTCAGCTGCGACCTCCTCAATGGGCTTTCTTCAAACACCCGTGTCTAGCTTTACAGAGTGCAGGCAAATGATTTTGACATCTGTATGAAAGTGCCAGTCTGTGCACGTGAAGCCTTCAAGCCAGTAACACAACGCCAGGCCTCGCTAAGACACTTGCAAGCCCGCGCTGACGGCTGGGCCTGCCAAGCTGTGCTTCCAACACCGCACCTCCGCATCCACCACTCTCCACCTCTGCCACCCTCCTCCAAGCAGCTTCAGCATTACGACTTCAAGTCACTGCCTGTAGATGGCAATCACACAAAGTCTGAATTTATGGCACACCTGACATAAAATCTATGCATTCACAGAAGTAAACAGACAAGGAAAACAAACACCCACTTAAGAGACTTCAAGACCATTTTCCTTATCCTCAAGTACAGCACCGCTGCTGGATTAAATTCCGACCAACCTCGCAAACAAGTGTATTACAATGATTAAGCTCTAGCTTCAAAGAAAACTGGCCTTTTTTTTTTTCTTGAAATTATTTGAAGAATTCCATCCAGGTGTAGAATCTGAAAATCTGAATCTGAAATGCCAGCCAAGGCTGGCAGTACTCCACCACCTCTGCATTCCAAGAAGGGAAAGAATAAGTAAACAACTCTGTTGACAGCAGACTGGTCCAGGCCAGTTTTAACTAGAAGTTATCAACAGGCAGAGTGGACCTGTGTGTGCAGACGGCTCCGTGGTGCGTGGTCCTGCTACAAGATCTGGCCACGTAAAGCCTCTGCAGATGGACGGTGAGTGGCCCAGGGACAGCTGCTCAAGCAGCTCCAGAGGTCTCCTTACACCTCAAAGACCCCCACCACAGCACCTCCCTTGACCCGTGGGATTACACTCCCAGTGCTCAGCAAGTCATTCACCACAAACAAGGGGTGGGCCCAAGGAATCTTCAATATTTTTAAAAGGATTTGACTTAGATACAAGACAAGTTGATTTATATACTTCTTTCACTTTAAATATCTGAGGCCCAAAAATAACCAACTCATAGAAGTATCTTATTACTCAGAGGCCAACCAACTTTTAGCTGTTTGGGGAGACTTTTCCACATACTGCTGCCCACGTCTTGGACATAATTCCCACTCACTGACATGGCTGCACGTGAGTGATTTTCACTATGTCCCGGGGTGGAGTTCCCACCTCTCCTAAAGTCTCAGCAAGCACAGGCCTGGTCACCACCACACTGCAGGACCCTGCTGTCACTTCTCATCTTTGTTTTCAGATCAGGAAGCAACTGCATGGCTTGGTTGAGCATCAGCACAAGTGACAGGAACATCCAGGGGCCTGTACGCCTTGCCCTATAAGATGCAGTTCCAAAACAAGGTGCTCGAGGCTGCAACACAGTTGGCGCTCCTCCGTCTCTGAGCTCCTCCTTGCACATGGCTGACTCCCTCCCTGGCTCTGACCAGACCACTACCATGCGCTGACCGTGGGATGCAAGTGAAAGATCTCTGACACCACTCTCCCCAGCTCATGAGGACAACCTACTCCGAACTAAGAACAGAAGCAACAGAAGCCTGGGGCAGCCATCCTCAGAACGCACGAGGCTCTCAGGGCAGCAGGGCTGCTGTCCCCTTCTGTTTTACCCTAGAGCAACGATGTTCAATGGAGGTGACAAAACGCAGGCAGCCGTGGCAGCCACGGGGAGAGATACCACCAGGACTTCCTGGGCAAGAGCAGAGGAGGCTGAAACACACTCCACCACAGGGGCAGCGTGGCCCCAGAGAAAGCCTTCCCAAGCCTCACATGAGCAAAGCGCCTACTTCTGACTCTCTGAACCCAGGGTCTTGGTCTATTCAACACAAAACATTTTACAAGGTTTTAATATAACTTGAACCTTCCAGGAACTCAACTGTTAGATAAGTCTCGAAAAAAAATCATACTTTGCTTTATTTGAAACTTCATGTTCACCATTCTCCAATATTCCCTACCAGCTGGTGTCCACACTGCCAGCACAGCCACTGGGCCAGTCTGCACCAAGTGAACACACAAAGCAGCACATGGGGTTTAGTCACAGCTGACCATCTGGACACTGAAATGTTACTTTATGATACACTACTGTCCTTTTATTTCTCCTTCACATTACATTTAGGACAGTCTATTAATTTAATTATAAATCCTACTTCCCACACATTACACATTAGAGTAAGGGGGTGTTCCAATAATTGTACTTAAGAAAGGTACTGGATCATCAGGTTTGCGAGTCTGAAAGAGAATTTGCACAGACAGCACGTGCCAGCAGCGTCTGTGAGGAGAAAATGCAGGCGAGCTCGACGACGCCCAGCTCAGAGTAACTCCAGCAAAGATGCTCACTTCACAGCTGGGAACCGCGGCACCCAGATCCCTCCACTGCCAGCTGCAGATCAGGGCCACTAAGTCATACAGCAAACACACCAGGGAGGCACAGGAATGTGCAGGCTCCTTGGAGCTTCCTCAAACAAACCAAGACAGGCGAAGTCCTGACCTTCCTGAGCAACCCTAGACCCCTCCTCTTCCTTCCTATACTCCCCCTAAAGTCCACAGAGCACCTGGTTTGCTCTGGCCACCAGCACACACGGGCAGGGTGATGCAGCAGCACTGGACATAATGTCAGCAAGGCCTCTACAGCCCCTTCAGGCCTGTTTGGCTCCCACTGCCACCCATCAGCAAGGGCGGGGCTGCTGCCCCTCCAGGGACTCAAGAGAACAGCCCTCAGTAGGAAGATTTCAAGCCCTCTCCAAGTCCAAAGACACGGCTTGTCACTGCCACAGACACAACTTCTTCTTAGCCAGCCGAGAGAAAGGGCAGCAATGCTGACAGGACTCGTGGTCACTGGTGCCCGGAGCCCGAGTCTTGGCTCACCTCCTGGCACACCACCTGGGCCTGAAGAACCCAAGCATCTTTCTAATCCAACCAAGTTACCCACAAAGCTTCACCTCAAACAATGCACAAACTGCTTCACAGGTCTCTAAGATGAGGCTCTAAACATCTTCTAACAGGCACAACAAAAGCTACAGACTTGAATGAAGAGTTTGATATACCCCAAGTAAAATTTATAAACACAAACTCTGAAGAAAAAATATCTAAAAGACCTGTCAGATAGAAATAGAAAAAAGCAAATGTGTATCTGCAAAGATTTGGTGGTTAGATGCACAGAAAAGATGCATCAGCTTCATGTCAAAAAGGAAAGTTCCAGCGGGGAGACTATTTGGTTTTGGCCTATGTGAAATCAGTGGCCAGGAACCAGTCAGACACCCAGTGGCTATGCCACATGAAGGAGCAGTGGGAGCCTGGGCAAGGACTGAGCACTTCCCCACAGTGGCCTGAAGCCCCTCTGTCCTTACCATCGCACTTTGTTGCAGGTCTGGGTGGCGCCAAGCGGAGAGCCTGCCACCATTGGGACCTGGATAGGGCTATGCTGTTTGTTGGTGACCAGGTCCAGCTTCTCCTCCAACGATTTGCAAGTAGCTTCCAGAGCTTGCAGCTTGGCCTCAATGCTATCCAACCGTAAGCATATCGTCTGGTTTATGGAGTACAGGAAAGACTGGAAGTGAAAAAGAGAAACTTCAGGAAGGATATCCTGAACTATAAGAACACAGTTTTAAGACCCCCCCAAACAGCTATTCCAGAACACCAGCGTCTCAGTAGACCTCTCCTACACTGGGACTAGCTTCTCAGTCATCCTCCAGAAGCATGTGAGTTACAAGTTCAGTCTTCTGTACCAGAAATGTGACTCCTTTCTCATGGTTTTACTTCCATGTGCAGTCACAATTCTCAGTTTTGAGTAAACCCATACAATAAACGACTTATAGGGTCCTTAATGTACCACTGCATTAATCAATAAGTTCATAAACAAAGCTAGTAAATCCTTCTAACAATGAAAACAGATCGCACCTAACATCCAACAGGCCTTACAACCACAAGCCTCGTGTGCCCACATCATGCCAGCTGCCCTGATGCGAATCCACTCACAACCTTCCTACGGAATTTTGGAATGGCAAGCCTGCCACCTGGTGGCCAGCACAAGACGCACCGCACGTCTGAGGCCAACTCCATGGTACCTTGCATGGCTCCACACCCAGAAGGATGGACACAGACGGGCAGGAGGACCCCACTCCCCACCTGCCATCCTGCCAGGAGCCACCAGCAACAGAGAGCCCCAAACTGGAGCTCAGGTGCTGTAGGTGGCAAGGCCCCAGTAGCAGTACTAAGTCAGCACTGAAAATAGCAAAGAATGTGAAGAACATGGTCTCATCTCTTCCTTCTCCTAGTCTGCTGTGACTGAAGGCATGAAGCGCCCAAAGTCACATGGGAAAGGAGGAGCGGGCCAGGAAGAAGAAGCAGTGGAGCTGTTTGGGCTGACTGTGGCCCTCAGTGCAGGTGGGTAGAAGGTCACCTGTGCTGGAGGCAATCGCAGGATATCGAAAGCACAGCAGCAGCAAAGGTCATGTCCCACTCCTGGCATCAAGCCTGGGTGGAGAGAACGGACGCACCTGTGAGAGCACCTTCGCCAGGCCAGGCTGCTCTGGAGAGCCCGAGGGCCCCTGCCTCACTCCCAGTGTGCGGGCAGTGAGGAGCCCCCGCTCCCACACACCTCACTGCCACTCAGCCCACGCTCCCTGAGACCCCACGCTAGAGTGCGCCCTGCAGGAGCTAGGTTGTGGCTGCAGTACAGCTCTCGCCTAGCAAGGAAGAGGCCCTGGGCACAACCCACAGCACCACCAAAAGAAAAGTGCACTCTGCAACAGAAAGGCCTAGAAAGAAACTGCTGAAATCCACCTGTTGCCAGCTGTTCTGCACTGGAGCAGGCGCTGAAGCAGTGTCCAGGGGAAACAAGCAACAGGCATCAGGCCCATCCCCAACCAGCTGTCACCAATGCAGAAGCAATGTCAGTGTGAGGGCAGATGGGCATCAGCATGGGCACCAACCAAGGCTGAATCTTTGAGATAAAAGCAACCCCATTCTTCTTGT
Source organism: Sciurus carolinensis (assembly GCF_902686445.1). Lineage (NCBI taxonomy): Eukaryota > Metazoa > Chordata > Mammalia > Rodentia > Sciuridae > Sciurus > Sciurus carolinensis. The sequence goes on from NC_062228.1 coordinate 1,518,452, forward strand.
AATTTGAAGACATAAAACATCTGCCTCCCACATTCTTTCAACATAGTAAAGCCTCATTATTTTAATTCTAAAATAATTCTGCCTGGGATTTTGGTGAAAACCACTCCTACAAATAATACTACTTACCAAAGAACAAAGAAAGAGTAAGGAAGAGTATTTTTAAATACGTCTCTCATACGGAAGTGATAGTGGCCATAAACGGCTCCAAACTATCCATTAAGGAGTCCAGGGCCAGGCTGGGCAAGCTCCAGTCTTCCCAGAGCATGGCAGCCTAGGCATGTGCAGCAATACCAGAGGCCCAGCCGGCCTCCTGACTGTCTGAGGCCTTTCCACAGTACACCAGAACTGAGGCGGCCTATTTTGCTTTTTTACTTTATACATTTCCACATTATTGACAATGAATGTGTCTTTTGATAGAAAATGAAATGCATTCATAATCCAGGCCCTTTATTTTTAAATAATATAGTGTTACTAACATAACCACGTTCTCTATTCATCAGTCTGAAGTACAAATCTCACCGTGCATATATGTCTAAACCACCCGTGTAAGCCTACACTCCTTGACAACAGGATGACCAGAGCACTCTGCACAGATGCGCTGCACGAGCAGAGGCAGCTGGGAACAGGACTGCGTTCTGTCTCCACTGCTCTCAGCGCTTCTCACACAGCCTCTACCCTGCAGACACTGGAACCAACCGAGCAAATTCAAGATCCAAAAACAATGTGCCGAGTGGATTCCTACTTCAGGACCTGGGGGCTTAAATGACAGACAGAAGCAATCTGTCACCAATGGGCAATACAGCCACAGCGCTGGCTCATCTTCCCCTATCTAAGGCAGGCCTGTGGGTCCATGGGAAGATGTCTCAGTTTAACACTGGTTATTCCTCTCACTTTCAGCTGAGAAATGGCCTTATGCCCTTCCACAGTGGGCTGAATAAAGACTTCCAGAAACGGTATTTCCATGTCCCTATTCCCAGAACACATGAATGTGGACCTAATTGGGAAAAGGGTCTTGGCAGAAGTAATGAAGTCAATGAAACCATCCTGGCCTAGATCAGGGTGGGTCCTACACAGAGGCTGCAGTGATGTGAGAATATCATGCTAACTGAGATAAGCCAATCTCAAAAAACCAAAGGAAGAATGATCTCACTGATAAGCGGATAATGACACATAATGGGGGATGGGAGGGGTTAGTGTTAGGGTTAGGGTTAGGGTTAGGTTTAGGGTTAGGGAGGGTGGCAAGAATGGAGGAAGGAAGGACTATATAGAGGGAAAAGAGGGGTGGGGGGAAGGGCAAAAAATAACAGAATGAATCAAACAACATTACCCTATGTAAATTTATGATTACACAAATGGTATGCCTTTACTCCGTGTACAGAGAAACAACATGTATCCCATTTGTTTACCAAAAAGAATGGAGCCTCTAGGAGCTGGGAAAAGGGGCATGGCCCTGTCCACAACCTTGATCTTGGACTTCTAGCCTCCTGAACTGTGAGAGAATAAACTTCTGTTGTTTTAAGCCACCCCACTTGTGGCACAAAAAATCAGCCACAGTATACTTAAAAATATTCGTATTTTTACCTTTATAGAGGGATCCTGGCAATTGATTTCTAGTCGCTGGCGTTTCAAAGCAGGTTCATCTTCATCTGTCACTACATGATTCTCCAAGACAACTGAAAAATCAATGATGGGACACAAAAACCTTAACAGGAAAAGTTTTCAAGAACTGTTTTAACATGAAGATAGTACACAGCACTGATGCCTTACGGTCAGATGAGAAGTGGCACAACCTATTTCATATTTTACCATTATGATGTAAAATTCTCAGGCAAAAACCAGGAGCCCTCCTTAAGCTCAAGGAAAACTGAGACACCTGGGCAGTTATGTTCTCCATGTGCGGCGACCCTTGCATCCTACTGCAGGCCTCCCAGTCAGAGCTCTCCTGAGAGCCCACGTGAATGCTGGCATGCGGACACCATTCAGTTATATTTCCTTCCAACCTTAAAATAAAGTTCTGTCAGATGACTATAATTCCATACCAAAATCACTCTCTGCATATCCTATCTGCCCAGGTGGGAGATCAAAACCGGTTCAGCCTCAACACACTGCCATATGCAGAAAGCAAGTCCAGAGAGTTCCAGAGACTTGTCTGAGGTAACACAGTTAGTTTCTTTGTAACTAAAGAAATCAAGAATGAATGCATGCCCCTTGGTAACTGGAGTAGCTCACAGCTGTAAAGGCAGCAAAGCCAGCATGTCCCTGGCAGGCTGCAGCTGGAGAAGACAGAGGTACACACGCCAATGTTCCACAGAGGCTTCCTACCAGGAGCGGGACTGCAAGTGACTGGACTTCACTTTCTGTGCGCATGCTGCTCTTTACAATGATGCAGGCATTACTTTCAGAATCAAACAAAATAACTCCTTTTCCATTTTAAAGCCATCATGATCAGTGGAACAAGCCTGATGAAATCAACAACCTTACATTCTTTCAGAAAGGTAAAATACAACATGCAGTAGGTACATGCAAAATCAGAGGAACCTAAAAATCTTTGTCTTGAATGGAACCAAAAAAGAAAAGAAAAAAAACTGGAAGGACATAACATAGCAACTGAAAGCAGCTAGGCTGCTAGGATTATAAGAGATCCTACTTCTTTCTTGACTATGTATCTTTTCACAATTTTTGGTCCTGTTACACAGCAACAAGAAACTAATACACATGTCAGAACCTGAATTAATCCAATGTATATACAGAATATACTGTGGGGCATTCAAAAGTAGTAAGATCTGCCCAGAATCATTTGCAACCTATTTGGAAAGACAAAATACAAACCAGAAACGACTTAAAGCGCCACGGAAGGTAATACAGTACTACTGTTGCTTCTCACTCCTTGGAACATTCTAGGCTGCATTTCCTAATCTGAAGGAAGTGAGTGGTGCACCCATGGCCAAGGCATGTGAATTAAATAAATGCAAGCACTTCCAGGCTAGCCCTCGGTTCCCACATGAACTCATCCATGCTCCTCCCCTTCCAACAGCTGATTCTGACACCCACAACATCTCCACTGGCCACACCCAGAGCGACCATGCAGAGCAGGCCACAGCCCTACCCCCACCCCATCTGCCAACTGGACTCATACTGGACTGCCTATATCTTAAGCTCTACAAGGTTCACAATTTATAGATGAGGGGAGTCTTAACCGTGAACCTACTCTGGATGTACACGTGGGCTGCAGGGCATTTGCAGGGTGTGTGCACATGCTCCTGGATTAGAGGCAGCAAGCTCCAGTCCAGAGAGACCGCAGGGGCTCTGCACACAGAAGGAGCATCATAAACAGGTTAGGAACTACACCTCCCATCACTTAAGGAACAAAGATGGGGCACAACCGGATGAAAAGGATTCCTGAAGCTGTCAGAACTTTAATGTTCTAAAGCTGCAGAAAATACATGCCAGGAACCTTTTTCTCTTACAGCACTGCAGCACGTGTTCCCTAAAGAGACAGTCATTCACTGGCCAAATATGAAAGGGCGCTTCTAAAACTGGTATGTGTAAGGACAGCACATCTTGTAACAAGGTGCAGAAGACTGGGAGCAGCACCCCAGCACTCTGGCACCCTCGGGCCCTGCTTCTCCAGCTCCTAGCACTGGTGCTGTGCTCTGCCACACAATGATTTCCAAACAGAGCTTCTCCAGCTAACACCAACACCACCAAGTAAGACACCACACTTTCTCACAAGACTCCAAAAACTGCTCTCAGTTCTAACATTCCTGAAGAAAGGCCAGGCAGCCAAAATATCCCTGATGGTCCTTGTCCTTTCAAGCACAATCAACTGCAAGCATACCAATGAACGGACAAAAAGGAAGCCTACTAAGAACTCTGGCAGCATGAGTTAAGTGTAGGTCAAGTTTCTTCAGAGGAGGCTCCTTCAATGCCCAGAATCACCTCTAAAAGGCCCAGTCGAGGCCTCAAAGTAGAGTGCTTTTAATATCCTAAGGGAAGCACCAGTTTAGCAGAAGAGGAGGGAAGGTCGTGCTCAAGCACAGTCAGAAAGAATCCATCAGTGAAACTGCTCTGGAAAATCTGTCAGTGTGTTACAAAAATATCCACCATATACAAGCCAGCACAGTGGCACACTCTGTGATCCCAATGACTTGGGAGGCTAAGGCAGGAGGATCATAGGTTCCAAGCCAGCCTGGGAGACTTAGAAAGGCCCCCAATCAAAATGAAAAATAAAAAGAACTGGCGGTATAGAGTCCCTGGGTTCAATACCAGTACCAAAAGAAAAAAGTCAAAGATATACAGGGATTCTACTTCCGCAACTTACCCAACAAAAACATCTGCCAAGACATATGTGCAAGGACCTTCCCCACATGGCTATACAAAAAAGAAAAACAACATGAAGCAAGGGAATAGCCATCCAGAGGGAAGAGCGCAGCATAGCGAGGTGTGTCTACACACAGAACGCCAAGCGGCTGATAAAAAAACGAGCCAGACTTACCCTTACCAACAATCACCTTCCATGGTCCACTGACTTACTAACCTCCACGCAGGGCAAGTGACAAACAGAAAGGGTCAGCCACAGGGAGCCAAAGGCTTGCTGGGTGGGCACATGAGCCTGTTCGTGTCAGAGAGCACATGAAGGTGGCAGCGTGTGCAGAGAGGGCAGGTGCTGGGCAGCTGCACATCTGGGAGGGGACTTAGGGACCAGGACGGGCCAGTGAGGCAAGGAGGGCTGACTGTTCAGCCTCCATGACTTGAATTCTCATACGCAGCGTGTGTCACTATTGCCTCTGCTTAATGTAAAAGAAAGAAAACTACTGGAATAAAGAGAATAATATTTCACCTACTGTCCCACAGCTCTGTACCTGGGTGGTCAGGACTCAGGTCTTCCACTGCAATCTGAACCACATCCGCTAGGTCCTGTTCTGACATCATCCAGAAGGAGTGGAGAGGGGCTGGCCCACAAGCAGGGGTCCAGCTCACAGGGCGCTGGGTGTCTGTCACCTACAAAACAAAAGGCAAGAAAGCAGAGAGGAATATTAAGGAGTGTGAGGCGTGAGCAGACAAACTCCCACCATGTGTGCTGAGGCCCTCTGTGCAGTGGGTCTGCACTATAGGATGCCTCCCGCCCAGGCCACCACAGGGCCCACTCCTGGAGAATGCTGACCCAGCTCCACAATGCCACCAGGGTCCTCTTCTCACGGGGCAGGCCCAGCCCACTGCACAGCCTCCCTTCCCCACTCCATTCCACCTTTCTAGATGGGCTTGGGAACCTTACCCCACACACCTCCTGCAATGCCCTGTCCTTACCTGCTCCCCACAGGCCTCAGAACTACTCTGACTGCCACACTCTAGAAAGCTGGTGTCCCAGCTGCACGGTACCACTGGCCTCCAATGTGACCTCTGGTCCTATGTCCAGAATGTCTCCCAAGCAGACCCTCCATGCCTGCTCCCAGACCACATGACACTGGGATTAGGCCTCAAGAGAACTTATTTTCCAAAACAGAAGTGAGGCCACGTTGTCCCAAGTATAGTCTATCAACAGAGATCTAAATAAGTAATTTCAGAAAAGACTAGATTAGAAGGAACCCAGAGCAAATAAACAGAAGAAAAACAAATACAAAAATGAGAGAAATGAATAAAGTTTATGAATATAAAGAATAAAAGTAGATGTAAATATTTCAAGAAAAAGTAGCACACAAAACAGGCGAAGATCCAACACACATGTAAGAGGAGACTCTAAAGATGAAAACCAAAGTGATCAAATGGAATACTAAAACTATGATTCTAGAGAATTCCCCTGGCCCAGGGGCAGCTCAGTGGTCTCAAAAAGGCCCCATTTCAACTCCCAGGAGAAGCAGCAGAAAAAAAGAAAACTCTCCCAAAAGCCCACAGGGATGGGAGTTTTAAACCACTAAAGTGGGAGACACATTGTAATAAAAATACTATTCAAAAATTCCTTTATACACCCAGGCAAAAGACCACATGACTTAATAATGCAAAGAAAAATAGATGCTTAAATCAGAAGGAAATGAATTAACATATTTACAATACTCAAGGAAAGGAAATCAGCTAAGAATCCTATATCCGGACAAAATCACTCGAGCATAGAAGGAGCAAGCTGTTCTCAGTAACTAGCCAACCATAAGCACTTCCTGAAGATCATGCTAGAAAAACAACTTCCGACACAAAACCCCTGGAGGAGACACGGTGGTCAGTGGTGAGCTCTCTATCCACATGCGGGACTGGCCCAAAGCAATCCCACAAAGGAGAGATGGCACAACACACCACGCACATGCTGACAACACAGCAGAACATAACACTCAAAATGGAACAAAAATGGGAAGCCCACACATAAAGTGTGACAATTTTCAGCAATCATATTGAGCAATAGTGTTTGAAATCCCTTCTGGGAATGTTCTGTGTACAAATAAATACTATCTATCACTCCTAATGTCCCTGAGAGCATGGAGAAGTAGGTATAGCGATCAGAGTCAAGGAAACGCCTGTATGTGTTTATGTACACTCCGCCTGTCTACTACAGAAGTACAGAAACAGCAGTCAACACGGTGACCATGTTCACCTGGGAGCCCAGGTCACATTGATGAAAACCACCTCACCTAAGGAGACCATGGTTTCTTAGAGCCGTGTCTGATTCCAAATATGAGGCAAGAAATACACAAGCTGAGCCTAGAACATCCTGTCATGTCAGATGTAAGGAAAGAACACAGGGCTGCGTCAGAAATACTCAGGAGCCAACTAGAAGAAGCTAGTCCTGGTCAAAGGGGGAAAGAACTGACCACCAACAAGGATGACAGGTGAAATGGGGTTAAAGAGAAATATTTTTAAAGTCATGAGTTTGGAGGGTGCAATGGAACTAAGTCTAATTTTTAACAAACAGTAGTAATAATATAAAGCATTTATCCTGTCTTCCTACACAATTTGTGCCACTAAAAATCCTAACAGCAAGTGATAGTTCCTCTGAATAGAAGTATCACAGTGAAGAAATGGTCATAATTTTGCAATTTCTAGTCATTTAGAAATCTGGACCCTGGAAAAGAATGGCTGTTAACATCAAAAAAATAAAACCAACATTATGTGCCTCATTAGTGAAGAATACACTGCCACCCAGGTGGAAGCTTGCCATACAGAACACTGACTCTCACTACCCACCTGCAGTTCTAAAGAGAGCGCTCCAAGTTACAGCGGTTTCACTTACGGTTTTTAAATTTTCTAATGGTTCTAACACGTATTCAGTAGGAACCACACTTGAACAGTGGTCTTCCCTGATGCTCTGCTGATGCTGGGCAGCCAAAACGCAAAACCTGAGGGAACACTCAACCAAAGCTCTTGGTGTGCTATGCTGTTCAGCCAGGGCGCTCTGCAGGCTAGAGCACTGGATGCATTTTCAACAAAGAACTTTAAACCTAGGGTCTGCGTACTTGCAGGGATCCCATGGTGAGTGGGGGAGTATCCCTGCTACCCCTCCCAGAAAACGGAGAGGTCAGGAGAACCCACTACACCCCAGAGATTCAGTCAGCAAAGCGAACCCCGACTAGGGGCATGCTACAAATGACCCCACTTAACTACAGCTGAACTGTATTGGGGGTGGGGAGTACAGGAACGTATTGGTCAGTTTTTCACTGCTGCAACAAACACCTGAGAAAATCAACTTAGGGGAGGAAAGGTTTATTCTGGCTCCTGGTTCCGGAGGTCTCAGCCATGACAGGACGGCTCCTCTGCTTTGGGCCTGAAGGGAGGCAAAACATGGTGGTGGAAGGGGTGGTGGAGGAAGGCTGCCCTGCTCACGGTGACCAGGACAACCTCAGTGACCTACTTCCTCCAACAAGGTCCCGAGCCCCCAGAGTCCCCACCACCTCCAACACCACCATCAATTATTAACCCATCAAAGGATGCATCCATTGAGGAGATAAGGGCCCTCGAGATCCAATCACTTTCCAAGAGCCCAAACTGAACATTTCAACTGAGGACCAAGCCTTCTACACAAGAGCCTCTGGGGGACATTCTAGATCCCAACCACAACAAGAGGTGTACAGAAATTAAAGGAGACTTCAAACGTCAACGAAAGGCCTACACCAGACAAAACTACAGGACTGAAGAGCAGAAACCTGGGTAGGAGAGCTGAAGACAGATGCTGTCCCACAGCAGTGAGGGTCGCCGAGAGCAAGGGTGCTGGCCGCTCACTCCTGGCCCGGACAGTGATGGGGTGTACACTGCCTAGGGGGTGTCCTAGTCCACCTTACCTCTCCCAATTCCTATGATTGCATCATATTCAATAAAAAAGACATTTTTAAAGGGAAAATTCAAAGACACTAGGAAAAAATACTCGCTGCACACAGGCCAAAGAGCTAATTTCCTTCCTTCATAGCAACAGAAAAAAGGTCACAAGCCTACTCAGAGTGAGCGTGGGACTGAGAGTGAATTCGCAGGACATCATTGAGCAGCCGTCCTCAGCCTCCTGTGTGCCCGGCAACGCACACATGAACACAACACCATTTCTCTCCACCAGTGCAGCAAAGGCCACCCAGGAGACACCACGGTAGTCCCCAGCTGCAGTGCCCGGGCCAGCAATTCAGCCATCTACCCAGGAACTGGCCCCAGGCACTGGGGTCAGACAGCAGCCACCCTACTTGAAACAGGAGAGTCTCCAGCCTAGCGTGTGATCATGTTAACCCGTGTCCTCTGAGGAGGAACTTCAGGAAAGGTTGTCTGGCAGTCAGGCTTAAGATCCATACGACACATATCATAAATCCTGTCTTCTCTTACAACCCAGGAAGCAAAGCCAAGACTAGTTAAGGGATAAACTCCACTTCTTAATGAAGGCAGTAGTCCTCAATCAGGTAATACCACCCCACCAAATTCTGCATTGGTGGATTTAAAACATTTTAGGGTTACAGACTGCTTTCAAAATATTTTTTTAAAAGTTTTAAAAAACAATATAAACTCTTTTCTGAGAAAAAGCACAGACAGGCTAAGTTTTAGCAAGTTCTATAAGCTACACAAATACCACAAATGCAGGGTGCCCATCCCAGTCCCCCTACCCCTTGCTCCTCAGTGAAGACCCCTAAGCAGGGCAGAAGGCCACCAGACAGATGCACCTCTAGCCTCCCCTACAGCAAGTTGTGGTCACAGGACACAGAGACAGAAACCTCTGGAAACCTCCTCAAAAGAGGACTGGCATGTGGCCTGGCCCTTCTCCATGCTGCTCCAGCTGGGTCCTAGGCCTGGGATGAGGATGGACAGAGGAGCTGCAAGGAGGAGCTCAGGCCCTTGCATCCACGGGACTGCCCACTGTCCTAGGCTCCCTACCCCAGACATCCTCGAAAGAAAGGACAATAACCAACCACCTGGTTTTAAACAACCTATTTTAAACGAGGCATGGTAGTATACACCTGTAATCCCAGTTATTCTGGAGGCTGAGGCAAGAGGATTGTAAATTCAAGGTCATTCTAGGCAACTTAGCCAGACCCTGTCTCAAAATAAAGACTTTTTTTTTTTAAGGGGCTGGGGAGGGGTCGTAGCAGCCTGTGCGGGGGGAGCAGCGGCGGTGGCCAGGCAGCGCAGCTTCGGAAGGCTCCCGCGCGCCGCGGCCCGCAGTGCCTGCATGCGCCCCGCCAGGATGCCCAAGAGGAAGAATTGTTTCCTGAAGAAGACCACTCCTGAATCATTGCCATCAGAATCGTGTGTACTCTGTAACATTTTTGGTCGTGGAAGTCTTAGTTTTCCTAATATTTTTAATGTGCTGTGAAAGATTGAAAGTTTGAGTATGTAGTGTGTGTGACAAAGTTTTGAATTAGTGGGACCTAAATAACAGCAGCATTCAAAGATACTGGTACTTGATACTCTATTAAGAAAAATTTGCCTCCAAATTCAAAGCTGGAAAGTCACTGGAATAACTGAAAAAGAATCACAGTATAAGGCTTTTTAGATTTCCGGTACATGTGTTAAGAATTGTGTACAAAGTGAAATGTCTGTGTACTGATTCTCAGTATAGCCAATAAAATCTCAAATATGGGGGAAAAAAAAGGCTGGGGATATATCTCAGTGATGGAGCACTTGCCTAGCATGAGCAAAGAAAAAAGGGGGAAAAAAAAAAAAGAACAACAAAAGAAAAAACCTACTTAAACAATTTTAGTACTGGAAGCACATTCACTGATGGGCCTGGGTCCACAGATTCCATGTTAAATACCTGTTTCTCTAAGAGGCCAGTGGAAAGTTTTTAAATGACCAATGCAAGCATCACCCTAGTTTCTAAAAGCTCTGCAAGTGGCTTAAGAAAATACTGTGAACTCACCATAAAACCCTGAATCCTAACCTCCTCCAAATGAGGACACCACTGTTATCCAAGCTGTTTACTCAAAATGATTCTGTTGCCAGGATAAAGAGTCATTTAAAATTCTGCTAACAGTGAAGATTTCAAAAGAAAAACCAAGGCAACAAGCCCAAAAAAACTGGACCAGAGCAATGCCTGTGGTTGCCATTTTGGCAAATTAAATTTGCCATTTCTCAGAAGTCCTGGAGATAGTCCAGTCAATATAATAAAACAGCTGGGTGAATCAGTGTTCAATAAAGACTTAAGCAGTTTTTCCTTAGAATCATCCATCTCCCAGGGTGCACATGGAAAAAAGAGCACCCACCAACTTCAAGCAATAACCTGAATGCTCAACAGCAGGGGAACAGTAAAATCAAGGGTGGCACAGCTGTACAGCCAAACATCCCAGTCATTAACACGAATGAGAATGACTTGATTGCATGAACCAAGTTCCAGAGCAGCACGTGTGACATGATACCAATCCCTTCCCTGGTAACTGCATGCAGGGCACCATGGTTCCAGACCTCCGCCAGGGAAGAGGCACGGCCAGCAGGGGCTTCCTCCCTCTACCCTTCTGACCTGCTCAGCTTCCATAAGCAACTATTATTGATTTACTTGTTACCAGTGAAACTCTTTTCCTAAAGCAAAACAGTGGTAAGTATGTAGATGAGGCTAACCGTGTCAAGTCGTAATAAACCCAAGAGCGCCTTCGTAACCTGCTAAGTCCCCCTCAGTGAACAGGCATGGGGAGGACCCAGTCACACAGGGCCAGAGAAGAGCCACTTCAAGCCCAGCCATCCTCACACACCATGGGCACCTCGGGGCTCCTGGACCCCAGGTACACTTTCTCCACTCTCTTCCGACCTCCACCCCTTCCTCCCTTGAGTTCTACTGATGACCCCATCACAGCGCCCCCCTCTTCTGCCCCATCCAGCATGGCTGGCCCTTCACATCTCCCAGAAGGTCCTACCATCATCTTCAAAGCCACCTCTGTGTCCAGTCCAGTTTCTCCTCTCTTCACAGTCCCCCACAGCACGCCACCAGATGTCACATGACAGTCTATGCACCATAGTTGTCTGCTCCAGAAGCTCCCTTCCCTCAGAGGTCCCACGTGCCATCCTCCCTGGTGCTCCTGTGGGACTCTGCTCTGCTGGCCTACACTGTCCCCCAGGCCATCACCGCCTGTCTCTGCTAATCCTGAATCACCCCCCTGCTGGGGCACCCCGGGCTCCATGCTGGGCCCTCTGCTCAGTGGCAGTGGCACCTGGCAGTTTGGCCTGATGGCTCTGAAGCATGGAGCAGCTGTCCTGCAAACTCCCAGACCCAACTCCAGCTCCAGCTGCTGCTGTCTCAGACGGTCACTCCAGGGCGCTCTTCCCACTTCAGCTGATGACATCCACTTCCCCGCTACTCAGGTCAAAAGCTCCTGTACTGACAGGTTCCTTGCTTTGCCCTCTCCCAGACTCTGGCCTCCTCTCACCAGTTCACTGCCTGCCAGACCCAGGTCTGTGGTGGCTCATCTAGACTTACACACAGCTCCCTCCTGGTCTGCTGCTGCCTGCCCAGTGATAGCTTCCAACACAGCTCAGGGTCACGTTCAGCACAGTCAGTTCGGTTCTAGCTCCAAAGACTTTGGGACACTCCTGGGCCCTCTGAAGTGGCTGTGGGTAACACGACACTTCTAAGTCCCCTCCAGGATGCCATTCCCTGTTCATTCCATCCTAGCAGCCCCCAAGTTCTTCAGGCAGGACCCAGCACAGGCCCTCAGCCAGAATTCTGCCTGCCCCTTACCCCAACCTCGGCTCCCACACCACCTCCTCAGTGGCCCTCTGACCACACCCAACTGAGCCCCACCAGCACCCACTCCTCAGCCCTTTCCCCTTCACTGCCCAGCACAGTCCATCTAGCCTGCCATGTATCTTAGCATCTGTCACCCTAGAAGGGAGCCCCACTGGAAGGCAGCCCAGGGGCAGGAGCTGGTGGCTAGCACAGTGTGCAGGCACTGGCACTCGGTTACAATGCCCACAATGAACCAGAAGAACATTCTGCTCAAGTCACATACCACACAGGTGTGAGGTCAGCATTCCCATGGAAAATCACAGGTGAGGGGAATCCTAATTACCCTGACTTGATCAGTGCATGCTGTACACATGTGCAGAATTACCACACTGTACCCATTAATATGTGCATTCATTATATTAATCAAGAATATTAAATTAAAAATTAATAAAAACCATGAACTAAGGTCTTCAAAGTCTTTGTGTCTATATTCTCATTTCAATAAGAGCTGCAGTATAATCACCTACATAAATCTAACTGCTTACTTTAAAAATGTAAATGACCCATTGTTAACAGTGACAATGTAACAAGCTGCTATATGTGTCAATAACAGATAATAGTCATTCATCAGCTAAAATAGGTAACTACAAATATGTTTTTAATTTTGCTATTACTCAAGTATTTGGGGAACCCATAAAATAAAACCATGAAGGCATTAAAACAGGAAAAGAAAAGTGACTTCAACTGACCTTAAAACAGCTTTAGCAGTAAAGGTTAAAAAGAAAACACTACAGATGATCAGCTCCCCTTACATGAAAAGAAAAAGCAAGAAAAAATAACTACATGAAGCCCCTATGCTCCATGCTGGGAGGCCCTTCACTGGGGTGTCCTGGGTCACTATTGAGTGGCATCCCATGGTCACTGGGAAGCTAAGCTTTTAAGCACAGGCATTCCTCAGGAAACCATTTCTTACGTTAACGCTTGATGACAGCATCATGCTGCATATGATCTGGATGAGGCCATGTCCACAGGAAGAAGACACTACAGTCCACACACACAGCCTCCCGGGCTGGGGATGGAAGGAACAATCTGTCTACAGACACATCCCATGCCCTCCGTAAAACACCTGGCTCCTTGCACATCTACTCCTGGTTCAGCCCCAGCAGTAGATGATGACAAAATACAACCCCCTGCTGACAAGAAGCCTTAGAGTCAGTCAGGAAAGGCCCCCAGCACAGGAGAGAGGCAAACCTAAACCCAAGGCACCCAGTGTGTGCAACAGCACAGAAAAGACCCTGGAATCACGACAGTGTGGTAAGGAACCCAGCACAGCTACACAATGCCCCCACTCTCCATCCTATGCTATATCCCTCTTAAGACTTCGTGGCCCATCTGACTTGGAATGCCTAAGTCCACATGCCAGAAAAATTAAGGACAGCAATTTTCATTTTCATTTGGAGAAATCACTCAGCACCCAGTTAGGAAGCTAAGTCTCCAGAAACAAAGCAACGCTGGGAGTTGGAAGATCACCCTGTTAGCCAAACGCTTTGGGGATATAAGAGCAGTAACAAATAGCCTGTATGAAGTCAGCAAATCAATTTTTATTAAATGGAGATATGTAGAAAACAGCTTACCGCCCCCCCGCAAAAATCTGAGTCTGAGTTGGAATACGCAAGAAATGAAATGGAGGGAAAATCAAAAATAAGACTGTAAGTGGGGGCTGGGATTGTGGTTCAGTGGTAGAGCGCTCACCTAGCACATGTGAGGCACGGAGCTCGAGCCTCAGCACCACATAAAATAAATAAAAGTATATGTCCATCTACAACTAAGAAAAATTTAAAAATTAAAAAAAAAAAAAACTTAAGTAGTTGTTCAGGAAATCAGGAGGAGGCCAGAATTCCTTTTTCCTGGGTTCCCACATATTCTTGGGAAACTTCAGGCAACACTTGGTTTAAATTTAAAATCAGGAAAGGAGGCAAACTGGCCCCAGGTGAGGTCCCCTCCAACCTCATGTTCCTAACATTTGATTAAACGTCCATTTTTATTCAGGCTCTCCCACACAGTACACATTCTCAACACGCACCATAGGGGCAGGAGAGGACGGACCCGCTGCAGCCCTGAGTCGCAGCTGGCTTCAGCCTTCAAGGTGTCCAGCCAAGCAGAGGGTGGCAGGGCAGGCTCTGCGACAGGTACCCGCCGCCTCCCTGCAGCTTTCTGGGACAGAAACACAGCTTCGGTTCCTAAGCATTCAATGAGTGAGTTCAAAGGTCATAACAACTCCCAATGCTGGGACAGGGGTTGAATTTTTAAGTGTATGGCCAAAAGATAACCCTGAGCACATCAGCATGCAGAATCTAGTGGTGGGACTGAAAAGATTTCATTCACACTTTAAGGCAGTCATCCTCTGACCTCAGTCTCAGGACCCCCTTCACCATTTTAAATTACTGAGGCCTCCAAAAAGCTGTGCCCACATACTTATCACTGGCAATATTCCATATTTAAAAAAAAAAAATTTGTAGTTGTGTTTTAACCACATGCTTTTATTTATTTTCATGTGGTGCTAAGGATCGAACCCAATGACTCACACATGCTAGGCAAGCACTCTACCACTGAGCTGCAGTTCCAATATTCCATATTTGAAATCACAACACAAAATGTTAGACTTATTAGGTATCGTTACTTAATATTTATTATTTATTTTAAAATTACAAAAATCAACATATTACATATGAACATACAAAGCATTTTTTATGAAAAATAACTACATTTTCCAAAATAAACAAAGTTTTAGCAAGGGACACTGCTTTGTACTTTTACAAATCTCTTTAATGCCACGTTCAATAGCAAGAAAATGCATCCGTTTTTAGTCTGTTGAGATGGGTGGCTTTGGCTGATCCTGTGACGAAAGCCCAGCCTCACAACGAGATGCCAAAACCCAAGTCTTTGATTCTCCCTTGAAGGTTAGTTGCAGTATGATCCCTGAAACCACAGTGGTGGGCTTCCACAACGACCACTCTAGAACCCACCCACTTGCCTCACATGGTAAGTAGAGCTTTGGCCCAAGTGTGGTCTGTGTCCATCACCGACAAGACTCTGCGGGCTGAGCTGTGCAAGTCTTCCCAATGTTGTGGTTATATGATATCACAAGTGTATCATCCTTAAAGAAACAGTGAAACAACATGTCCCTGGATGCCCTCTTTCTCTTCCCAAAAGCCTCGCCAAGAAAGAGAACAACAGGAACAATGAGAGCAGCCTGGGCTGGCAAGTGCAGACTCACATAATCTCAGAGGACACTGGCTTTCTTGTGTGCGCTGGGAGAAGAAGGGCAAGTCAGCGTTACCTGTAGAAGCCACTTTCCTTCACACGCACCAGGACAGTCGCTCCTTGAGAAACTGCGCAGACAAGCAAACTAAGGGACCTGACCCTGACTGTGTCCCTGCTCCTGACATAAAAACCCTGGGTGGGGATGGGGCTGAACTGAGGGCACTGTGAAAAGGACACATGTCACTCATCCAGGTGGCCACCACTGGACAAGTCACCGATGGAGAAGCCCTGCTTGGCAAAGCAATGAGGGGCACAGGTGCTATCAGCCTGGCACCCTGGACCTTCCCTGCAAGCGTTTCCCAACAGCCTTGGCCTCATACGCTGTCTCCAGGTATTTTCTTGGGTATTTCAGCAACTTGTCTCACTGCCCTGGTGCAACTGGGCACTGAACATGCCAAAAAGCATCTTGATCATTAACACTGGCACTGACATCTTCCTTGAGGGCACTGCCAGGCTCACAGTGGCAGAGGTAAGCTTTCCAACAAGATACACACTTCACAGCTTAAGTGATGTCACTGACAACAAATCCCACTAGTGCTTTTCTCTGAAATGACAGGTTTTTGTGCATTTTGTTACTTTTTCTTTCACATGGTCCATGAAACTGCAGCTAGTTGAGCTAGCAACCTAACTGCAGAGGCTCATCCTAGAAACTTGGCCACTGGGAGTGCAGATGTGCCTCTGCACACTTCACCTCAACAGAGCATGGAGGCGGCCTGCTCTGCACTAAGGTCTGAGGACAGCATGGCCACTGAAGGAGGTGGCACTGGACTCTGTGGGGAGGAGCTCGTTGCAAGAGCACGACCCGGAAGTTACCAACAGGCTGGACTGGAGGGACTTGGGTTTCTGCTCAGCCGTGTGTGGTTTGGGAGAGATTTACTTAAGAAAATGACTTCACTGCTTCATCGAGGACATTCTAAACAGCACCCGTTTTTAAGTGGTTTTACAAGGCAGTGGATGACAAGGATGACAAGAACAGAACTGGGGCCACAACCTGGATTCCTGCTCAGGCAACAGCACCAATCCACCACCAATTCCCCACATCAGTGCAAATGGCAGCACAAAGACGACCACTCCTGGCTACAGGCACTCGGACCGTCCACGTCGGCTCCCCAGAGCGGGGCTCTCCTCACCTGACTACTGGCTTCTTTTCCCCTGAGGACTGCTCAAGGGGATGCCACCAGTCTCCCAGTTCCTCAGGAAGGAAGCCCGCAGGCCCTGTTCCTCCTCTCCTGATCTGCTAGCCTTCAATAGTGACCACAGCCAGGTACTGGGGATCCCCCTGCTGCCAATTCCCCTGATGTCCCCTTCTCTGCTCATACCTGTCATCCATGAACACTCTGGCCCAGGTCCCTGGCTGCATGGCTCTATGGTGTAAATGCCACCTCTCCATGACACACCACACTTACGGCATGTTCCAAGTGTCCCTCCCACACCACAAATGGCTGAGCAGGAACCAAGCCCTCCAGTCCAGTCTTCAGTACCTTCCAGATTGTACTCTTCAACAAGCTCCTCCCTGTGCAGCCCAGTTCAGCACGTTCCCCTGTGGGATTCAAGCCCTTACCAGTCAGCTCCACCACCTGCCTGCATGTGACCTTGCTCCATTTCTGGACTGAACAGAGGCAACCGAGGCCATGGGTGGGAAGTTGGGGCCCACAAGTCAAATCCATTCCCCACCTATTTCTGTGCAGCCCAAGAGCCAAGAGTGGGCTCTACATTTTTAAATAGTTGGGGGCTGGGTATGGCGGCACACACCTGCAAACCCAGCTACTCAAGAGGCCAGGGCAGGAAGACCGCAAGTTCAAGGTCTGCCTGGGCAATTTAAGGAGCCCCTATCTTAAAATACAATAAAAAGGGCTGGGGATATAGCTCAGTGCCCCCTAGGTTCAATCCCCAGTATTGGAAAAAACAGTTGGGGGTGGAGGGGAGGGGGCAAAAGAAGAACAATATTTCATGATATGAAAATTACATGAAACTCGAAGTCCAATGTCCACAAGTAAGGTCTCACTGGAACACAGCCATGGTCGGCTATGTGCACAGTCTTTGGCTGCCCTCACAACACAACAGCAGACCAAGGAGCAGACAACCTACGCCCCAACCAGGAAAAACACCTAGCCTCTGGACCTCAGCAGAAAAGTGTGCCAAACGCTGTGACAGGCATTTGGGGCATAGCAGTGACCTCAATAAGGACCTTCACCCTCGTGGTGTGCACTGAACCACTTCCCAGTCCTCTATCACATGCTGAAGTCATGCTGAAGACCTCTTTGGAGCCTCACCCCTCAGTCCCAGCTGCCATGTCCTCCTGCTCCTTGGAGAATCCTCCCCATCCACAGCGCTAGATCCCAGAGCCCTCAACCACTCTGGTCCAGCCCTGCCCTTCAGCAAACAGCAGTGCGTGAGGTGTCGATGCCCAGTTTCACGGGTGGGCTACCCGTTGCAAGGGTACTAGCGGACCTCCGCAGTCATCACAGACCACCGTATGAGAGACTAAATGCTGAAGCACAGCTATACCATACCCTAGAGTCTGTCCCACTGGCCTAAAGGGATTCTTTCCACAACTTTACATATGACATCCAAAAAGGTACCCAAGCTCAAATGCCACCTGCAACTACCTGCAGCTGGTGAGTGGTACCACACTTCAACTGGAATCAGCAATGAGAAATAACCAGGCTAACCTGCATTGCAGAACCACGTGTACACCCATCTCGGTTGTTGAGGAATGCTGGCTATGGGCTCATAAACTGATTTGGGTTTAGACCCAAAGTTTGAAAGCTAATGTACCTGAATAAGGCCAGTGCCACTCCTACAGACTCAGAGTTCAAGAGCACTGGAGCACACGGTGTCAGTGCCGAGGAGTGCTGACGGACGCCCACAGCCAGCGCCAAGAGGGTGACCAAAGCTGCCAGAGTTGAAAAGCATCTCCAGCTCAGTCCCATTAAGGAGCACCCAGCGGCTCTACATGGCAGCCTGGTGCATCCCAGCAAGCAGCCTGCTGGTCCTGAGTCACATGAAGGAGCACTGGGCACAGGTGAGCTGCTTCTTGTGCCACTTCACACAGCTTCTGAGTCTTCAGCTGCCAGCCAGCAGCCACCTGGGGCCCAGCCTATCACAGGGAGAGTGGGAAGAGCACTGTGCTGGAGACCACAGCTGTCAGCAGCTGCTCCTCACTCCAGGTGTGCACATGGCCACAGCCCACCAGTACCCAAGAAAGCTGACATGAGGTTGATCTGGATGATACAGCGAAGTCCAATCACACCTCATTTGGACTGAGATGAGAGGAAAAAAATGTTTTTAATTTTAAAGTCATTTATGCATTGACATACTCTTATAAGAAATACCAACCCTAAGATTATAAAAGTTCATACTTGACTAACCTCATTTAAAAATAATTTATAATTCTCAACAGTGTCACTGAATAACAAATAATGCACTAAAACTGCAAGACTGTATGGGAACAGAGCCAAGGACAATTCACCACAAACATGCAATCGGGCCACTTCCCTGAGGCCAGCAGGCCCTGTGAGCCTGAGGCCCCAGGAGCCCCTGGAGGTGGGGGACTTGCAAACCCAACCAGACAACACAAAAACAGAAGAGTTAATTCCACCTCCAACAGTCACAAAGGACTGTGACAAGGATGGGCACAAAAGGAGGCAGGGCCACCAGGCCACCGCTGGGAGCTGGCCATTCACTTCACACCAACCCAGTCTCTGACCTATCCCAGTGTGATGCCTCAGACAAGCAGCTGACAAGGGAGATGCAGCATGGAAGGCAGGAGCCTAAGCAGGTCCTGAAGGTCATGAGGCAGGCAGCCCAGGCCTCCCAGGACAAGCGCCACCCCTCAGGCTACTGCCTCCTGAGTCAATGAGTGGAGCAAGGCCTCGGTACTGATGGGTCTAGGCAGCCTTCCTCAAGATCTTCACAGTGATCAAACTCTCTTTCAAACTCTTTGCCACAAAAGATGCTCAGAAGCCCAGAACTGCCTGAGGAGCCTAAGACTGACTGATCTGCTCCAATGAAAAGCTCAAGTTGTCACAACACCCACAGAGAACATACTTATGTATCAAAGATATTCTAACTTTTTAAAAACTATGCTAGCCAGGCACGATGGTGCACGCCTGTAACCCAGCAGCTCAGGAGGCTGAGGCAGGAGGATTCCAAGTTCAATGCCAGCCTCAGCAACTCAGCAAGACCCTGTTTCAAAATAAAAAAATTAAAAAGGCTGGGGGTGTGGCTCAGTGATTGAGTACCCTGGGTTTAATCACTGGTACCCAAAAAACAGCATTAATAGTAAAGTGTCTTAATGAAACCAGAATACTTCTTACAGACGTTTAAGAACTCAAGACGACCTATGTGCAATGGGACAGACCTCCAAACCCCATGCTGTTTCCACAGGACAGCAGCAGCCACAGAAGCTGACGCAGGACGGATATCCTCAGTGCTTCCCACACGTGCAGATGCAACCCACCAACCCCAGGACTACCCTCCCGCCTCTGAAAGGACCTATTCACAGTCAACAGTGAATCTCTCAGTCAGGATGCTCCTCAAACCCCACACAGAGACTCAGCTCCCACTGTGCTCCTTCAACCACAAGGCTGTCCTAAGGGCTACAGGCTGTCAGGAGTGTGATGCTCTAATCAAGCCAAAGCAGGAGAAGACAAGGTATCAAGAAAACAGAATTCTCATGGAGCAACTGGGCTGGGACAGCAGTGGAGGGGCAACAAACTAATGTGACACTTTAAGATGACTACCAATTACTAAACTTCTTAAATGTAAAGGAAAACTATATGTTGCATTGAAAAAAGTTACTTTTTATTAAAGAGCTATAATTCATGTTAGTTTACCTGCCTTTCAGGGATGCTTTTTTCCACCTAAAAAACATGACCTTCAGAGCAAAAAAAAAAAAAAGATAAATAAATGTCCTTCACTGTACAGGTACTCCCTGGAAAATCATCTTTACCCAGCCCAACGGGAATGTATTCGCCCATCTGACCCACTGGCTCCTGTCAGTTATGGGCACCCACCTCTCACACGTGGCTGGGCTGACTTCAAAACCCTGCAGCCTCTGCCTCTCAACCTAACTGGCTCAGAGTTTCCCATCCTTCTCCCAAGATAGTGGCAGACAGAAATGGCCATTCAAAGTGCTTTTTGTCAAAAAATAAACCTACAGGATTTTGATTTTACCAAACTCTTATTTTGTAAAGAGTGGGGTGCCTAATTTCTGATTATGTGGGATGCAGCAAGGGTTCAGGGGAAAAACACATCCAAAGTTCACAAAAGAGCCTTTTTCTTTTGCAATAAAGGGCATCACTGGGATTGCTAGTAAAATTTAAATAGGATCTCCTAAAATAACAGACACAAAAATAAAATTCCTGATTTTGATAACTATAATTTGTATAAGAGAATGTCCTTGTTTTTAGTTAACAGACATTTAAGCATTCAAGAATCAAGAATAAAAACATGGGAATATATATGCAGAGAGGGAGAGCTGTCAAGCAGATGAATATAAAACATTAAGGTCTCGGAATATGGGAGAAGACTATGCCACAGTCTGCATTTTCCTGCAACTTCTAAGCTTAAAACAAATAAGCACTATACCTATTAAAAGATCTTGGGGGGGGGGGTTTCCAAAGAAAGATGGTTTAATTAGTGCTAATCATACTGGAGAAGGACTGCCACCAACATGTTTGATCAGATGTTCCCTTAGTAACTGTTTGAGATCTATACTCCAAGCACCTTCACCAGAGAAATCTGGTATTTCAGTGGCTTCCCCCAGATCTGCCCCACCACTCAAGGCAGCAAGTGAAGAGTCCAGGTGCTGGCCGCACTGGCAGAGCCATCTGTAACAAGGGACAGCAGAGGTCCTGGGGATGCAGTGCTGAACGGGCTGTGCAGAGCACCTGCACCAAGATACTCCTCTCAGCCTCAATGTGAGTCCACTCCCACCCTTGACTTTTGTTCAACTCCCACTGGCTTTCGTAGAAAGCACCGGGTCCACAAACTACAGTCCCTGGCCCAGCCAGCTGTCTGCTTTTGTAGATGTGTTTTATTGGAGTACAGTCATGTCCATTCTGATTTCTGCTTTCCAAGGAAGAGTTCAGAGTCATGACAGAGACCACAAAGCCAAATACATCTTCTTATCTGGTCCTCTGCAGTTTCTCAACTTTGGCTCTAGAGTTCCCAAGCATTTAATGACACCGATGACATCTTCCCAGTCTTGAAACTGCCTGGAGACTGAAGAACAAATAAATTGGGTACAACACTGAAGTACAGTCACACTGACCTCCTGAGAGAGGTCTATTATTGGAAGACCAATGGGGTTGCTTCCTGCAGGGCTAGGCCAGCTCCTCCTTCACTTCCTGTGAGCTGCAGGGAATTCCTGATTCAGAAGCAGAGAGGATGGACAGAGGCCCCAGTGAGGCAAAGAAGCAGGCCAACTGCTCCTGAACATCTCAAACTGAACTTGCTGTCAAGTGCTGTGCTGGCACGGGAGCCCAAGAGCACACGTTTGCTTTCATCTTGCTTCACCCCTTCAGCTTGTCTCCCTTGCATGGATACACTTTGAACGGATCTGAATTGTGGAACTTTTAAATACTATAAAACATAAAAATTAAACCCTCTGCAAAACAACATGAAATTATTTGAGTCCTACAAATATTTAAAATCCATAAGATATTTAGTTTCAAAACTGAAAGGCCAATTACAGTTTAGCTATTGCTTAATGACAGGGATGCACCCTGAAATCTTCTTCTTCGGCAATTCCACTCTCGATTGGACCTCCCAGGTGTGCTCAGATGACCAAAGGTCCAAGGTAGCACCACCTTTCGGAACCATGGTCCTATATGCAGTCCCACACTGTCACCTTTCTGCAGTGTGACCACGATGTGCAAGCTGCTTGTGCCCACTGACAGCAGCAACACTTAGCCTAGTCAGGTTCGGTCTAAGACCACGTAGGGTGTGAACCACTTGAGATCTTCTTGACGGCAGTGGGCTTCCCCAGGCCCATCCCAGGCTCCCACCAGTGAGCCAGGCTCAAGAAGATGGACTGTGTGGACAACCAAGGCTGTCCTTACCCAGCCACCTACTGCCCAAACTGCAGAGCCGCACTTCACGACAGCAGCAGAGACCATGGCCTAATGCCTCCCCTGGGTCTTTAGATTAGTTAAATGACTCAGCCTTCTGCCTCCTTCAAAGGAAATGTAGTTCATATCAACAAGGAAATGCCAACAGCGCAAAGTTCATTTTATCCAAACCCATTTCCTGTTAAACTTTGCTTCATTTGATCACTCTCCATCTTGAGAAAAAAAGGAAAAATCAATGGAGGACACAGCTGCAATCTTGGTGGCAGAGATCTTTACTACTAAAAGGTCTGGCAGTACAGGGCCCTGCAAAGAGGCAGCAGAAGCCCCCACCAGAAAAAAGTTTCCCACCCACCCACTCACTACTTCTCAACAACTTTAAAATGTTAACAGACCACCTGAGGAAAGGCAATGGTGGCCCAAGGTCATATGCACTCCATTCCACCTACAATTCAGTGATTTAACACCGGCCCCCATCTTTTCACCTTCCTTGGCCTTTTCTGCCTTCCCCTTCCCAAATACAAAGCTCCTTACAGGAAAGCGAATCTCACTGTGGACTCCACCATGGGAAACAATGTTCCAGCACATGTAATCAAGTCAGGCAGCTCCATTGCGTACACATGAAAGATGCACAGAATTCAAACCAGGCAGCAGTGTCGTATGACCTTACAGCATTTCAAGCATACAACCTGCTCGTGTATATCAACGTTCCCATTATGTTTTATTTCAAGAGTATTTCCAGGCTCCATGCTGCAGAGACACTGGCTCCTCCACTGGGATCCAGGGCCAGTTCCAAGCACCACTGACTTATTCCATCCACACAAGATAGCACTTCAGTCTACACCGGGGATTCAAGTGAAGGGATATGTTTGTGTAGCTGCCCCTGAGAACTAAGGGCAGAGGGGTGGGCAGAGCAGTCTTGCGCAATAGACCTGTGGAGTCAAAAGCAGGCCCGGCGGGATAAAGAGGAAAGGATGACTTCACTTTGCAGCAGCTGCCCTGCAGGCTGGGAGGAGCATACAGCCTACTCCCGGTATGTTTCTGCCAGGGCAAAATGAGCTCCAGGTACTGTTGACAAAGCAAGGGTGGCTTCTTAAGAGCAGAATTGCAACCATGTGATTCCTCAGTATTTGTTTCTTGAATTCCCTAAAACTCCTCCCCACGTTGCCAAAAGGGACATTTTGGAATGGTTTGGAGCACTTCTACTGAATAGTTGTTTTTTCATGACCATCATACATGCAAAGTAAAACAATACAGACCTTTATTTACCACACATGAGGACCTTTTAAAGCTTTTATCTGGACATTCTTGTTGGAACCCTAGTATATATTCTCCCCAGAATATTTTCTTCCAGAGAAAATGTTTTTCAGGCTTTCAGGGTCTGAAGGGGTATTTCAAGTTACATAAATGTTTAAAGGTCAAAGACTTCCATCATCATTTATTTACTTATGCAACTAAAGTTTTGGAGATTTACAGAGTATAGATGACAATTATAAGGAAAAAAAGACAAGTCATATCAAGTGCTATCAATAAAACAATTATTGCAAATTCTTCTATAATGTCTCTAAGCACCTATTCACCAACTCATAAAACAAGGTTTTGGTCCTTTATTTCCTGGCCCGGAGGTCTTTCTTCAGCGTTAATGTGCATACACATCACCTGGTCCTCTTGTTGCCATAAATTCTGAGTTTCTCTGACTTTCAGCACCTGGCCACTTGTGAGGAACCCTGGTCAGGAGTCCGTGAACCTCCCTCAACTTGAGCCCAGCATTTCCTTGGGACAGGACTGCACTTCTGGCACCGCCACCAGAGTGATGTCTCCTTGGGCTGTCTCATGGAGGGCTGACATCGGTGTCTCACTACCAGTGACACTGATGTTGGTCGTGTGCTTCAGGCAGTACCACTGTGTAGTTACTATTTTATTTTTCCCATCGTGATTTATAAATATCATGGTGGAGATACTTTGGGATTAGGTAATACCACAGCTTGGAGGAGGCATGACAATTAAATGCAGTAGTCCTGCACTAGATACGGAAACAAAAAAGGACATTAGTGCCAGGGGCGGGGGCGCTCGTTTGTTATCCCAGAAGCTCCGGAGGCTGAGGCACGAGGACCACAAGTTCAAAGCCAGCCTCAGCAACTTAGCAAGGCCCTAAGCAACTCACCAAACTCTCCAAGACCCTACCTCTAAATATATATATATAGACAGACTGGGGATGTGATTCGATGATTAAGCACCTCTGGGTTCAATCCCCAGTACCAAAACTTAAAAAAAAGACATTAGTGGAAAACTGAATTGAAGAACGTCTGTAACTTAGTTAACAGCCCTGTGCTGATTCTGTTTCTGGTTTCTATATGGCTATTTCATTAAGTAAGATGTCAACATTAGGGGAGGCAAGGGAAGGGAGTGGAGAAATGGACCAAAGTATTGTAACTTTTCTGTAATGAGTAAAAATTACTTGAAAATTAAAATTTTACCAAGTTGTAGATTCTAATTCCATTTAAGTCTGGTGAACCTGAAAGTCTGCGTATCTCAAACTCAAACAACATGAAGCTGATCAATGCTGTGGTAACGCCATGAACCACTCAGCTAGCAAGACTGGCAGGCAGAGCTGATGTCCCGCACAACCTGCAAGCGTGAGACTCACTGCATCGGGCTACACTCCAAGTGTAGCCACCACTGACTGCAGAACTTCCTCAAACTGAGCCACTAGCCCAGCGTAGTTCAGTGCACCTGGTCCTGAGAGAAGCCAAATGAGGTCTAAAATCGTGGGGTTTGCCACTCATGTCTGACTGGCCTTCCCCAGCTAAGCCAGGACCATTCTCTCA
This sequence comes from Sciurus carolinensis, assembly GCF_902686445.1. Classification (NCBI taxonomy): domain Eukaryota; kingdom Metazoa; phylum Chordata; class Mammalia; order Rodentia; family Sciuridae; genus Sciurus; species Sciurus carolinensis. The sequence goes on from NC_062228.1 coordinate 1,543,786, forward strand.
ACTTGAGACGACCATAGGGACTATGGACCTGACACCAGTCCTCTCCCAAGACCTCAAGGAGGCAAGAGAGTGGCATGAAGAGAACAGGTTTTGAATTCCTGCTCAAGATGACTGGCCAATTGTTCCATTAAAAAGATTTTTAATAGACATAATAAACCCACAAAAAAGAATGCAAGCAAGAGGCTTCACTAATTTGCAACAGACAGAGGATCCAATCCAGGCAACACAGGGAGTGGGGCTCTAGACCCCACAGAAGCCCACAGGCAGGTTGAAGGTCTCGGCAGAGGGGGCTGGGCCTGCCTTCTAACATCAGCCTTTCCTAAGGCCCCCACGAAGAAAGTGGAGCAGACTCCAGGTAAAGAGGGTTTCTAGAGAAAAGATGCACAAACCAGAGGAAAATGTGTGATCTGACATCCCATTGTAACAAGCTCCCAGGGAAAACCCACTCATTTTCAAAACCAGCCCCACATAGACCAAGGGTTCTGTGCCAGCTTCCTTTTGCCTTAGACAATAATAATACAAATAATGGACGAGAACCTGCCATGCAAGGCAAGAAGCATTTACCCCACACACAAAAAAAAAGTGCCATTAAACAAGAAATCCAAACACAAGAGATCTGAATACAGTTTCCTCAAAGTCAAGGAAATAATACATAAAACAGCATACTACTATAAGGGCAGGGCACATACACTCTCAGAAACTGTTTATAGAAATAAAAATTTAAAACAAAACTAGGCACCATATGACACCCCTGTAATCCTAGTGACTTGGGAAGATGAGGCAGAAGAATCACAAATGCAAGGCCAGCCTGGGCAACTTTGCAGGGCTCTAAGCAATTTAAGACCCCGTCTCAAGACAAAAAAACTAAAAGGCCTGGCAGAGGAATGAAAAGTTATGTTCCATTTTGTACAATGTGTCGAAATGCAGTCTACTGTCATGAATAACGAATTAAAACAAATTAAAAAAAAAAAACTTAAAAAAAAAAAAAAACTAAAAGGGCTGGGAATGTAGCTCACTGGTAAGGCGTCCCCGGGTTCAACCCCAATAGTGTGGGGGGGGGGAGGTTAAAACAGAATTATAAAACAAATCGAAGTCCTCTCCTGGAAATGAGAATTAAAATGGCACATGAAAGGTAAAGACAAGGTTGAAGGAGTGAATACAATGTTGTCTTCCTCAAAGAAGGAAGAGCAAAATGGAAGGGGAAAAGCTCTCCAGGGACTCCAGAGAAGTGCCCAGAACCGAAGGACAGGCCGCAGGGTCAAAGAGCACTGGCGTGGGACTCCACATACTTGGGCGCACTATAAAATGTCAGAAAGCCTACGAGAAGATCCTGAGGAGGCCCCGGGAGGGAAGAGGCTCGCTCTCCAAAGGGAGGAAGAATTCCTGGCAGAGGATCTCGCTGAAGTGATGCAGACAGGCAGGGTTAAAGCAAGCCAGGTGCACAAGGAACACCACCGGGACGGGCCCTGTGCTGGCCTGAAGAGTAACTGACCCGGATTAGACAGGACAGCGGGCTCGGGGAGGCCGCAGACCTGGACACCACCCTGGAGGAGTCACTGCGGAAGGAGTCCGCGGGGGCGGAAAATGCAAAGAAAAAAGAAGGCCCTGCGGACAGCAGGAGCCCGGGCTGCAGGAACAATGCCTGCGAGCGGGCCTGAGCAGGCGCCGGGCGGCGGCGCGAGTGCGGGAGCGCCCAGCCACCCCTCCGCGCACGCCCGGCGCCCAGCCGGCCGCACCGGAAGCGCGGCGGCCCCACGCGAGGCCTCGGGCCGCGCGGCCGGGCCCCAGCGCTGGGCGGGCGGCCGGGCGCCGGGGCGCGGCCCGCGGGCGGCGGGGGCGCGCGAACTCGACCGCGGCGGACGCGGGCCCGCGAGCTCGGCGCCCCGCTGCCGGGCGCGGCGGCGACACCGCCCGGCCCCCGCCCGGCCCCGGCCAGCGGCGAGCGGCCGTTGGCGGCCGTTGGTGCGGCGGGGCGGGGCGGGGGCGGACGGAGATCTCGCTCTCGCTCTCGCCCCGCGGGAAGGGGGAGTGGAGACGCGACCGGCTGCGGGAGCTGCAATTACCGTGTGGGCTGCGGAATTCTCGTGGTGTTTGTCGGGGAGATGCGATAATGGCGTCCGTCCTCGCGAGAGAAGCCGCCGCTCTGCGCAGGCGTCGCGAGCACCTCCCCGCGGCCCGCGCCCCACCCTCGCGCAGCCTCCCTGGGAGCGGGGGCGGGGCCAGGGCCGCGGGGGCGGGGCCTGCGCTGGCACCCGCGCGCGCTGGCGCTGGAAGGTTCTTGGTGGGCATGCGCACGTGTCCCTCTAGTGCTCCGAGGTTGGGTCCCCCGAGCGCCACTTCCCCGTCCTACGTCCGCGCTGCCTACCAGCGCGGGCTAAATCGCTTCAGCAGACAGTATGAGGAATGTGCGTCCTCTCTAGGACCAAGTGAATAGGCTTTGGCTCCCCGGACGACTACACAACCCGGGATGCCGTGCGCTGGCAGCGCGAAGCATTAGGGGACTTGTAGTCCTCGCGTCCGCGTCGTGCATGCCGGGACTTGTAGTCCCCCCGGAGTCTGGCCGCCGCGTCCCGCGCCCGCACCATGGGCTGCTGGGATTTGTAGTCACTCGCGCTTGGCTGCGCGTGAGCCCGGGTATCTGCCTGCTACTGCCTGGGTTCGGACATTCTGTGTGTTGGGCTAGTGCGTGGTGGGATGCAAACCCGCAGTGACCCAAATGTGCGCGTGTTGGGGTTGCGCCCTTCCTCCCCTAGTGTCCCCGCCCGGCGTGGTGCGACGAGCGAGGATCCAGGCCTGCGAGCTGGCCTCGGAGCGCCTCTCGGCCTCTCACCCGGAAAGCAGGTGCTCTGCCCGCCTGCAGATAGTGCGGCGCAGGGCCCGACCCAGCCACCAGGGTTAAGCCTCCTGCCCAGAATAGCCCCCAGGCCCTTGGACAATCCAAGTTAGGGGCGCCCTGGAATAATGCTGGGGTCCAGTGACCTCCCCACTGACCGAACTAAGGGCCTCCCAGAAGAACACTGAGGCCAACCAGCCTTGGCCACCGTTCAGGTTAAGGTCCAGGAACAACACTGGGGCCCAGACACAGGCTGGTCCTGGGTACTTCACAGCAAAAGCACCTTAAAGACCTTCCAAGGAAGATATCATGGGTGCTGAACAGTGGTGTTTAAAGGAGACCTGTCCTCTTCAGAGGCCAGGAGGAAGGCCAAAGAGATGAGAGAAATTGCTCAGCAGTCTCGTGCTGGGAGGGAAAAAGCAAGGTTTGGAATCTGGTAAACTCAGAATCCTATGTTGTTTGGCACCCATTTTGAATAAAAGTTGGACTAGCTCAGCAGAAGCGGGGCTCAGACACCCTTGGCCGGCTTGCAGCCCCACCCGGCCCAGTTCCTCGCCATAGTCCATCATTTAGCTCTGCCTTATACAGCTTCCTTCTGGTATCCACCTCCTGGGCCTGCAGCCTGCTGGACTGGCCTGCTGACCCCAGGCCCCTGGACTGTGTGGGCATGCCAGAGCCACCATCTCAGTCATTCCTCACCTGGAGCCCCTTTCACCCTCAGGGTGTCGGGGCAGGTGCTGACTGCAGAATAAGGCACAGAGCACATTCACACACACACACACACACACCATGTGTTTTTGTAAAAATTTGTGTCCATGAGAAAGACTAATAATAACAGTCCTGCTAAGGAAGTGTTAGCAGTTACCACTGTTGATTGCTCCCCAGGTCCCAGGGCTGAGCCTTTGCCTAAATCTGGAATTACCTACATGGTGTGAACCGTCTGATTACCTTCTCTTTCTAAAATGACACTTCATTGTTCTGGGTAAACAAATGCTGGCTTCCTGGTCACTTATCCTGTCTTCGACTGTATCAGTGGCTCTCAGCCAGGACTACGCATCAGGCTCCCTGGGCTCCCTGGAAGGCATCTACAACCCTGCCCACAGCTTCACCCTGAAGTTGCTGGTGTTGACGTCCTGGAGGGTCACCCAAACCCCGACACCAGGTGAGGGAGATAGGTATGGATAAAGGCATCTCAGTCTTGCTCTCCCCAACCCTCCCATCTCTGAGCTTGGGGTTTTTCCATTGCTGGGCAGTCTTGAGAAGGGTTCCCAGCAATGACACACACACTTTGCTACCTTAATAAATTTCCTTGGAGAAAGAATGTCTCTTTCCCCTTAATTTCAGTAAAATCCCCATTGCTCAAGTCACCTGGCAATGCTGTCCTGATTGACTGAGCATGAAATTTGTCCGCAAATGCTGTCAGCCCAACCCTGATCCAGGTGGGTGGGGAAGCTCAGAGGACAGGGATGGGTGTCAGCAGGCCTCAGTGGCCTTTGTCCAGCTTGTGCCTGAGTGCTCATGTCCCCTCAGTGGTCCTTTCCTCCCAATAGCTGTTGACACACCTTCCAGAAGGAGAGGCTTAGTGCTTAGAGCAGTGCGGGAAACACTTCACCCTGGGTGGCTGCTGCCTGGTTTCCACGTCACTGCCACCCTTTGCACGAGGGACAGGCTGCAGTGGAGCCAGCGCCCCAGCCAGGCAGGTGGCAAGCATCACAACAGGACTGCTGGGCTCTACGTCCTTCAGCATTGCCACTACAGAGCATCCCTTGGGCATGACCGGTAGAGGGAACAGGTGTATGATCTGCAAAAACAACAAAGGTGTACACCAGAAGTCATGTCACACAGAAATCCAGTGGAGCTGGGGATATAGCTCAGTCAGTAGAGAGCTCGCCTTGCAAGCCCAAGGCCCTGGGTTCAAATCCCCAGCACCACAAAAAAAAGAAAAAAGAAAAAAGAAATCCAGTGGAGAAGAAGAAATGACTGGACAAACCCACCAAGAAATGTCCATGTGTTTCCAAAGTTTTTATCCAGTGCAGGTCTTTGCTGTTTGTTTTTTCAACTAGAATGTAACTGCATTTGCCCTTTGGGATGGTCAGGTCTTGTGGGGAGCATTCAGTTGCATACAGGAATGGATTTCCATTTCTGTCACATAAAAATAAACAATCTCCAGGTATGGTAGTGCACACCTATAATCCCAGCGGCTCAGGAAGCTGAGGCAGGAGGATGGCAAGTTCAAAGCCAACCTCAGCAACTTAGTGAGGCTTTAAGTAACTTAGACCCTGTCTCAAAATAAAAAATAAAAGCGACTGGGAATGTGGGTCAGTGGTTAAGTTCCCCTAGGTTCAATCCCCAGTACCAAAAAAAAGAAAGAAAGAAAGAAAGAAAGAAAAGAATAAACCCCTCATTGACAAGAGGGGTGCAGAGAAATTTAGGGCTGCCATAGAAGGGTGGGCTCCCAGCTTCTGTGACCAGCCAGTTGCTTCCATAGGAGGCCCTCCATCCTGTGCATCCAGTAAAGGAGGGCTGATAGACAGGCCCTCCCACGAATGAGGTGTGAGGCAGCGCTGTGCTCTGTCCTCTGTGAAACACTTGGGAAACAGAACATTTGAAAAGATGAGAGAGACAATTAAAGTAGAAACTCGGTTTTTCCTTCCTGCACTTGGAGCATTGTCTGGGTCCACAAGCTCCACTTCAGAAAACGCAGACCTTGAGAAGCTCTGAGTTAAGCCCTTGGTGTTGATGATGAAGAATGCTTCACACCAGCAGAAAGGAACGACTCTGTACCCTCACCGTCTCAATCACCAAATGCCCGTTAGTGTCCATTGAGCCCTGCAGGGTCAAGTTCTGCAGAACTCTGTGTGTGTGTGTGTGTGTGTGTGTGTGTGTGTGTGTGGATCTGACAGTTGTGGAGGCTCAACAAGCCCAAGTTTGACAGGGAGGGCAGGCAGGCAGGGGTTCGCATCCAAGGCAGTCAGCTGACACCAGTCCTTCTTGTCCAGGCACTCAGTCCTCTTTCTATTCAGGCCTTCAACTGATTGGATGAGACCCATCCATATAATGGAGGGTAAGTTGCTGTATTGAAATCCACCTAGATTTAAATGGTAATTGCACTACAAAGAGAACACCTTCACAGAAACATCCAGAATGGTATTCAGTCAACTATCTGAGCGCTATGACTCAGTCACGTTGACGCATAAAATTAACCATTCCAACTCTGAGAATTTTCAACTCTAGCAGAAAATTACAGACCTGTGAAGCCCATTGAATGGTGCTTTGTGTGCAAGGTAGAAACGGGAAGTTAAAGGTGTGGGGTTGGGTAAACATGAAAGCTTTTGACTGAAAATACAAAGGGAGTGGGAAAACAACTGGGCACGTTGAAGCACGTCTGTCTGTGTCCCATAGGGTCACAGTAGGAATTTCATTCGAAGACGTTCAGGATCGTGGTGTGTATAAGACCAAAACAAAGTAATATTTCCATCTATACAGCCAGTCATGGAATAGATTTCAGTATATCTTTCAGTGGAGTGTTCTGTCATTTTTAAAGAACTATGCACTGATGTGAAGATTACTAGGATAAATCATTAAGTGGGTATGGGTATAGATCCACCCATATAAAAAAGGAGGGCTGTGCTGTGCAGTCGCTCACAGCAGTCCCCCCTGGGGAAGGTGGACGTGGCTGTCCTCTTCCGCTGCTCCATATGTGTCTGGTGTCTCGTGTGTGCTGTTTGTCATTTTCCAGGACAGCATTTCGGTCAGCCCTGCCATAGCACCTGAGGTGGTGTCTAAGGCACCAGCAAGGAGGGGATAGAAAAAATGACTGGGGATATTTTCTAAGCAAAGGAGAGACCTGCAGGAAGGTCCCAGGGGCAGGGAGAAGGACTCAGACCCACAAGGAGACCATGGGTGCAGCTGACCTCAAAGAGGGAGCCTGGAGATGGTGGCATGGCCAGGGACAGTCCACAGAGGGCAGCTGGCGGCCAGACGCAGTGGAGAGGCCTGCTGCTCGCTGGGCCCAGCTGGGCCAGACCCGGCACTTCGCGTGCAGTCCCAGAAGGACGTGCTGAGGGCGTCCCCGCAACAGTGCAGGGGCCTCGCAGACCAGGACCCCGGAGCTGGCGGTAGTGAGTGAGTGAAGCGCTGGGAAAGGACCCTGTGGAAGGAGAGTACGGGCAGCCCAGAGCGGGCTCAGCTGCGTGGCAGCCGCTGTCCCATGGCGGCTGGCCCTTCCCGGCTCACTCTGGAGGTGTGCTGCTCGAGGGTTGCGGGGTCTGCAGTGAGTGAGAAACCCCGGCCTCACTTACACCAAAAGCAGTGATAATAGCGTCCGCTGCTCTGTGCTGTGGGCTCCATCCACAGGCGAGGCTGCGAGGGAGCCAGAGCTGCACGCCCAGGTGGTCCTCTTGTGGCCTGGCGTCAGCAGACATCACGGGCCATGCGGCCAGGCGACCACATAACCTGCCATCCAGATGCAGACCCTTGTGTCCTGCGGGCGGCACTGCAGGTGTGTGTGCTGAGACAATAGGCACCACCTGCGACATCTTACTTGGGGGATGAGTTGGCGTCCAATTGTGTCTATTTAGTAGAAAGAGCAGCCCGGGGCAGGTGGGCCACCTCTCAGCTGCTGCATCCCCAGGGTCCTGCAGCTGGCCCCCTCCTGTGCCTTTGCCCCTACCGTCCAGGCTCACAAACACCACGGAGCCCTGTGCCTGCTGCTGAGTGTCCCTGGCTCCAAACCAGGTCAACACTGTAGGGAGCAGGGACTTTGCCCTGGCCCCTGCTCTCAGGTCCTCCCCTGTGCTCACAGCAGCTCCCTACCAAGTTTCTAACTCCCTGTTGGACTCACCAAGCTATTTACCAGACCAAAGCACAGTGACCTGAGCAGCATGTCCCCAGCGAAGGCCACTTGTCCCCATGCAACCACTCAGAGCCAAGCCACACGCCATCCAACAAGCTAGGACGGGCACAGATTGAAATTTAACCACCCATCTCAGGGGTTTGGATGAACTCCTCAAAGAGGAGAGTATACCCCACTCACCACCGTCCTGACCGAAACAAGTTCCCACGGGGAACCACCCTCCTTGGGGGACAGGCTGGGGATGCTCAGGGTCACAGTGCTGGGTAGGGACCCCTGCAAGCCCTCAGCTGTGCCCTTCTTGGTCAAGCAGACGTGGGGAGCTCTCCAAGGCCAGGCAGCCAGGCCAGCACAGTGGTGCCCCAGCGTCCCTGCACTCAGGGAAGTCAGAGCAAGGCTGGTGAGTAGCCTGCAAATCCCCCGGTGCCTCAGCCGTCTGGAGGGTTCCAGGGAGTTTCCAGAATGGGTGCGTCCCAGGCGGGCCAGCCTGGACTGAGGCTGTGCTCGGCGGCCCTGAGGAGGTCATCACCCTCCGCTTCCTGGGTTGTCAGGAGGGTGCCTCGCTGGGAGCAAGAGGGTCAACAGTGTTCTTGACCTTGGACAGGCCCCTCTGTACACAGAGGGCCTGCGTCCATGGCACCTACTTGCTGTGCTCCTGCAAGCAGAGGCTGGGCGGGCAGACGGCTGGAGCCGCAGCAGCGACGCTGGGAGGGGAGCCGCCCAGCTTCCCTGAGCCTCCGTCTCAGCGCCCACACAGCAGGCGCGTGGAAAGCCGGGCACGCACCAGACTCTGGGTGGACACAGGCCTGTCCTGGGGAGTCACCTGCCTGATGTTGAACCCCAGCTAGAACCACAGGAGCCCTTGGCTCTGGCTGGTCCAGCTGGGAGCAGCTCGGGCCTGTGGTGGGGGCATGTGGCTTGAGGGACGCCATCCCTGGGTGTTCCTGGTCCAGCTTCAAGAGGACTGTAGTCAGGGGCTGCTCTGAGGCTCAGAGAGTGGAGGCTGAAGGGTCTTCCAGGAGTCAGCCTGGAGAGGAAGAGCAAACACCGCCAGGCCATGTTTGCACCCCACTCAGAAGACTCTGGAGCAGAAGCCGCATTACCCCGTCCACTCTCCATCCCCAATCCCTGTCCCTTCAGCAACACGGACGGGGGTGGCCAGAGCAGCAGCACCAGCGGGGCCTATCCCAGAGGGAAGGAGAGAAAGGGGGTCTCCCCTGGGGCGCCAGTGCTGATCCTAGAGGTGACTGCCATGCACAGCCCGGCCCGCCCAGGACGCTGCTCCTCGCACATGAAGCGTGTCTGCGCTGCTCGGGCTTTCCACACAGTCCTGTCCTGAACCACTGCTCTGCACCCTGCTTTTTGCCTGAAGTGCACACTCCTTCAAACCTGCCCGCTCGTCTATTCTTAGCACAGCCCTCAGTAGCACCAGAACACCTAGATCAGAAAGCTGGCCCTATCGCTTTGTAGCTCTGTGCCGCTGGACAAGTATCTTAACCTCTCTGATCCTGAGTCTCGTCATCCGTACCAGGTGGTTAATAACGGTATTCACCGCACAGCATTGTTGGAAGAACGAAATGAGGCGTTTCTTGGAAAGGCATAAGACAGCGAGTGGCCAAGTGAGTGCCCACCGCAGGGCGGCTGCTGCTGTGGCCGCGCAAGGCAAGCATGGGTCCTTGGGCCAGTGCAGGGTGACCTGGCGGCCGGCTTCCAGCTGCCGCCCTCTGTACTCCACACGCACATGGCTCTGTGCACTGCCTTGGAGACAGTGGACTCCACCGGTGGTGTTGTGGCCCGGAACCCGCCGTGGAGAAGCCCTGCTCTCCCAGCTGTCAGAGGCCCTTGCTGAGCAGAAGGTGGTGTCCTCTCGGCCCATGTTTTATTTACTGGTATCACGTGGAGCGTTTCATGGCGGGGGCGCGGGGGTTGTGACTCGACTAACGGAAAACCACTGGTAGTTTGGCCTGGCGAGAGAACTCGGAATGTCAAGAAATGGCGTTGGGTCGGTTTGTGTGGCAGTGCGTGCGGGGCCACCTCTGAACACATGCATGCCACTCCTGTCTGTGGTCAGTGACACTGTACTGGTAGCCTAACACCTGCTGTGGTGGAGCGTCTGCACCACAGTGATTGGCGGATGCGACCGATTGGGGTCCGATCCCCGGGAGGGCCGTGGTCCAGCCCCACCCCTTGCTACAGCACATGCCTGCTGACGTGCCTGCCTGAGGAGGCGTCTGTCACCATGTCTGTGGGCCCTCTGGGGCTTGGCTCACCAGGCCTGCTGGCTGGCTGGGTGCCCACCTGTGGGTCCAGCGTGCTCAACATGTCCCTGCTCCTGCCCTGGCCAGCGGCCACCTGAGGCAGTCTTCTTGGGCGGGGGCAGGTGCTCAGCAGCAAGTCTCACCCTGCGAACATCCTTGGCCCTGCTCACGTCAGGCCTGCTCACATCTCTTGTCACAGCAGGTCACAGCTGGCAAGCCCAGGGGCAACAGGGTGGGCCAGCACTACTTCTGCGAAGACCAAGGGGACAGGAGTGAAGTGTGCTGAACCAGGGTCCAACCCGCACAGGGAGGATGTCTGAGGAGGCCCTTCCTGGCCTTCAGTCATGTGAATAGGACGCCCCCGGGACAGGGACCTTGGCTTATGACTGGGGCGGTGCCCACCCTGCAGGCGGGGCTTTGTGTAGCTGTGCTAGATGACGGAGGTTGCGTTTCTGCCACGTCCTGTCTGAGGCCTGCTTCAATGAGCCTGAGGCTGCTCTGCCTGCAGCCGAGGCCCTGGAGACACAGGCCCGAGTAGATGCTTGAGGCCACGGGGTGTGCCGGCAGCGGGGCCTCCTGGCAGGGCCTCCTGCAGGCGTGGGGTGGCGTCCGTCCGTGTGGCTGCAGACGCTGGGACCAACACAGGCGTCTCCTTGTTGGTGGAGCCCCGCAGACAGACCCGACAACATCCACTCTTCCCACATCAGGGAGACTGGGCTTCCTAGCGGCCCGAGGGCCTCCTCTGACGTCTGGCGTCTTCCAGCTTGGTCTAGACCAAGGCCTGCCCAGCGTTTGAAATGCCCACCGCCTACCCAGGAGGATGGGACGCAGCTGGGGCTTGTGGGTGGACTGCACTGAATCCTGCCTCATCGGGTGTGGTCAGGACTTGGGCTGCTCTGAGGTGCTCTTTGGAGACCACGGAAGACCAGGTCTGCTGGTGTTGCTCTGAATCGAAGTCGAAGCCGGAGGAAGACCACGGACAGGGCCCCACGTGGCTGCTGCAAAGCTCGCCATCCACTTGAGATGCCCCAGGGGGTGTGTCTCTGAACCCCAGGACTGGCCACTCCCCTGGGCAGCCTTGGCCACTGCTCTGTGGCCCGCAGCATCTTTGCTGGGTGTGAGGCAGGAGCCAGGGGCCAGTGTGCGTTGTCACCTGTTACACGCATGGAGCGTCACGGTGCGTCCAGGTGCCATGTCTCAGCTGACCTTGGCAGGCCTGCTGCCTTGTGCACCATGATGCACTGTTATCCTCGCCCAGGCGCGAGGAGACTGCGGCTGGGAAACAGGGAGCAGGTGGAGCGGGCTTTGGGGCCCACAACGTCTCTGCCTTCGCATGGCGTTCAAAGCATTTAAAACGGCACTTCAACGATGGGAGGCTTCGCGTGAATTCTGTATTTTTATCTCCTTTTGAAAGAACCAAAGGTCTGGGCCAGGGCTCTCACTGCCCAGGCTGAGAGCGCTGCCCATCAGGTGCGCCCCGTGCCCCCACCATCCCCGCCTTGCCCGCCTGCTCCTCGCGAGGTGAGGGTCATGCTCCCCACGCCTCCTCATTTACAGACCTTGCCTTGAAATGTGGCCACCTCAGCAGGAAACCAGACACACGATTCTAATGGTGGAATTTCAGGCCTTGGAATGGTTGGAGGAGAGGGTAGGGGTGTCTTCCAGGACCAGCTGAGAAGAGCAGGGCAACAGCCAGGGCAGCCAGAGGCCATGCGGGAGACGCGAGAAGGCCGGGTCTCAGTGGGGTTCGTGTCCTGGTCTGTAAAGGGCAGGGCGGCCAACCACGCCAGGGGCCATTTGCCAGACACACGCGCCTGTCAGAGGCCACGTAAGAGTGGGCGTAGGAGGGAGCAAAAGACCCTGCCCATGTTCCCGTGCAGAGACGGACAGCCACGCTACCATGCACGTCAGCTGGGGCAGGAGAACCAGGAAGCGAACCAGAACGTGAAGCAGCAGACCACCTCTGCCGTCACCAGCACCATCGTTCCCACGGGAAGGACGTCAACACTGTAAAGCAGAACAGAGACGGTCTTAGAACAAGCACTCTGTAATTCCACCATCTTTGTGTTTAATCCAGAAGTAGGATGCACTCCACTGACCTCTGATGCTTACTTGTTAAGCACCACCTCCTAAAAACAATTTGTCAGCGTGTTAAAGAACAAAACACGTTAGCCATTAGACTCTCAGGCTGGGAGAGAGGTTCCCAATGGGGCTATAATTCTTGATTCTTTGTTTTCTAGAGTTTTGCAGAAGATGCCCTTTGACCCACAACTCTGTTACTAGGAGTTTATAAGAAAGAAAATAACCCAGATGAGTGTACAGAGAACTAATACAAACTTCATTACAGCTGTTTAAAATTATAACAAGTTGGGGAAATTTTAAATATCATCACTAAAGAATTCATTTTAAAAATTATGGCATAACCAGGTGTGGCAGTGAATGCCTGTAATCCCAGTGGCTCAGGAGGCTGAAGCAAGAGGATCATAAGTTCGAGGACAGCCTCAGCAACTTAGTGAGGCCCTAAGCAGTGTGTAATGGAAGTGCGCCACTAAAAAGAAATCTTTGGACTGGGGGTGTCACTCAGTAGTTAGCACTTGCCTAGCAAGTAAGAGGCCCTGGATTCATCCCGGCACTGCAAATAATAATAATAATAATAATAATAATAATAATAATAATAATAATTGCATCAATGTTATTTCACTAAGAAACGAGCTCTTGGTGTGAACTGAAGACCATGTGCTTACCAAATAATATGCAGAATAGGATCCTCATTTATTTTGTTCATTAAAAAAACAACCAAACCCAAACCTCTCTATGAGGACATTTCCCCAGAAAGCAGCCTGGGCCCTTGTAGCGGCCACAGCCGGCTTCTTTTTCTCCTACAAACCTTTCTGCATTTTCTGAAATATTCTGGATTCACAGATCTTACTTTAAGATCAGGCTTAGGATGCTGGAAGGCAGACCTGACGCAAGGGTCCCGCTCTACTGAGCCTTCCTGCTGCTGCCTGTGGCCCCTCCGAGGGCTGGGGTGCAGGAGGGCATCCTGTGACCCTTCCCACGGGACAGGGGCCCACAGCGCTGTGGCCTGCCGGGCTCTCTGTGGCCACACTCTGGACAATGAGCACACAGGGTCAAGACCCTCCTAGTGTATGTAGGCAGAGTTGCCTCTCCGGGTGGGAAGGAGGCTCCAAGTCTAGGAATGGTCCAGAGGGCACGAGTGAAGGGCCCTGGGCAGTGCACAGGGCTAGCACCTCGCAGCCTGGAGACCACTGGGCTCCTTGCTGGGCCTGTTTTCCCCTGAGCAGGGTCCTGTGCTGTGTCCATCTCCTCCATCCAGCACCGCACTCAGGGTCTCTCTCCCTGTGTCCCTAGGGCATCCCTGCTGGACAGGCCAGGTCTCCAAGTCAGGTGGCACCAGGCAGTCTCCCATTAACATCCAGAGGAGAGACAGTGTCTACGACCCCCATCTGCAGCCACTGAGGGTCTCCTACGACCCGGCGTCCTGCCGGTGCATCTGGAACACTGGCTACTTCTTCCAGGTAGAGTTCGACGATGCTGCTGAGCAGTCAGGTGAGTCTGTCTGAGCTGGAGGGCTTTCTCCTCTTCTGTTGCACTGTGAGTGGGTCACAGGCTTAGGGAGGGGGATGAGAGCAGCGTATTTCCTCCTGACACTGTGTCGGGAGGGAACCGGAGACCCAGGAGGACAGAGGGAAGGGCTCCGGGGACAGAGAGATGGTGCTGCCTTGAGGAGGGGAGTCCTCTTCACCTGCCCCAATGCAGGTGAAGCAGCTCCTTCCTGGGAAGGAGGAAGAGGAAAGGAGCCAAGGAGAACAGTAGGTCTGCAGGCCTCTGCGGCTGGGCGGAGGCCAGAGCCAGGCTGCCTGGTGGGAGCGCTGGGGGTCAGAAGGTGGTTTCCCAGGTGAACCGATGGAGAGTGGGTCTGGGAAGAGTCACAGGCCCCTGAGTCAGAGCCCGAGGTCCCCACCCATGTGCCCCTGTGCCCTCCTTCCTCTCCTCCCAGCAGCCTCTGGGCTCCTCGCTCTGCATCACCATATTAATTATGGCTTCTTTCTAGTGGCAAGAGGCACATGCACACCTCAAACTGGCTTAAGCAAAGAAGAGAGAGATTTGTTGACGCAGATCCAGAAAAGGCCAGGTCTGGGCCGAGTCCAGGGTGTGCAGCAACCTGCCCAGAATCTCAACAACCTCTCTGGGCTCTGCTCTCCCTGGTGGACTCGGCTAAACCACGGCCTTCCTGATGGTGGCTGCAGCTCAACCTCCCACAGAGCAAAGTAGCAGAGACCCCTCCCTGCCAGTCAGCCACAGTCCTGGGCTACAGCTCCAGGCCCAGCTGGGTCACCGCATGGGTTGAGCAGATCACAGTGACTCTGGCCATCCCGAGGATGACCCAGCCCTGGAGCAAGCTGGCCAAGAGTGGAGGAAGGGGACTCCCCCAGGACAGCAGGAATGGCTGAGGAAGAAGGAGGTCCCCAGGACTTTGAGGCCTCATTTGCATAAGTCACCGTATACCAGGTGCACAGTGACCCACCCATTTCCAGAGCGTCCCTGATGTCAGGCCTCCCACACTGTGTGTAGGTATTTCAGTCTGTAAGATGGGCCCGGGCAAGCTTTGAGGAGCCTTGCTGGGTGCTGACCAGCTGCGGCCAACACTGACCGTGTGGGAAGACCAAGTGCACGCTGCAGTGGTTTCCTCTGGTCAGCCACCAGGAGTTGGCACCTTGAGCACTCCTTTTAAGTCACCTGATACACTCACTGGAGAGGCAACTGCTCTCTGCCAGCAGGCCTCGGCCACCATTCTCCACGGCGCAGTGCCAAAGTGGCCTCCTGGAGAGCTCAGCTAGCTTGACGCTCAGGCTCGGAACGCAGCACGTGTCCCTGGGGGACCTGGCTCCACACTGTGGGCTGGGGCTGCCGTCCCCAGAGACTGGCTCCACGGTCCAGGGCAGGCATTGGGTGCACCCTGTACACATGCCATGTCCATTTTGTAAAGACTGAAACATCCAGCGCCTGAGGCGCCCCTTGCCTGGCCACCGCAGGCTCCTTGTGGCCCCCAGCCCACGTCCTGTGGCTCCCTTGCCTAGACTCTCTGTCCAGCTACATGGAATGTCCATCTGTCCGTGTGGCCTGCTCTCCTGCCACCTGTTGTCCTCTCTTCCTGGCACCGTCTCCATCGTCACCTAACACTCTCCTCAGGGCTCAGCTGGGACCTCACCCCCACAGGAGGCTGTCCTTGTGCCCTGGCCAGTTTAGGTCCTGGCCAGCGCCCCACCTTGCCTGGCATAACACTCCTGACCTGTGTTCCTGTTACTCCCTCCTCTGTCCCCAGCAGAGCACGGGCTCTGGAACAAATGGCATTCTCCCCATCCCCCCACCACTGAGCATGTGCGCAACTTGGGCGCTGAGTGAATGGTGTCCTTCTTTACACGTCCACGCCGGCCAGAGCCTTCCGATGGACAATTTCCCAAGGTGCGCTTCTCCGTCAGCGTCTTGGGGGTGGTGGTGGCTCTTCCAGGCAATGGCACGTCTGCCTGGTGACAGTGGCAGTGACCCCAGGGATGACAGTGATATCAGTGGTCATGACGCAGTGCCACGCTTGTGCTCTCACTCACGCAGGGCCCCGGCCAGGCAGCACCTGCGGCTTGACCTTTGCCTTGTTCCCAGGAAGACAGAGCAGACCTCGCCGCGGGGCACCAGGGGCTGGGCTCGGTCCACCTGGCTTTCAGACCAGGTGACACGTGGCCTCAGGCCAACTCCTGGGGCCCAGCAGCTCCTGTTCGGAGTTCTGGTGGGGCCCTTGTCCACTCCAGCACAGGCGACAGGCTGGCCCCCGCTGGGCCTGGGAGGGTTGCGAAGACCTTCCGGGCACAGAGGGCACAGTCGTCCCTTGCCCTGTGCTCGGCAGCCTGGAGCACCGGATCAGCCCAGATGGCACCGCATGCTATTAGGTGGGAATTTGCAGTCTTCCATCTTGTTTTGTTTTTAGCAGGTCCAGGGATTGAACCCAGGGCACTTCACCCCTGAGCCATAGCCCTGGCCCTTTTTATTTTGAGACAGGGTCTGGCTAAGTTGCTGAAGCTGGCCTTGAACTTGGGATACTCCTGCCTCCGTCTCTCCAGTGGCTGGGATGACAGGCGCGCACAGCAACCCACTTTCTTTCATACTAGTTTTGAGCCTTACGGCAGGGGCGCCCGCCCAAAGCCCGCGTATTCTGGTAGACCCTGAACCACGGGCGGGCGTGTATCTGTCAGCAGCGGCAGCTACAGCAGCAGAGGCGGCAGGGAGCCGGCTGACTGCCATGCAGTGTTGTTGGGAGGGTCGGGTACTCGCTGCTGCAGGTGCCCAGCTGCGTGTCCTCCGCACCGTTACACCAGATGCACCTGCTCTGGGCTGACAGCCACCGCGCCACAAAGGACAGTCCCACTGAAGTCGGGTGTGGAGGCTAGGCTGGCACGCTAGAGCCCTTCTCGTGACTTGCCTCTTTTTGAATTAAAGGCACTTCCCTGAAACCGAACAGCACTATGGAAATTCAGTTAGAAATCATTTTATCTGCGTCTGTAGCCTTACAGTGGGTTCTAACTTACTGGCAAGCAAAGTCGTGGCGTTTGGCTTGAACCCTGCTTTGAAAGCTGGAGGATCCGGCAGAGCCGGCTCGGGTCACTGGGGACCTGGGCAGGTGACAACTGCCCTGGCCCTCAGTCTCCTTATTGCAGTTAGGCTGCTCTGTGGGTCATTGTGAGCAGTCTCTTGGTGACACAAAGGTCTTTGCACAGTGCCTGGGGAGAGGTGTTCCATACCTGCCCGTGAGCAGCACGCACAGCATGTGCTGAGCATTCTCCACCACAGGGACCGCATGAGCCATGGAGGGCACACAGGACCCAGGACATGGAGACCTGGCCAGTGAGAAACTAGGATCATCCCTGCTTTACAGAGGGGGAAGCCAAGGCTGGGAGGGGTGAAATTCCTGGCCCCGGATCACAGTTTAGAAGCCAGCTCTGCATCTGAGCCAGGTGTGGCCTGCAGACCCAGTCCTGACCACCCCACCACACTGCTACCGAAAGCCACAAAACAGGGTCTTCCAGTCTTTAAATAAACACACTTGCCATTTGGCCTGCGGCTGTCTTTGCCAATCATTTCTAATTTTGGAAACATTGTTACAGTGAGAACCTTCTGTTCCAACTTGAAAGTGCCCAAGCTATCCAGTCCGATCACCCTCCCTGGTCACCATTCCCCGATTTTAGCCGCAGAGGCTCCTTCTGGCCCTCTCAGGTGGAGGGCTGTGCTCCCGCGTCAGCCCTTCCTTCTGCAAGGCTCCCAGCGGCCCAGTCAGATTCCTGGTCTGGTTCCACTTATTTGCCACCAGGGGGCGCTCCAGTACGGCCCAAGTCCCGTGAAGCCTGCAGTCCCTTTCCCTAGCGGGAGTCTCTGCTGGAGGCAGCGGACCTCTCCCGCTCCCTCCCAGCAGAGCTAGCGCCTGTGTTTGTATTTAAATATACAGCAGGTTTTTGTTGTTGTTGTTTTATTTTGCTTTTTGGTGTGTGTGTGAGCTTGCAGAGTCCCCAGCCCAGGGTGACCACTGTTTCAGTCAAGACCCTGGCTTACATGCAAGTCCACAGACACCAGCCTGAGGAAGAACAGGCCCTGCTAAACGGGAACATCTCTTGCCATGGACAGGTGCCAGGGATCCCAAAGATAAACCTCCACTGATGTTTTCTTACCTAAACGGTCAGTGCGTTTTACTGGTGAGAGGCATTTCTGTGAAGAATTCTGGGCAGCTTGACGTCGGGGAAGAGTGCTCACAGACCCTGGTCCATGGCGTCCTGCCGCAGGGGCCAGGGCCAGCTTTCCAGGGTCCAGCCCAACCTGCAGGGCTTCGCCTGCCTGAGGAGAGCAGGGCTCAGCTCTCTCCTGCACCTTCCTGTCCCTGGGCTCCCGTCTTTGCTCTTTGCTTCTTGGCCAGTCTAGAGGTAACTCCTTGATCTCTTAGCCCCAGGGTGCAGGCCCTTGGGGATAGAACTGGCCGCAGAGCCAAGCCCGTCCTCTGCCTCTGTACGTGGCGGAGCCAGAGCACACAGCGGTCCCCTCCAGGAAAGGAGGGCTGTGATGACTGCTGGGAGGCCCTTGCTGGTGGAAGAACAGCAGCATACAGCTGGTGCAGGGCCCATGCTTCTTCAGGGGACGTCATCCCTTTGGGAGACCGGCTGTGTGCCTACCCAGAATCCTAGCATGTGTGAGCTGGAGGGAATCAGGAGCAACAGCTAGCAACTCCTTTTTAAAAACAGTGAAGGAGCTGAAGTCTTGAATTCGGATCTGTGATGTAGAATCAGCACCAGCATCATCGCCATCATCTGACAGCATCTTACAAAGTGACATTTTCGCAGTTTATCCTGCCAGGAGGCCTCCTTTTAGAGGTGGAGATGCTCTAGCTCAGAGAGGCTAAGCTATCTGCCCAAGGTTACACAGCAGTCGGAGGCAACGCCAACTTGCCAATCCAGGTCTTTAAGTATTTTGAGCGTTCTATGGATTTTCCTAGAAAGCCTAGACCATTCCCAAGCTGCCAGAAGAAAGGAGAAGTTCCACTGCAACACACAGACCTGCTGCCGGGTGACCGAGTGGACACAGAAATCAATGAACTGACCATTCCCACTCCTTCCTACACCTGCAAGCATCCACGGGCACCTTCAAGGACCCTTTCTTGAACTAAGTGCTGATGAAAGAGTGGCGAACCTGGGGGAGACGGAAACAGAAACGGGCCCTGACTCGGCCTTGTCAACTCATCCCCCAGAGTGTCCAGTCCGGCTGGTCCAGGGTGTCAGCGGAACATCACCATTCCTGCCTTCCGGGCACTTCCACCGCAGAGACAGTGCAGTCACCCGGGACCGTCCTGCGGTCCCTCCAGCTCGCCCTCATCCCTTCCCGCAGGGACCCAGGACAGTAGGCACAAGAAAGGCTGCGTCCTGTGGCTCCCCGACGCCCTTAGGTCAGGTTTTGACTTTGAAGGACCAAGTGGAAACACACTGGGCTGGCATCGGGCTGGAGGGGGAACCCACTGCTGTCGCTGTGCACCTGGGGCTGCTCGTCAGCATCTTCAACGAGTTCAAGCCGAACGCGAAGCGGTGAAGGCCAGTGGGCCCTCACTTATTTCCCTTCACGGCCAAAGCCCCTCCTGCAGTAAGAGCCCTGGGCCACGTGGCTGAAGCCCAGCTGGCAGGGCTTGCTCCCCACCTCCGCCTCACCTAGAATGGCCCCCTCCTGGGCACCGTGCCTCTGCCACCAACAGATGGGCCTCTGCACTCACACGGTCTTACCTATGTGTTGGGGGAAGGATGTTTCTGTGCATTTTTTAAAAATTCTGACGTAATTCATCTGTGTACTTTGAAGAGGGAGCTGGTTGTGCAGCCGCGGGATTAAAGTGGGGGCTGCGATGTTCTGGACCAACAGCCTGGCTCTCAGGTGAAGAGGGGGCAACGCGCACCTGACCCAGGCTCTTCTGGCCCCAGCCGTCAGCCAGCCACTCGTGGCTCACACTTCAGTGCCTTCTGCTGCGAGTACTTTTCATGGGGACAAATGAACAAGCCCCTAGCCCGGGGCATTGGATGCTCCGTGGCATCCTTCCCCCGGTGACTTTTCTCCTGCCCTTGCCGCTCACGGAGCCGGCACCAGCGAGGCCCTGGGACGGCTGTGCGGAGCAGCCTAGGCGCAGGTGGCGCCGGGCACCACAAGGCTGCCTGTGCCACGCTCAGGTCTGCAGCGAGCACCTGCACGTGGCCACCCGGGGCACCTGGCGCTCCCTCCCGCTGAAAACCAGACTGTCGCTGCATCAGCAGCAACTGATGCATCACACCCTCTGGAGTCTGCTGAAGTGCAGATCCCCAGCCCTGCCTGGACGGTGGAGCCTGTCTCTGGGGACGGCAGTCCCAGCCCACAGTGTGGAGCCAGGTCCTCCAGTGACACATGGTCTGTTCTGGGCCTGAGCGTCAAGCCAGCTGAGGTCTTGAGGAGGCCACACTTGGCACCGTGGCAGTGCAGAATGGCGACCACGGCGGGTGCATCAGGTCACTTGAAAGGAGTGCTCCTGAGCCCTGGTTTGGTGGTGGGCCTAGATTAAGCAGGGCTCTATGGGATCAGGATTGGGGGGCAGAACGTGTTCACTGAAAGGCCTTGCTCTTGGTGATAGGAGTTCAACTTCCTTCTTAATTACAGAAAATCCTAGAAACCCTATGGGACGGTGTGCCTTTGTCCCCTGCAGGAGGCTGAGGCCCTTACTCCCACCTGCAGGCACGTGTGGTGCCTGCATGCATTCAGGCATTTTCTGTGAACCTAGGTGGAACTGTGCTGGCGAGTGACAGGCCAAGGTGACAGAGCAGACAAAACCCTGCCTCTCACGCAGCCTGCTCTCAGCTTGTCGTCCCAACAACGCACCAAAATCCGGAGTGACACTGTACAAAACACAGACGGTGCCGCGGGCCGCGGGCACCCCAGCCCCACGAGCACACGGAGTAGCAAGCCGCTGCTCTCATTCGCAGGGATCAGCGGGGGCCCTTTGGAAAACCACCACAGACTGAGGCAGTTCCACTTCCACTGGGGAGCAGCCAGCGAGCGGGGCTCAGAGCACACGGTGGACGGCCACGCGTACCCGGCAGAGGTTCGTAGTCTTCATCCAAGCAGCACAGGTTCTGGTGTTTTCCATGTGCCAGGCTCTCCTGCAGGGTGCCAGCACCCCAGGTGCCCAGGCCTGAGGCATTTCCTGGGACTCAGGACTTCCAGTGCTCCGGGTAGCACAGTTAGCACCACCATACACACTTCATCACACCCTTGTCCAAGGGGGAGGGTGCTGTAGGCATGCTCAGGGAAGAGGAGACCGAGGGTCTGAATAGTTGTGACCATGCATCGCAGTGGGGTGGTCAGTGGTGTGACTTACAGACACAGAAAGGACTGGACCAGCATCCATGAGGCTGCCGTTCCCACCCTGTGAGCACCACACTGCCAAGTCCACCTTGTCTCCCCTGTCCCCACTGAACCCTGAATCCCTGTGCCTCCCAAGTGACAGGTCAGTTTGGTTCATCCTGTGGTGGGGGAACTCCCAGCGACCACACCCCAAAGTGCCCCCAGGGCCTATGTGCTGAGCTCTGTCTGCTGCCAGCTGTACTCTCGCACACAGGGCCGCACAGGGCTGTGCTCCTCCTCCCCCCGTCAACCTTCCTTTCACGTAGTGGCCCATGTCTGCCACTTGCCCTTAGGGTAACAAATGGGAGAGCGGGGCACCCACCAGAGCTCTCTCCGAGTCAGGCCGAGCCTGCTCCCTGCTGGCCACCTCTGAGGCGTGGAGGTCAGGGGGGAAGGCAAACCTCGCTGCTAAGATGGGGTCTATGAAGGGGGATGGCTCAGCTGGGGCCCATGGGCCCCACCATCTCCACTTCTAGGGCTTCGTGCCCCAGCCCAGGGGAGCTACAGGCGGGCAGGGTTAGACCACACCCTGCCATCCCGAGGCACATGGCCAGGAACGCTGGCACCTGCTGAGGTGAGGTACTCGAGGAGCACATGGGCCCAGTGCCCTCAGCAGAGTCCAGTGCTGGCAGAGAGGGCTCGTCAGCACCCAGGAGCCCGGGGCTGCTTGCCGGTCCTTGGGATACTCGGCTGAGGCCACTTCCAAGCCAGGCGCTTAGCAGAAGCAAGAACAGTCGCCCCTCGGCACTGCCGGCACGGGCCCCAGCACCCTCCCCTCAGCACTGCCGGGCACGGGCCCCAGCACCCTCTTGGATAGCAGGACCCGCAGACGCTCAGGCCCGTCCTGCACTCGGTGGTGGTGTGCGCAGAGCCTGCCCCTCCCCTGTGAGCTCTAGGCCACCTCCAGGTCACCTGCGACCTAGCACAACGCAAGTGCCGCCTCATAGTGCCATAGTGTATTGATTAGCGAGTAATGACACCAAAAGTGCTGCTTGTCTGCACAGACGCAGCTTTTTGATCAAAGGTCTTTAATCTGCAGTGGGCTGACGCCCTCAGTGCAGAACCCAGGGTGGGAGGGCCAACTGCACAGAGGCCAGGCCCCTCCTGGGGAGGCCACAGCCCCTGGATGCCAGTCCTGCCTCCCACTCACCATGACGGAGCCCTTTCCCAGCCCGCCCCGGGCCCCAGGGCAAACCCTTGTCCCCTGCCAACTCTGGTGTGAGTCAGGCAGACGCCCACCATCGCAGATCCATTTTCCTACATCAGAAACGGAAGGAGTGTTAAATAAAGACACAGGTGAGGTTCAGGGTGGGCCTCCAGGGTCAGGAGGAGGCGCAGCATTTGGGCACACTTACACTACGCTTTGGTCCTGTGCTGGACCTGGCGATGGTCATACAGGGGAACGCAGAGGCAGCCAATGACCGAACGAACGGCCCTGTTCTACCTTCGTTATAGCAGCTCTCCCTGGCCTCCCGTGCCTATGGCCTTGTCAAGCACCTGGGAGCCCCAGGGTGCCCGTGGGGCTGGCTTCCTGCATGCCAGGCATTTGAACATGATTTGTTAAAGTGACAGAAATGGCCCTGGTCAGTCAGACCGAGGCCAAGCATTCCCAGCCGCGTCCTGACAGGCTCACACCCTGCCCGCTGTTTCAGCTGCACTTAGTTCACTGGAACTCGGCGAAATACCCAAGTTACAAGGACGCTGTGCTGGGAGAGAAGGGCTTGGCGGTGCTGGGCGTCTTTCTGAAGGTAAGGGCCTCCCGCAGGGCTGTCTGCAGGGCCCCAGGCAGGGCTGGCGGCCCCTCTCTCGCGGCCCCTTCACAGGGAGGCGTGTTCCGACGCTCGCGACTGTCTGTGCTGTGCAGGTGGGGGCCCATCACCAGGCCCTGCAGAGGCTGGTGGACATCTTGCCGAAAATAAAGCACAAGGTGAGCTGGACGGGCAGGCTGTTCAGAGGAGCCACTTGCTGGCGGGGAGAGTGCAGCCAACGGGGCAGCGAGGAGGGTGGGGGGTGCCAGCCCGTGCTGGGCCTGGGGGGCGCCCGGTGGGTCCTGCCTGGCTCTGGGAGGCCACCCCTCCCCTCGGGGACTCGCAGACTGAGGTGTTCCTGCTGTGGTGCAGACCCCGCTCCTCCTCAGAAAGCGCGTCTGCTGGCCGGTTGGGGTTTCCCGGGATCAGGCAGCTTCTGAGAGTCGGACGCAGCTGCCCGCCCGTGGAACTGCGTTATCATTCCTCTTTCAATAGCTTTGCTCTTAGAGATCTTCAGCTTTGTCCAAGGAAAGGACATCCACTGGCCCTAAAGTCCCTTTAAAGCAAATTGAAACCTCCCTGCCAAGATGAAGAGGATCGTTGACCTGTGGTCCACCCGGCACGCTCTGGAAGGGACTGGACTCAGATCGCCCTGTCCAGGAGAACACAGGGCCCCGAGAAGGCAGGGAAGCTGCGGAGGGGCCACCAGGCCCAGGGCAGGCCCCAGCTTGCCCTGCATGTCCCCACAGGCGACCCTCGCACACCTTGGTCACTGGCATGGCAAGAAAGAGGACGAGGATAACAATGTTGCTTTCCTCCACGATCAGCCCAGAAAGGACTTGGATGGAGAGGTGGAAATTCCAAAGAACGGGTTTATTTATTCAGTACCAAACAAAAGAGTCCCGAGGAGGAAGGAGCCACGGTGGCCGTCCGGCCTGGCGGGGCACTTCCACCTGGCCACAATGCGCGAGTGCTGCACATGAAAGCCGCGGCCGGCCCTTCCTTGCCAGCGTGAGCCTTTCATCTCGCTCTCACGCCTCCTCCCCCGATGCTGACCTCCAAGCCAGCATCACCCAGACTGGGGCCCGTCACCCCCACTGAGCACCCCATCAGAGGGCCTCAAGGCCAAGGTGCCGGCCCGCGCCAGAATAAACCTGGGGCGCGGATGTTTCCCGACCAGCCCCCGCCCGTGCAGGGCGGGCTCCACCTCTTGGTGGGAAGGAAAAGAGCTGGCTGCACAGTGCTGTTTGTTCAGGGGTCTGTTTCCTTCCTGGAAGTCTGCAGAGCCCCTCTCCCTGGGCTGACGCGGGGAGACCGGGGTTGGGGGCTGTTGGGGAAGTGCTCTGTTCTGGTTCCCATGCTGACTCTGGGCCGGCCTCCCCCATGAGAACAAGGCTTAGACTCCAGAGAGGAGAGGGCTTTAGGAGGTAAAAGGTGGCCTTGGAGGGCTCCACAGGCCTGGGCCGGCCCTGAAGGCTGTCTGGCCCAGCGTTGCCAGTCTGCAAGCCTAGGACTTCCACCGCAGCACAGTGCACAGGGGAGCCCCTGGCCGAGCCCCGGTTCCAAGGCCTGATCCACCAGTTCTGAGCTGTGTGGCTTTGGGCAAGTGACTCAACCTCTCAGAGCCTCGATGTCCCCGTCTGCGAGATGGAGATGACAACAGGGGCACCCCTGGGGTTCCGGATCTCGGGAAGGTCAGTGGCTCCAGGCATGCTGTGACCACGTGAAGAGCAGGCCTGCAGCATGCACACCTGCTGTGTGGCACTGGGAAGTGCTACTCGGCGGTGGCGCTGAGTGCGAGTCTCTGGCTTCGCTAGGGCGAGCAGGTGCCCTTGAGGAGCCCTTGAAACTCCAAGACCACAACCGTGAGGTGGAAACGCTGGGGGGCCAGCACTCTGATGCCCTCACTGGACGGGCAGTGGTAGGAGCGGGCTCAGGGCCGAGGGTCTCCGGTCCCTGCTGCTCGGCAAGCCCCTCCCCAGGATGGCCGCCTGCAGCAGCCCGCTCCTCACTGGTGTTCCCAGCTTGGGAGACCAGCCACTTGTCACCACGGCTCCTCCAGGGTGGCTGCCCTGAGCCCCACTGGGGGTGGGGTCCCAGGCACTGGAGCTCTGACACCAGCAGGGCCCCTGGCGACCCTCCCTGCGCCTGCCCTCCCCTCAGGGCCTCCCCAGCCCAGCTTGGGGCAGCCACTTCTGCATGGTGCTGGCTCAAGGCCATGGCTTCCAGAAAGAGCCAGGTGGACTTGGTCTCCCTCTCATGGCCTGGCTTCCAGAGTCCCCCAGTGCCACTGCTGTGATGTCCTGCCCGCCACCCAGCCACAGGCACCTGCCTGGGTTCAAGAGGGGCGACATCACCTCCAGATTTTGCTGGGAGGGAAATGACAGCACTTTACATAGATCATCCTTTTAAATTTCCCAAATAGCCCTGTGGGGCTGGTCCCGTGGTTCCACGTTCCTGACCCTTACCTGAGCTGGGAAGTCAAAGCTCAGTAAGGCCAAGGAACTTGCCCTGGGGCACACAGCAAGGAGGCAGAGACAGCTCACAGGCAGACAGCAGACCGCAGCTGGGACTCCTACCCACGACCCCCTGCACCTCCTGCCCCCTGGGCTCTCCACACGAAAGTCCAGCGCCCTACCCACCCCCCCTCCGCCACCACCCTTGCCCCGGGGTTTTTCCTTTTCTCCCCAAGTTCATGCTCTCTTGCTGAATCACGGGGACTTCCACAAGCTTCCTGGATCCCACTGTGGGGTGCCCACCCCAGGAAAGTAGGACTCATGGCTTGTGGACCAAGACAGCAGGACCCTGGAGTGGGCGCCTTCTCACAGGTAGCCACCCCCTGCACATCCTGCCAGGTGCCTGGAGAACGGGCCTGGGCTTGTGGGGGCATCGTCTGCAGTGGAACAGGACTGGAGCACCCACACGCACGCTGACCAGCCCTGAGGACACGCAGGGACAGGAGGCCACACGCCCATGACTCCACACACTTAGGACTCCCGGCGAAGGCAGACCCAGAGCCAGGAAGCAGGCTGGCATCACCCTGGCGAGGGGTCCACTGCGGGTGGACAGACCAAGAGTGCGGGCTACTCACACTGCGGTGTTGAGCCAGCCACAGGAAAATGGGTCTGCGCTTCAGCGGGGAAGGGCTCGCGGACATTAGCTCAGGGGAATCGGCCAGAACAGCAGACCAGGGCATGGGCTTCCACTCTCTCGAGGTACGTGAGTGGTCAGTGCCAGCCAGAAAGGACGCAGCGAATGGCAGGGCTGGGGAGGGGGTGCAGTGGAGAGATGGGTCGGGTGTGGAGGACAAGACCGTCTGGAGACGCCCTGGAGACGCCCCGGCAACGCTGCGGAGGGAACCGTGCGGGTGCCCTGAGAACCGACTCCGGGCCACACACCGAGCAGTGAGACTCCCCGCTCGGGTGCACAGTGACTTTCCAGGGAAAGTGAGCCTGGCTGGGAACCTGCTTTGTGTGGAAGGGTCACATTTTCTGGCCCCTGCTTCCCAGTGAGACAGTGGCAGCTGTGCAGCCATGGCCTTGGTCGGGGAACCCGCTTCCTCCCAGGGAGGTGCCACCGCCCTCCCTCCTGCTCTAGGGCTGGCACTGATGGCCCCTGCTTCTCGCCCCCAGGACATGAGGGCAGACATGGGCCCCTTTGACCCCTCCTGTCTGCTGCCTGCCTGCCAGGATTACTGGACCTACGCGGGCTCCCTCACCACCCCGCCCCTGGCTGAGTCTGTCACCTGGGTCATCCAGAAGCAGCCCATTGAGGTGTCTGCAAGCCAGGTGAGCAGGCTGGGACCAGGTCTGTGTGGGCAAGTCTCCTCCTGTGCAGCAGCACCCTAGGGCTCCACCCTCGAGACATGTGTGACGTCCCTGTCCCGCACTGGAGGAATCCCGCTCTGGAGGTTGGCTGAGAAGGAGCACAGCTCTCCCTCTGACACGGAGGTGCTGGGGGCACCAGTGGGGAGACAGTTGTACCCTCACAGTCCCCACGCCCCAGTGACTCAGTGTCTGCATAGAACCCGCTCACATCCCCCCACATGCCCTGAGTCTAGATTTTTTTTTTTTGGTGGTAGTGCTGGAGATTGAACCCAGGGCCTGCGCATGCAAGGCAGGCACTCTGCTAACGAGCTACATCCCCAGTCCTGGATTATTTTAATACTCCAGGTGATGTAAATGCTGTGTAGACGGCTGTCCTGTTGTTCAGGGATGATGGATGACCAGACAGACCACGTCCAGCACAGACAGAAGTTTTTGTGGGGGCATAGTTTTTCCCTCTTCATTGGTTGAATCCAAGGATGCAGAAGCCCCAGATGTGGAGGGATGACTGTGCTAGTTATCTGCTGCTGTGTAACAAATAGCTCCCAACTTAAATCAGTGAGTAAGAAAGTAGAGGTCATGTATTTTCTCTCAAAGCTGCTGTGGATCTAGGGGCTGGGTGGTCCTCGCTTAAAGTCCCTTGTAGAATCATAGTCAGATGCCAGTGGGAATTGCTCTTACCTGAAACCTTGGCCGGGGTAGGAGGACTCATGCCCAGGTGCTGGCACATGGGTGCCAGCTGTTGGGTGGGGCCTCAGTTCCCGTCCTCGTGGGCTCTCCATGGGGCTTCCGAGTATTCACAAGGCAGCTGGTTTCCCCCGGAGCAAGTGACCCTAAAGACCAAGGTGGGAGTCGTAATGCCCTCTAAGACCTTCCCTTGCGAGCACCCGCCATCGCTTCCAGCATACTCTGCACAGGGCCACCCCTGGCCAGTGTGGGAGGGGCCTGTGCCAGGCGTGAGGGACCCCCAGGAGCAGGATTGCTCCGTGCCTGCGCCAGGACTCTCAGTGGCTCTCTATTCCAGCTCTCGGCCTTCCGGAAGCTCCTGTTCTCCCCGCTTGGTGAAGAGGAGAAGTCAATGGTGGATAACTATCGCCCATGTCAGCCCCTGATGAACCGGCGGGTCCGCTCATCCTTCCAGGCCACCGAAGTGGGAGTGAGGTCTTAGAACCACCGTGTCCACATTAACAGGTAGTGCCGACTCCGCAAGGGGCCGGCTCTGCTTCCCAGGTCCCCTCTGATGATGTGCACCTCCCGAATTAAAAGAGAAAAAGCATGGCTCCCGTCCATGTGCAAGGGAAAGAAATCACCACGGGTGCTTCCGGACAGGGATTGGATGCCGGTGTCTGCTGGGACCCGAGGCAGCAGGTAGAAGGTGGCCCCAGGCCCAGCAGGCCAGCAGCCACCTGGCCGAGGCTGCCCATTCACCTCTCTCAGCTGCACTTGTCCCCTCCGCGTGGGGGTGTCCTCTGTCATCCACTCTCTAGGCCACCCAGAGTCCCCAGGCCACACCAAGACTAGAACTAACACCCTTCTCCCAGATCCAAGTCCCTGGGGGTCCCATGTCCTCAGCCACTGTAACACAGCAGCAGGGACTCGGTGGCCTAAGAATGGTGGTGAGCTCCATTCAGGAGGCCAGGGTCTGAGGTCAGGGTGTCTCAGGCCACCTCCCTCCAGAGACTCCGGGGAGCACCGCTCACCTTGCCTTCTCCAGCTTGGCAGCCATCCACGCACCTTCTTCCCCTTCAGATTCCATCACTCTGACCTCTGCTTCCACCACCCCTCTCCTCCCGCTGACCCTCCTGCCTCCCTGGTTAAAGGACCCTTGCGATCACGGGTCCACCAGATCATCCAGGACGAGCTCCTGTCTCAAGATCCTTGACTTGATTCCATCTGTGGGGTCCCTTTTGCCACACAAGGTCGCACAGCCAGCCACAGGTTCCAGGATCGATCGGGACGTGGACATTTTGGGGCCCTTATTCCGCTGACCACAGTCTCCAACTGTGAGACCCACACTGAGGAGGGGTGTGGGGGCTGGCAGGGGCAGGTGGAGTGGCACTCTGGTCTTTGCTGGAATGCGCCCCCTGCATCTCCTTGACCTCTGGCTGTGGCTCAGCTCCTCTGCACTGGGGGAAGGCAGAGGCCTGGCTGGCTGACCTGGCCTCCGGGCACTCCACAGGTGTCATTCTGCCGCAGCGGGCCAGCAGCCACGCCGGCTTCCTGCAGTTACCGGGCCGCCCCACTTCTTGTGCCTTGGGGCTCCTGCCATGACTCCCCTGCCAAACGCCTCCCATGCCTCCTCTCGCCCAGCCTCCTCACCCTGCCCCGCCCTGCCCCACGGGGCTGGGCCCGCTGCTCTGGCCTCCACCTGGAGTCCTCTGCCCCCATGTCCAGCACCCAGCCTCCTGCCGTCGTGCTCCCGGCTGACCATTTTCTCCTATGATGGCCACCAGATGTGTTCTGCCTCCTGGAACCTAAGCTCCTAGGGGCAAGGACAGTTTGGCCATCAAGGACAGGGTCTGGCACACAGCAAGGGACGGGTGCTCAGTAGGCATCTATTACATGAGAGACAGGCGCTCAGTAGATGCCTATTATATGAGTGAGGGTCGCTCAGTAGGCGTCTATTACATGACTGAGGGGTGCTCAGTAGGTGTCTATTGCATGAGCAGCCTCGATGCTCCTGGCAGCTCTTTTCACTGAGGGGATGAGCCCAGCACACACAGCAGTGGCACCCGGTGGGCCACGGCTGGAGCTCTGGGTCAAGCCTGCCTGCTGGTCCACCTGGTCAATTCCTAGGCCAACAGCTGCCCTGCTGCCTCATAGTCAGGAATTTTTTTTCTGACTACTTGCTAGATAAAATCTCCATCAGTGTGATATTTTTATTTTATAGCATTAAAATTCTTGCTTTGGGGAAGATGTGGTTCTGCAAACAACCCAACAGAGCTACCTTTGAACCTCACCTTACTGTCGGATGAACAATGGGAAACAGCACAGAAAAATAAGCAGATGCTCGTGTCCGCCAGGGCACGCGATGAACTCCGTGTCCCGGGAGGTGAAGGGTAAACAGGCATTGTGGTCCACAAATAGCCTCGAGAATCAAAGCGCTGCGCTGCACCTGCGGCTTGCTTTGGCAGAGACTCGGGCCTTGATCCCATCACAGACCTTCCTGTGCGGTCCGCCACCGGCAGCCTGGGCTCAGCAGAAGGCAGCAAGCTGCTTCCTGGAGCACGTTTCTTCCTGGAAAGAATAAGGCTCGCCCATGGAGTGACGGTGGCCCGATGGTGGCCCGGCGGGAGCAGCACCAAAGCTCGACTGTCCATCGAGGAAGGCCACAGAACTCTTCTTGTTTCCCAGGCGCTTGGGTGCTGGGTGGCACCTGGGTGGCCTGGGGCTGTGGGGGGCTGCAGAGCGCTGGAGGGCCCTGGCTCCGACCCTGCAGACAGGCGTCTCCAGGAGAGGTCGGGATATTCTTAGGTTTGCTTTGGACCCCCAACTATTTCTTGCCATTTGGGAAAGTGCAGCCGTTCCTGAGCCTCTGGCGACGGGACTGCAGTCCATACGGATGCGAGTGTGCAGCTGCTGTGGTAAAGGACCACCAGCTCAGTGGCCTCTCGCGGACCCAGGTACACCCCCAGGGTCCTGGCGGTCAGAGCCCAAAGTCCTCCACTGAGCAGAGTGGGGGCTTCAGGAAGCCCCAGCCCTGCAGTCACTGAGCCCCGGGACGCCGGCACCTGGGATGGGGCTGCAGGGCCTCTGTGACCCAGTGAGACAGGCAGGACGCGGCACGTGTTTGGGGCACTTGGCTACCAGCATCATCGGGAGGCCTGCTTCTTACAGGCTGAGGAGTTGATCCATCCCAAGGCAACATTTAAAGAAAAGCTGTTCGGCTCTTAAAAGATCATGTCTGCGGTCACGCAGGCCGAGAGGTCACGCTGGCCTGGGAGCCCAAACAGAAGAGGGAAAGCAGAGGTCTGGTGCGGGCGCTCCCAAGCCCGCCTCCCCTCACTCAGGACCTTTCCGTGAGGAGGGTCTGCAGACAGCAGGCTGTGCGGGCACCAGTGGCCACACACAGAAGGCCGCACCCCTGCGCCACGCCGACCTTTCCCCGACACTCGGCAATCCTCATCCGCCGCAGGCCAGGGTTACATGCAGAGGGCCCCTCATCCCACAATGTGTGGCGCTGCCGTTAGGGAGCTCTCCAGGTGACTGGGTGGCGTAGCGGGGACAAGAGCCACAACGGCCCGTTTCATTGCTGTGACGAGTTCTGCCCGTGTCCCCTGTAAACCTTCCCTTTCTAATGGGGAAACCGAGGCTCACTTGCGAGGCCGAGAAGCCTGTGGGTCGGCCCTGGGCATGGGGCTGGGTAGATGTTGTGCTGCCCTCTGCCAGGTGCAGTTCACTGTGAAGGAAAAATGTGGAGTAAAGCAGAGAGAAATCCCTGAACTTCAAAGCCCAGAGGAAAGAAGAGCAGTCATGCCAACCACACGCTCCAGGAGGCGCCTGCTGTCCTCACTGCGGGACAGGCCGTGTGCAGGCCAGTCTCGGGTGGAGCTTGGAGAGAAGAGCCACATGTCCACTCTCCATGAGCCATCCATTCGCAGGGGGACCCGGGACAGAGCCAGAAAGGCAAGCATCCAGAGGGAGGAAGGCCGGCGCCCGGGTGTGGTTCGGCGGGCTGCACAGCACTGCGAGGCCCAGCGAGGGCACCCAGTGGGGCTGGCGGTTTGCCTTCTTCGTTTCAGGTGTGACTGGGACTTTCCCCTGAGCACATGGAGTCTTTGCCTCCTGAAAATGCAGTCTTGTGGGCTATTTTAAGAGCTGGGCCTGCACACACCGCTCTGGAACGCAGGAGGAAGAGACACGGATTGAAGTCCTCAAAGCAACAGCACAAAAACAAACAGAGGGAGGCGCCCTGCACTGTGCCGCGGAGGGGCCGGAGGGGCGGTTCTGAGGAGCCAGGCACCACCGTCCTGCAGGACTTCTGCCCGACTTTCACAGCTCAAGGCGCCCTCCCCACGGAGCGGCCTCGCCTGGCTAGTGCCCTCAACGCCACCCTCTCAGGACAGCACACACTAGGTTTGACCAGCGGCCCCTGCCCACTGCTCCATCCTCTCCCCATTGCCAGCCCCGTGCCATCCTGGACCTCCGGCCTCTCCTTTGCCCCGGGACATTCCTAGGGGCCTGGGCGTCACCTCTTCCTGTCCGAGTCTCCCCAAGGAAGGCTCCCAGGCCCGAGGATGGGTCTGCCCACGCTAGCAGGACAGCACTTCCCTCTCGGACTCGTCCCTCCTGCCTCCAGGTCCAGCTCAGCACCCACGGGCCTCCACTCGGGAAATGGCTCTTCCATCCACCCAGCACCAAAGCCAGACTCGGGAGTCCCCCTCCGGCCTTGCGGGTGTGTCGTTGACTTGGGCCCACGTCTTTCCACAGCATCAGAGTCCACTGAGCAGCAATGGCGGCGACAGCACTTTCAGCTGTGGCAGTGCTCTGCATGCTTGTGGGTCACTGGTGGTCTAAGCTGGGCAATCACAGGTTCTTCATTCTGATACTGATTTCTAGTGTCAAAACACTCAAGTCACACAGCACACTTCACCGAGACTTTGTTACAGAAAGGCTAGGAAGGGTGAAGGCAGCCACTGGGCCTAGGAGGCTGAGCTGAGCGCAGAGGCAGAGATCAGATGTGGATGCAGAGTCTCAGAGGCACTCACCGCAGGTGGTCAGGTAAGACTAGGACCAGCAAAGAGCTTGCTCAGGGCTCGGGGTTCGGAGCACGGAGCCGTCTAGGCCCAGGTCGGCACAGACGGCAGTTCACAGCATCAGCGTGCAGGCAGGCTGAGGTGTCAGTTTGCAGTGGGACTTTGTGTTTGTCACCAACTGTTAAGCCCAAAGACAGAGATCCAGAGGCTTGTCACTGAGGGGAGTCTTGTGATGAGTGACCAGGTGACAGAGTCAGGGTGCTGCCCTGTCCAGTCTCAGGGTGCCCCTCTGTACTAGTCAGGGTTCTCTAGAGGAACAGAATCAACAGGGAGTATGATTATATAAGGGGGATTTATTAGATTGGCTTACACGACCAGAAGCTGGGTAGTCCACAATGGCTTCTGCAGGCTGGTGTGTTGGAGGAACCTGCAGCTGTGCGGACCAAGAAGCAGAAACCCCAGAAAAAGAAGGATCGACAGCGCTACCCTAGTCTGAGACCAAGGTTTCTGGAAACTGCCTAGAGAATCACTGGGAGAGTCCGCTTTGGAAGAGTGAAGAAGCAAGAGTCCAACATCCTCAGAAGATCGTAGCAGCCATCAAGAACCCCTTTAAGAAGAGTCGAGCTGCGTCTGCACCTGCTTCCTGTTCTTCCAACTTCATTCCATCCAAGCCACCATCCTGTTGGGCGGTGCTGCCTGTGTTTAGGGAGGGGCTGACTTCAGTTCTCTCTCCCGCATGCCAAGCATTCCGAGACACGTCCTCAAGCACACAGTCAGAAGCCTCTTTATCATTGGCATGTCTTAATCCAATCAAGTTGAGAATTCAAATTAACCATTACACCCTCCTTTTATGGGTCTCCAGGGAAGGGACTGCTTCATTCCATGATCTGGTGTGTCCTGTAAGCTCATGAGTCCCATAAGAGTTGGATACACCCACCCATCCAGGTGCTTCTGATTAATTTGGTAAGTTCATGGGTGGGCATTCTTATTAATGTGATTAATTTATTTTTCAGTTATGCCTTATGGCTGTGCCAGGCAGATGGTGGTTGCTTACTTGTACAAACAAGGTGTAGAGTCAGTCACATGCCTCAGCACTCAACCTCAAACTGGAATAGCCTAGGGCAAAACACTGGAGTCACCCAGGGCAGGCAGAGCAGGGGCACAGCCTGAGAGCTGCTGTTCTGCGCACCATGGAGGCACCCAAGGGTGGATGCAGCCTGCTCTCCACACCCGCAGCCTCCCTTAGCCCTTATTCCCCGTCCCATGGCATCAGTGGGGACCCTGGAATCACTGCACCTCCTGGGTCCCTCTCCTGCCCACCTCCTCTGCTACAGCCTGACCAACTCCCCTCACCTTCTGGCTGAGCCACTTCTCTTCCAGCCTCTGTCCTCACACCCCTGTCCCCACCAAACCCCTCATCTCTCAACAAGGGAGGGATTTCTTTCTTTTCAAACATGACCTTGACCGTTTTTCTTCTCTGTTTACAACAGAGAAGTCCTTGTGCCGGGGATTTAGTACAGGTTTCACCCTGTGAGATCCGGCAGCTGCCCTCTTGCATGGAGTTGCACATTCACCCCAGGCACTATTTGGGGGGTCTGACTTCCCACCCTTGACCTCCTCAGCCTCGGACCACCCAGCTCCCCTCCCTGAGCTGTGTGCATACCACCCAGCCTGACTTTCTTTGCCCATATGATGGAAGGTCCTATAGGGTGGCAAACAATATTTGCCTGGATATTTTCCAAAGTAAAGAGTTAAACACGTAAGTTTCAAATTCTGCCTTTGCAGTTCTGAGCTCCGTCCCTACTCTGGTGGTGAGGCATCTGCCCTTGGCCACTATGTCCAGGGCCAAGGGGTCAGGCAGCACAGCCAGGCAGTGGTGCAGAGAATTCATCACCCACTTCCAACCAAGTGTGCCAAACCTAGGTCCTGGGCACCAGATGTGTGATGAGCAGAGCTTCTTCTCACAGTCCAGGACAGAAAGGAAGAACGTCCAGCATGGGTTCCACTCAAGTAGACCGTTGGCAGCATGGGTTTGGCTTCCTGTGCCAAGGCCAAGCAGTGGCCAGGCTGGGCCGCCAGGCCTGTGGGAAGGGGCAAAGCACCTGCTCAGGAAGGAAAGCTCTGCTTCTGCCATGGTCCACATGCTGGCCTCCACCGAAGACGAGGACTGCATCTTTTCCGAGCGGAGACTGACCCTTCGTCAGGATTTCCTGTGCCAGCTTGGGAGACTCTTCAAGCAGCACTAAATGTTTCTCAACTTGGGAAGAGGATTGAAATCAGTTGATTTCAAGCAAGAGGAAATCAACTGATCCTTTTTACTAGATTCTGGAAACTCAGAGAGGGCCCCCCAAACACACAGACACAGACCAGAGGCCAGGGAGCTGGACAACAGGCATCCCGGGCAGGTGGTGTGGCCTGTGAGGAAGGCCCGCCTCCTTTTCAGGTCGTTGCTTCACAGGTAGACACCCGCTCCTCTTCCACACCCAGAATGTGCCGGTCAGTGCACCAGGCAATTGAGACACACTCAAAAACAACAGCAGGGGCCCTGGCCCAGCCCGGGGGCAGCCGTACACCAGGGGTGGCCCTGAGACCCCCGTGTGGTAAGCACATGTGGACAGCACCGGTGGCTGCACATGGAGAGAGGAGGCTGCGGCAGGGACAGAGGCAGGGCCGAGGGAGGGGCCGACCCCTGAGCCAGGACGGGCACTGTGAGCGAGGGCAGAGGCTGGAGGTGAGAGTGGACAGGTCTGGGGGCTTGGGTGCCCACTCTAGCAGGACGCGGGCTGCCGTGGAGCAGGGGCGGCACCGCTCCCGCCTGCCTGAGGGAGAAGAGGGCAGAAGAGGGCCGGCCCACCGAGACCGCAGTGGTGGCAGGCGGGCTGGACCTGTTTTCCCTGACCAGCTGGGAGAGAAGGTGAGGAGAAGCCAGGCGTTTGGCCCACGGCTGCCCTTCCACGGGGGAAGTGGAGCTGGAGAAGCTGGCAGAGGAGGGAGACTTCTGCTACAGGCACAGGGCTCCCTTTCTTCACATCTGTAACTCCGTTCCGGTCGCTTCCAGTTTTGAGAGCCACAAGTCTGCCCCAGCCTCCGAAGGCCCTGGGCAGCACCGCCCTGGCCTCTGCCAGCTCCGGGCGCTGGTCTGCTTGGTGTCCTCGGCTTGCAGCCCTGTACTGCAGCCTCCACCTTCGTGGCCACAGGGACTGCTCTGTGCCTCTGTCTTCACAGGGCTGTCCTTATGAGGACACCTGAGTCATGGGTGACCTTGTCTCCACCAGCCACTACTGCAGTGACCTCTTTCCATGAGGCCACATTCTGAGGCCCTGGAGGTTAGGACTTCGACATGTCATTGAGTCTGTACCAGTGGGGGGCGGGCAGGAGCCACTTCCCAAATGAGGCTGTCCAAGGGGGTGAGAACCAAGACACGGATCTCATGCTTCCCGGTGAGGAGGGCACTCAGAGACCCGTCCTCAGCTTGTCCACCTGGCCTTGGCGGTACCTGCCCACCTCCCAAGAGCTCACACCCCCAACCAGACCCCCAGCGGGATGGACCTGGTGAGCCCAGCTTAGCTTGAGCAGCAACATCTGCGGATGGTTAGCCAAGGTGGGAGGAGGACAGGCGTCCCTTGGACACCCCAGGCTGCAGGGCACAGGCATGGGTGCTGGCAGACACTGCAAAGGCCTAGTGTTGAGTGAGGGGAGGGAGGGGCGTGGAGCAGGCAAGACCATTTGCTTCCAGGGCCACCAAGGGACTCCCCGCCACAGACAGCTCAGCTACACGTGGCCGCACAGTCACACGAAGCACTGGCCACAGGGTCACTCTTCCCTCTCGCCTCCCCTGCTCAGTTTCCCAGCCTCATCCCAGGCCAGGAAGAAAGTCAGGTGGGACACTCAGGTGCCGTGCCAGCCAACGCAGCCCCTAGAAGACGTGACCCTGATGCAACAGTAGTGCCAGCAGCGGCTCCCTGGTGGGCTCCACCACAGTGCTGCCACTCAGGGGGTGTCAAGGCTTCCCACCCTTCAGAAGGGGAAGCTGAGGCTTGGACACCCCCACACCTGGTGCCACAGAAACTAGCAATGGTTGAGGCAGGATTTGAACCCAGAGCCCCTGACTTGGCCTGGATGCTTACCTGTTTGAGGTAAAATTCAGATACCACAAAATTAATGATTTGAAAGTGTAGGACTCACTAGGCACAGTGGTGCTCACCATGTAATCCCAGTGACTCAGGAGGCTAAGGCAGGAGGATGCAAGTTTGAGGCCAACTTGGGCAAATTAGCAAGGTCCTAAGCAAATTGGCAAAATCCTGTCTCTAAATAAAATATGGAAAGGACTGGGGAGGTGGCTCAGAGCTTAAGTGCCCCTGGGTTCAACCCTGGTACCAAAAGGAAAGAAAAAAGGGCAGAAGCTCAACAAGCTCGGTGGCATGTAGTGCATCAAGGACACTGTGCAGCTGCCCCTGCCACCAGCCCCGGACGCTCCCGTGCCTCGGAGAGACCCCTCGCCGGGCTCTTGCCTTTCTCCCTCCCCTGCCCTAAGCGATCATGAGCGGCTTCCTGCTTAGGGCCGTGCCTGCTGTGGACATGCCGTGTGAACAGACCACAGGCCATGCGGTCCTCTGTGTCTGGCTTCGTCCCTCAGCTGCTCCGGGGTGGTCTGGCCGACAGCAGAGGCACCCAGCTTCATTCCTTCCTGCGGCCGCACCACAGACATGCTTTGTACACCCACCAGCCCTGAGGCCAAGAACCCTAGGTGACCTCCGCAGTGGCCGTCACCGGCCCAGCTCCTGAGACACAGGCAAGCCCTCCCTTACTGACCTGAGCTCGGGCAGGGGAGGGCAGCCCCAGAACCTCACTCAGCAAGTCCAGGCTGCAGGACCTCCCTGCAGCTGTGCGTCCTATGGCACCCACGTGAACCTCGGAGGGCCAGGAGAACTCACCCAGCATCTGAACGGGAGCTGGCGGCCTGAGGGACAGTCGGGTAGTTCCCACGAAGGGGCAACTGTTCAGGAGAGTCCACGCACTGTGTCTGGAGCCTGTGGGAAGGGCGCGAGGCGTGGGGCTGCAGCATGGCAGCTGGGTGAAGGGCCACCGGGGTCTGAAGCCAGCTGTCACCTACTTCTCCAGCTGTGAGCAGGAACTACGACTGGACACCAATGGCGACTGTCCCAGGACAACGACAAAAGGCACCTTCAAGGCCTGGTCCCATCCGAACAACCAATATGTGGACGTGACGCACATCTGTTCAGGATTCAGAAGTGGCAGGGGACAGCCCCAACTTTAGAGCACACAGGAAAACTTACCTGCTGCACATAAAGAGTGTGGCTTTCAAAGACAAACCTCCATCGCTGTGTTGAAAGTGCCACACCCTGAGGACAGGCAGAGCTGGGGTCACACGGGAGGCTGCAGGGCCCCGTCCAGCTCCAGGCAGGTTTGAGTCGCATGACCCACACCTGGTGGAGACTCCTGGGCAGGCTGTAAAAGACGTGGAATTGACCTCAGCGTACCCGGGTGTTCAAGGCCACCGAGTGCTCCCTGGACAAGGGGCCCGAACCTCCTCTTTTCCAAGGCCCACAGCATCCTACCCTGTTCCTGCAGAGCCAAGGGCACAGCGGCAAAGCATCACAGGGCGGAGCCCCACCTTCCCCGGAAGAGTGGAAACCAGGGGCAGGAGTGTGGAGAAGACTGCAGCTTGGCGTGGAAAAGGGAGGCAGCTGCCCTCCCTCGCTGGCGAGGTCCTCTTCCACGTCATGGGCCTGCAAAATGGGACGTTCATCAGCTCACAAGGTAAAAGGAAAATATGCTCATTGAAGAGTTTGGAAACCAAGAAATGTGAAGAAGAGTTGTGTGGGACACACCAGCCCGCAGGCTGCACCCCTCCTGGCGTGCCGCGCCCCAACCTCCCAGCCGGCTCCCGGCGCTGCTGCTCCTGTGGACCACAGGTTAGCAAATTCCTTTGTGCCACTTCTCTGAGCGCTCTGTGCGTTAGCTCACCCGCAGCAGGCACAGATTCCCGCCCTATGGAAGATGAGACCACAGGCACAAAAAAGGCTTAAAGTGAGGAGCTAGGCTGTACCCAGGTTCCTTCAGCAGCTCTGCACAGAGGCCCAGGAGGCAGCTCAAGATGGACAACGCCCATCAAACCTGTGGTTTATACTGTGGCATGCTGGGAGATCATTGACAATTACACACGGGAGCTCAGGGGCAGGGGCAGGAACAGCCCGCCCCTGTCTGTGAGCCCAGGTCCAGCCCATTTTCCTATGGCCACAGGGTCCCACAGCTCGATCCCAATCCAGGTGATGGGGGCTTCCTAAAACTGGGCCGTCACCTTGAAGCACCTCTGTCTGTCGCAATGAATTATTCTCCAGGGTTGTTAAGCTTCTCATAGGCCATTCCTCCCCAACCCCGAGGCCCAGGAGAACGTTTCTCCCAAACTGCCTTAGGGACGAGCCATACCTGCCCCCTGAAGGACACAATTGCTATGAAAGAACAACGTTTCCAGTCCTCAAAAAATGCATGTAAGGTCCTATCTCAGCCAGAGCGTCCCAGTGGTCCCCAGCAGAGCCAGAAGATTATGCATCCGACATATCAGTACAGACTTTCACAGTGGGACTTTACATGATTGGGCACACTGTGTTCCACTGTACGGGAATGTTGCCGCAAGCTCGGTCCCTGTCCCTGATGCCAATCCAATAACTAGAACACAGTTTTGAGAAAAAGGAAAAAGACAGTTTACTGCTTTGCTAGCAAAGGAGAAACACAGGAGATTCCTGTCCCAGAGGCTGATTCTGTCCATCAGCAGGAACAGGGGCTTTTATAGAGGTGATTCAGAGGGAATAAGATTACAGAGGAGAGATCAGGAAGGAGAGGATTCAGGAAAAGATCAGAGAGGAGAAGGGAAAAGAAGATCAGGGAGAAGCTTAGGGAAAAGATCAGGGAGAAGGTCAGGAAAAAGTCTGGAAAAAAGAAAAAATCATGTAAGTTTTAAAGCGACAAGGGATATAGTCAAAACATCAAGTGAACCCTGTTACAGGAAGAGTAGCTTTGCCAGAGCAGATTTTCTGGACATTTTGTTTCCACACTGGCTGTTATTTTATTTTGGGGGTGGTGGTACCAGGGATTGAACTCAGGGGCACTCGACCACTGAGCCACATCCCCAGCCTTATTTTGTATTTTATTTAAAGACAAGGTCTCATTGAGTTGCTTTGTGCCTTGCTTTTGCTGAGGCTGGCTTTGAACTTGGGATCCTCCTTGCCTCAGCTTCCCAAGCCTCTGGGACTACAGGCGTGGCCACTGTGCACAGCTTGGATGTCATTTTTTAAGGCTATAGTAAATAGCCACATAGAACTCAGTATCTGTCTTTATTCCTCAGAGAACTTCCCAGAAGGGCAAAGGGGAAGGGCAGTTTTAAGGTTTTTGATAGAAACCCTCAAATTTCTATCTATAGAAATGTCCAGCCACACTCTCCTGCCAGTCCACACAAGGACACATGACACGGTGTTTAATAAGTCAGCTGAAGAGACCACTATCCTGAGTTGCCCTTGGACCAGGGGCTGAACTGTTTAAAAATACGCTGCCATGGGTCCCACCGTTAGGTGGCACTCTTGACAAAGATTTGCGTTCTCCATGTCTGGTAAGGCGCTCAGGACTTGATTCAGCTAGCACGGGGGAGTCTGATACCCACACACCAAAGCGAGATCCACAGGAAGGAAGGCAGATGAAGACCCCTACGAAAAGTGACGGTGTGGCAGTATTTGTGGGGCCTTGGGGACACTCACAGGGCCTTAGCTCTCTTCCCACACAAGGTCTGCAGCAGCTTCCGGCAACCCCACTCCCCAGGCACTAACTGCTCCACCAGCTGCCCCAGAGCCCTTCGGTGTGCCAGGCGCCCCCTTCACCTCCCTTGGTGATTCCCACTCACACTGGACTCACTTCTAGGACACTCCCCAGAAATGCCCATTCAGACTTGCCTGGCTCCTTGTGATGACTCCCTGGGCCTCCCGTAGCGTCCAGGGCTTGTTCACTTCCCCGTACCACTGCTGCACTGCCTCTCTCTGTGGCTCAGAGCTCCGCGGGCACCCGCAGGAGAGTACCTGTATTGAGAATGTACCCCGCAGGTGACTGCAGCATGAATCCCGTGTGCCGGGGCTTGGGGCCCCTCCTGTGGCTTTGCTGAACAATCGCCTTACTTGTGAAATCAAAAGGCACACTGAGATTGTGAAGTCTTAGGGACTATGAATCATGGAAAGAGAAACAAGACTGTCTAAAGGTAAATAAACCACAGGTAAAGGGTGGCAGGCAGATTGCTTAAAAGAATCCAGTAGGATTGGGGGCCAAAAGGATGGGGTTCTAGGCCACTCGCTGGCCAGAGGAGTTACATAGCTGCAAAGTTTCCGTTTCCTCATTGACAAAATAGCAATAAGAATTGGCATCTGCCCTATTAAATTAGGAATTGTACACTGAGGTCTTAGGAAGGGCTCAGTAAATCGGTCACATGGTTTCCTGCCCTCTGAAAGGACAGTGTGAGGAGCCAGAGCCGAGATCTTTTTTTTTTTTAAATAGCCCCCAAGCCACCAACTTAGGCAATATACAGTATCGCAGGTTAATGTGTATGTGACCTTTTGGCTTCTCTGCTCTGGCTGCTTGTGCTGCAGAGCAGCCAGACAGTTTTATCATTGCGGATGGATGGCCAGCATACTTGGGAGGGTCCAGAATGATGTGTGTTGGCACTCCCCCACTGAACACCTCCATGCTGGGACTCTCAGGACAGCCAGCACACTCCGGCTGCTGTTAGAGGCCCAAGGATGGTGTGGAGGTCTGACCTCCTCCCACCACGGCTGTTCCACAGGGCTCTGGGGAGCCCACAGTGGCATCTGCTCAGCAGACTGTCTTGCTGGGCACACCAGACTTGCACTCTGGAGTTCACCTGGGAGACTGAACTGTCCCCTGGAACACAGGCTTCCCAGCACGCCCACTTCTGCCTGCTAACCTTCCCTCCCCCAGACACCATATGACAGACAAAGGAGGGGTGATGGGGGGCGAGGGT
Source organism: Sciurus carolinensis (assembly GCF_902686445.1). Taxonomy (NCBI): domain Eukaryota; kingdom Metazoa; phylum Chordata; class Mammalia; order Rodentia; family Sciuridae; genus Sciurus; species Sciurus carolinensis. The sequence continues at coordinate 1,585,002 of NC_062228.1, forward strand.
GCCAAGAAGCGTCCCTGCCTGAGCGTGACCCTTGACTGGAGTTCTCCCTGTGCACCTGTCAGCTCGCTCAACAGGTATTTGCAGTTCTGCCACCCTGTAGCCCCTCTTCGGACTTTTGACCATGTTACCTTGCAGCCTCCCTACCTAACATGCCTCCAGTATGTCCCAGAAATGACAGTCTGAAGCCCCTTCACCTGCAGCTTGTCTGGGAAGCCCAGTTAGACTTTGGGGTGGGGGTCCTCACTCTTGCTCTTTCTGAGGAAACCCCAAATCATTGATTAAATTGAGCTTACGCAGATCCCTGGTTTCCCAAAGCCTGTGTTCCTGTTTCTCAGAGCGTGTGTCCCACATCCGTAGGTTTCGGACCAGATTCTACTGGGATAAAATGGGATTCTCTCAGTTCAGAAATGGGCTCTGAACAGCCTGTTCCTCCCTGCACTCTGGCGGGCCACCCGTCCTGCGATTCAGTTCCCCAGGCCTGAGCTGAGCCACATGGTGCCCCAGCTCCCAGAAGACGGGGACCAAGAGGCACGGCGGGGCTGGGGAGTGGTCCATCAGCTCAGGCCTTCCAGGGCAGGTGTTCCCCTCAGGGGAGTGGACTGGCGCACCACACCCAGCCCCACCCTTCCTGCACTTTGGCCCCAGGCCACCTGCTCCCACCTAGGCCAGGGGAGGAAGGCTGCGAGGGGGTGGGGCGCGCCAAAGGGCCCCTGTGCGGTCCGCAGGGAGGGTGGGCTGGAGCCGCGCGGAAACTGGCGCGAGGCCGCGGGGCCCGGACTCCGCCGGCTCGGTGCGGTCTGCGACGCTCCACGTGCTCCGAGCTGCTCCAGGGAGGCGGGTCCCCGGCGGGGCGGGGCCAGCGGGCGGGGGCGGGTCTTGGAGACGGGGCGGGCCTGCCGGCGCGGGCCAACGGCGGCGGGAGGTGGGCGGGGCTTGGTGGGCGGGTAGCGGCGGCGGTGGGCGGGGCCTTCCGGCGCAGCGATAAAGGGCGGCCGCGGGCGGTGCGGGCGCAGACGCAGCCGTTCGGGGGCGCGCCGCGCTCTCGCTTCTCCGTGCCCCTCACCTCGAGTCCAGGCCCGGCTGGCCGGCGCGGCGAGCATGGCGGGCGCGGGCGCGAAGCGGCGCGCGGTGGCGGGCCCGGCGGTCGAGGAGGAGGAGCGGCAGGCGCGGGAGAGGATGCTGGCGGCGCGACGCGCGGACGCCGGGGACCCGGCGGAGGAGGGCGTGACCCTGCAGCGCAGCATCACGCTGCTCAACGGCGTGGCCATCATCGTGGGCACCATCATCGGCTCGGGCATCTTCGTGACGCCCACCGGCGTGCTCAAGGAGGCGGGCTCGCCGGGGCTGGCGCTGGTGGTGTGGGCCGTGTGCGGCATCTTCTCCATCGTGGGTGCGCTCTGCTACGCCGAGCTGGGCACCACCATCTCCAAGTCCGGCGGCGACTACGCCTACATGCTGGAGGTCTACGGCTCCCTGCCCGCCTTCCTGAAGCTCTGGATCGAGCTGCTCATCATCCGGCCGTCCTCGCAGTACATCGTGGCGCTCGTCTTTGCTACCTACTTGCTCAAGCCGCTCTTCCCCACCTGCCCGGTGCCGGAGGAGGCGGCCAAGCTCGTGGCCTGCCTCTGCGTGCGTGAGTACGGGACCCGGGCGGGCGGGCACGAGCCGCGGACCCCGCATCCCGGGTTCCCTGGCTCGCATCCTGCAACTCTGCTTCTCTGCTCCCGGTTCCCGTCTTCGTGCCCCTCATCCCTGGACCATCCCATCCCCGCAGCTCTAGGCTAAGGTCGCTGGTCCCAGACCCCGCATGCGTTTCTTTCGTTGGTTTACACTCCGGGGCGGCCTTGGGAAGACCTCAGACAGCGAGGCCTGGGCGCTGGCCCCCAGCGGGCATTCCACCTCCCCACCTAATCCAGTAGGATTTAAGCAATTCAAGCCAGCGCCAGCCTTTCAGTTGCCCCGCTGAGCAGTGCTCCCTGCCTCTTTCAGGGCACCACGTGGAGTGAGTGAACAGCCGGTTTCCTGTTTCAGCTTCAGTTGCTGACTGGTTATCAAGAGGGAAATTGCAGTTAAAAAAAAAAAAAAAGTCATTCATTTTTGTTCTCCCAACCAGCCTGTCAGGAATCAGTGCACAGGCTGACTCATAGAAAATCGTAGTAATGAACTTGTGCGTGGTACTTAGGGTGCTCATAAGGCTGAGCAGCAGTGTTGAGTTCCCCTGAAGGTTGGGGCTGAGGGGGCTTAGGGGCTCCCAAGTTGTGCCAAGAAACAGTCTCTGGGCATTTTTATCATGTTGGTGGGCCAGAGAGGACTGCTGCTTTCCAGGACAGTTTTCTTGTGGGATTTCAGGATGAAAAAATCATTTGTAGGAAATTACTTATATACATATACATATATATATATCACACATATACACACACACACATCTATGCGACCTGTTGGTTTTGGCTTTTGGCCACTGGAGCTCATCCCTTAACCAGCCTTGAAAGCAGCCTGCGTTTGCAGTTTACACTGGCACTTGGGACACCCAAGGCTTCGGCGTGTTGGCATAAGAGCTGCCGCCTTCCTGCATCTGATGGTGCATACGTGGCTGGCAGGGTGACGCTTGGAGTTTTGGGTCATGACCGTGAAATTCTGGGGTCTGAGTAAATCCTGGGAGTGGATTTTGAATGGCAGTACTCTGGTGCCCTGTGGAGTTGGGGCTGAGGAGCTGCTTTCCTCCCTAGTCACACTTCATTCTGAGGCATGCTCCATAAGAATGCACAGGCAAAACCCAGTGGGCTCTGCTTGACTTGTAAGATCTGAAGCCTTCCTGAGGCAACAGGACCGAACTGCAGTGAAGGGGTTGTCTCCATGATGTGGGGCTCAGGGTGCAGAACCTCTGTGTGATCCCCGTCTGGGAAGGGTCACAGTGGTGTGCAGGGGATGGGAACTGAGGGAGTGTGACTTCTGGGTGGGCTGGGGAGAGGGTTCCTGGGATGACTCACTGGGCCGTGTGCACAAACAGCAGGCCTCCAGGAAAGAATACAATGTTTGCCTATTTTGTTTGTAGGAGAATTTTAATTGTCCAGTTTTCGTCATTTCTAGGTAGTGTTTACTGTTTAGGCCTGGTTGGTAATGACGATGATAATACTATTTAAGAGCCTCCTCTCTTGCCTGTAAAGATGGACCCCCAGAGTCTGAGCTCTGAAGGTGCTGGCAAGTGGGAAAGGCTGCTTCAGCCCAGCGGGCGGTTAGGGTGGAGGCTTTCTAAAGTCCTCTTTCTAATAAAAGGTCAATATTTGAATATATGATCACATAACGATTTGGCCATACCACTGTGCAGCTAGTCGGACGTGAGGTCCGAATTCCTTCTTCAGCTGCTGACAGCGCATGCTTTTGGAGCTTTCTCTGCCATAAACATACAGTCATACTTAATCTTTCAGTCTCAGTTGACTCTTACGCACAACATGTTCTGAAGTAACAGTGCAGGGTGTCCACATCAGGACGCAGGAGTCAGCTCTTGCTCCTCAGGTGTGGAGCAACACGTTAGGACTCCAGCAGGTGCGCTCAGCAGTTGGGATTTCCTGGCTTTGAGCTGATGGCATGCATCGCCACAGTGCCTTCCCACGAAGCTGTGCCAAGCCAGGCGTTCATGGCTTGAATATATCCTAGGTAGCTTTCACACAGTCCCTCGTGGCCCCAGTGGGTGAGTTCAGGGTAGGTTGGAGTGAAACGCCTTTGTCGGAACACACTCGGGTGCAGGGGGGCTGGTGTCAGCCAGCAGCACTCCACCAGTGTGCCCATCAGCCCTTGGCACTTGTGTGCAAGGTGTGTGGTGTTGCATGGCGAGGATTTTTAGTAGCAGAAAAGGAGGGGTCTCAGGAGAGCCTTATCTAGCACCTGCCTGAGACCGGTGGCAAGCGAGTCCCAGTGCTCTGTGACGCAGGGTTCCAAGTTCTCCCTCGGAGAGCAAGGGCACTCTGTGCCCCTTCTTCCTTGGCCTCTGCTCTGCACCCTAGTGCCTACACCTCATGCTGCCTTGGCAGAGGGTCTGCCGACCACACAGAAGGCACAGATTCTGGGGCAAAGCTGTCATTTTTGCTGTTTGATCTTCTTCAGTTCCCTGGTCTTGTCGCTCAGAAGTTTCTTTCCTGGTTAAAAAGAAAAGGTTTGGCTCTGGTGCATTAATTAAGTGATCCTGCAGATGGTAGCGCAGAAGTCCCTCTTGTGCCCTGGCCCTGGGCACCCGGAGCTGAGTCCTTTCAGAGTGCATCTGAGTGTGCCTGTTGCTTTTCGTTGGTCTAAAGGGGGAGAAACTGGTTCCCCCCACTGCTGTCTTGGTGGCATGTGGAATTGGAATGAGAGTTGGTTCTGGGGGTTCCTTACTGCACAGTGAAGACCCAGCAGAGCCACTTAGAACTCAGATGATGCTGGATTTTATCTTATGGGCTGAAGTCACAAAGACAAGCTGATTCTCGCTGGGTCAGGATTAGATCAGGCAGTTTATCTAACCTCCCTGCGGGGGAGCAGGCTGCAGGGTCCCTGGCAGGCTCTGGGCCAGGGGAGCTGCTGTCTTCCTTCCAGGGAGAAGCTCTTAAGGAGGCGTCTGGGGTCTCACTGCTCACTGCTCCCTCTGTCACGGTGGTCACCTACCAAGCCCCACATGGGTGTTGGGGGGGAACTGGTCTGGGGCTGGCTCTCTAATGCTGAAGACAGCAGTCTCCCACCCTTTCCTGGTTGGTGGAGGTTGGACCCTGCCTGCTGTGACAGCCACCCCCACTTGCTCATCGCTGACCAACAGCCTCATGGAACTCTGGTCTCCCCAGAGCCAGGAGCCCACCCACCTAACCACCACCCCTCACCAAATGAGTCGGGGGCAGGCTGGTGGCCACTCTGAATCGCTGGTTGTCTGGGGACTTGTGACCTGCAACGTTTTCCACCAAGCGTCAGGTTAGGAGCAACATGGTTCCATTTTGAAAACTCCCCTGAGCCTCCTTGTTGGTGAGAGGAGATTTGCACAGCCCACCCTGCCATCGTGAGCATGTAGCTCCAGGTTCTTGGTGCCTCCTGTTCCCTCCTGACCCAGAGCAGCCCCAGAGCTCACTCTTGCTTTTTAGCAAACAGAAGGAAGGAGAGAGGGACTGGAGAGGGGAGGACAGCTGGAGGTGAGTGCCAGGTGCCACCTCTCCTCTGGAGTTCCGGGCTTGGTCCCCAGTGCAAGTGCTAGCCGAGCTGGCACTGAGGGGGATCGGGGGGGAGAAATGCCAGACCGCTGCTCAGCCCCTCCTGGAAGGCCAGGGTATAGAAGCAGCATTTGGAGGCTGCGGGAGTAGCCATGACCAGCTGACTGGAAGCCACATGGGGCCCAGAGGTGAGAGCCAGAGAGGATGGGAGGAGTGGGTATTCGGGTTCCCTGCTCAGGCCTCCTCCACTCTGAGGGTGTCCACTTCTGTAGACCCTGCTTCTCAATCCAGACCTGACCCACAAGGCCTGTGAAACCCTGGCCAGGGTTTGCCAGCCACCATGGCCAGGGCCCTGCCTGAGCAAGGTGAAGGCCCTGGGTGTTTCTGAGGTGCCAGTAGGCACCAGCATCACAGCCAAGAGCCCTGTAATTAGCACTGAAATCCGACTTTCCCAGCTAGTCATGAATGTGTGGCTGCCGCCTGAGCAGGTCACGCCCCATCACGGGATCTGGGGCCAAGGCCTGCTGGGGTGGTTCGCAGAGCGCGTGACCCCCGGGCAGGCGGGAGATGTGGCGGGCATTCCTAACCCTTTCTTTCTGGTTCACAGACCCCTTAGGTGATTCCATAGAATGTGCAGGCTCTCTGCCCAGAACTGTCGGCCAGCCACCTGCATACCAGCCTGTGCAGCACAATGGGCTTCCAGACCCAGGCCCAGCCAGACTGAGAACTGCCCCGGGACGGTTACCCCAGCACAGCGCTTTGACGTACTCTCCATTCTCGTTTCCGGTCTCTGAAATTGCCCCACTTATAACTGGAGTAACTGAGGCCAGGGTAGGCTGGGCACCCAGAGCTATGGCACCTGCCTCCACGCTGACCACCCTCAGTCCTCAGGCGTGTGGGGATGTCTCCATCCTCAGCCCCTTCCCCTCAGGCCTGCCCCAGGCAGGATGTTGCTTTGGGCGGTGCCCACCCCATGACTTGCTGCCATGGGGCATGATGTGTGCAACCCGATCTGCACTGGGTCACCCTGACCTTGGAGCTGGCAGACGTCTGTCACTGCTGAGACCTCTGGTGTGAGCTACAGGAAGTGTGGCCCGGCTTTGTCTCCCGCTGTCTGAGGCCAGTGTGGAACCTGCCTTCTGCTCGTGCTTGCTTCCTGGATGTGCCGCCAGGCCAGGACGCAGAGCACCAGGCTCCTGGGACTGGGCTCACGGTTCCCTCGTGGGAGCGTGTCAGCCCAAGTTGACTGGGAGGACTCAGAGCCACTGCGAAAGGCTGAGCCAGGCCCTGCTCTGTCCCTTGAGCTGTGTGAGCAGGGGCAGGGCACTTGGTCCCTCAGGGCCTATTTCAGAGCTAGGATGCAGGGCAGGGTAGGTGGTAGTTGGCTTTCCATCAGAACCGGGATCAGGCAGGGTGGACTTACTGGGTGCAGACCTAGCAGGGGAGCAGCTGGCAGCGTGGAGGGACGGGAGCCCCTGGAGCACTGCACAGCTGCACCCCAAGCCCATGGCCCCGCTGCAGCTTGCTGGTTCTTCCTGAGACGACTTTAGACCCTGCTCCACTGATGCATCTTCTGTGCTTGGGGATCCTGTCCTGGGTTCTTGTCACTACATCCGCAGAGCCTGGTCACGATTGGAGAGAAATCTTACCCTGTTGTCTTAGCAGCCTCACCCCCATGCACAGGTTGTGCACTGCTTAAGCCCAAATGCTACCCATCCTGCAAGCTGTGTGGTATTTGCTTCCATTCACTATTCAGAGAGAACACCACCACCATCCAGAGCTGGGCCATGAACCAGTCCTGGGGTGGTGTCCCACATGGCTCTGGTGCTTCTCTAGGACAGCCAGGGTGACCCCAATCCAGTGGCCTGGGCATGGGGTTTAGAAGATGTGGGCGTGTGCATTCCTGAGGAACTGATGTGTGACTTTTGGCAAATTGGATAGCCTCTCTTGGCTCCATTTACTCCAGCCCTCAAGTGAGGGTGTTGAATGGGGTACCTCCCCATTCAACTGGGGTCTTCCACCCCAGGACTGTGACTGTAGCAGGCCTGCTCTCCTTTTTCTTGATTAGCTTCAACTGCTGGAGGAGCAGAGTTGGGAGGGCAGGTACACCATGGTGTGCCTCAGACACGCAGGACTCTGCATATAGCTGGTGGTGAACCCTTATCTGTTGCGCACAGCTTCATGTCCCTTGAAGATACTGCTATGACAGTCAGATTTTAATAGGGTGCCATAAAACAGGCTTGCATGTTGCTTCACCCACAAAGTGGGCAGGCGCATTTCTGTTTATAGGGGTTTACAGGCTGAGACCTGTCAGGAACTGGCCAAGGTCACACAGCCTATCAGAACTCAGGTGCCTGATCAGAGCCAGGGACCCTTAGAGAAATTGCCCCAGGAAGCTTGCTTCTGAAGAGCTTGGCTATTGAGTCACCTTCAGGGCTTTCCTCTCCGGCCCAGGATGCAGGGCATCTGAAGATTTTTAAGAGTTTATTAAATCTGCTTCTTTCTGGCCTATTTTTAAAAGAAGGTCCTGGCCCTGTTCTGGACAGCTGCTAACACCCCACTCCCGTGCCAGGAGGAGCTGTGTGGTCGGGCAGAACACAGCCAGTTAGGAAAGGAAATGGCCCGTGCATGTGGGGTGGTAGAGTGAGCCTGCTCTGCATGCAGGAGGCCCGACCCCATCCCGGCAGGGCACCAAGGGACGGGAACAACACAAAGACCTGCATTTGGGAACCAGTCACTGGGAGCTTGAGGGTGTTCACCAGCCTCACAGCCCTTGTCCACAAATGTCGGGAATCAACCAGTGACCACTGCAGGAGGCGGACAGGCCAGGCGTAGCCTCAGGAGCCTGTGTGCAGGCAGCAGGGAGGCTTCCCAGGGGTCCCCTCTGGGCGGCTCCCTGCTGGGATCCCTTCATTTTCCTTTGGTTTCCCTGACTCCTCTGAGGTTCGTCTTTCCCAGTAGCCAGCAGTGGAGAAACAGCAGGGCCAGCCTAGGACTGGTGTCCTGGGACCACGGGCATGTTCTCTGGAGCCCCAGAGAAAGCTCAAGAAGTCCCCTCCAAGTGTGCAAGTGGACATCCTGGGAACTTGCTGGCATGTAGATCCCCTGTCCTGGTCAGGTCCAGCCTGGTCAGAAGCTCTGCTTCCAATTTGCCTTTATAGCCCCTGGAATTCTGGTCCTGTGAGCTGCGGGGTGATTGGTCATGGGGTGCCTATCCTCTGGTACCCGTAGGGATGTGAGTGCAAGGCAGGAAGTGAGTCTATGCTGGGACCTAGGGAAGTATGTCTGGGGTGGGTCACTCAGCCTATGGGGTCCCTGTGTGTCCCAGACAGATCTGGGGCTAGTGCCCAGCATCCTGTTTGACAGGTGCCGGGCAAGGCTGAGCTGGCTGGGAGCCCCTGGGCAGCCTGGGCCCAGGTCTTGGTCAACTCTGCTTGCAGTGGTCAGCTGGTGCTGTTCTTGGCCTGTCGCCCTTGGGGACCAGGCTGGGCCTGCTTCCTGGAACCAGTGAAGCCTGCTGGCCACTCCCCAGTCCTGTCTCAGGGGCCTGTGGGAATCAGTGGTGCTGCTGGCAGAGTTCTGGGTGGAGCAGTCTCATCTCCCAGCAGGTTTCTGACCACAGACCCCCTGTGTGAGGCAGCACAGTCCTCACGGCCTCAGGTACTGGCCCTTTTGATTGGTGGACCCTGATACCACACAGGGTGCCCGTGCGCTTAACTCCTGCAGAGTCTTTTGGAGCCTGAAGGACATCAGACAGCACCTCTTACTTGCAGTGTCTAGAAGGGACAAAATCTGCACCCCTTAACTGGAGCCTGAAGCATGAGCTTTGATGTGACAGGTGACCCAGCAGGGCCTGCGGCATGGGGCAGTGCAGTTAGGCACCGCAGGAGGGTTCCTTCCTGTGTTGGGCAGTGTGTCCTGCTTTTGAAGCACACCCAGGAAATGAGGCTGTTTCCATGGCCTGTTGCCCTGCCCAGGTGGGACTGGAGATGTGGGTGTGTGGAGGCTGCAGATGGAACCCTGGAGCCGGGAAGAGAGGGGGTGAGCAGGTAGTTGCCAGAGGGAGGGTGACTGCAGGGGCCTGGCCAGGCAGAGGCCCCTCCAGCTTGCTGCAGCCCAGAGACCCTGGCTGCTCAGTCACACTTGAGCTGGGGAGCCTCTGCAGCCAGCCAGAGGATCCTGGCGGTCACATCACGGCGGGGCTGGGATGGAAGAAGAGGCAGGAAGGGCTTGGCCGGGGGACGAGCCCTGCTGTATCTGCACACTGTGGCAGGCACTGTTTTATCTCCCGGGCCCTGGCTGTTGCTGTGAGCTGGCGCAGCTGTGCTTATCTGGGGTGCCGCACAGGGAACTCTGAGGGCAACAGCCTCCTGCCGGTGCCTGTGTCCCACCTCACTCCTTGCTAGTGGCACAGCTGCTTCCTGTGCCCCTTGCTGTAGGGTTGTGGGTGCATAGCAACTGGCAGTCACCCCCCACCCCCCACCGTCTGCAGGTGGGGAAACAGGCCAGGCAGCTGGACAGAGGGCAGTGTGGGCAGCTGAGGTTTAAGCCAGCCTCTGGGATGGTGTCCCGTGACTACAGGATTTGGGAAGGCTGGAGGGCATTGGGTCCAGATGAATCCATGTATTTATTTAAGATCACCTTTCTTCCTGAAGTCCTAAAGAAAGGACACAGAACTGCGTAGAGCAGCAAAGCCCTTATTTGCTCACTCCCCAAAGCCAGGAGCCAGTCTCTGGCACCTAGGCAGTTCTTTCTGTCAGAGAAATAAGCATTATAAAGTACCCTTTGTCCTGTGGCCTGCCCCCGGGCACCTGGCTGCCAGTGACCTGGGTTTTTTTTAATGTCAGGAGAGAGGTCTGCATCACTTGGAGAAGCCCTGCCGAGTGGCTGTGACCTGGCACCTGCTGGCTCTCTGTCCACTTGGCCCTTGGCCTGGGCCCAGGACTGTTTAGGCCAGGGACAGCTGCCTTGGATCTTCAGGGCAGGGCTTTGGGGTGGCTGCCGAGAATCCACAGGGAGGACTGTCGTGACGTGGTGCCCAGGGTGGCCTCCAGAGGTTGCCCCCTTTGCTGGGAACTGTGTCTAGCAAACGGGGTAAGGGAGGCCCCAGGCTGCCACTCAGCAGAGACAGCCCCTGCCGCGCGCCTGGCTTCCGGAGCTCTCCCTGGCCGTGACTCCCTTCAGAGACGAGATGGAACCCAGGGACCTGGCAGAGCCGGCACGGAGGCCGCCTGGGGCTGGTTGCCACACGGCAGCCCACCAGCAGGGGCGAGTGATGCAATTCGTTGGCCTCTTGTCTCATCCCGAAGGCCGGGAGCCGGAGGAGGGGCTGAGTCGCCACGTGGTGGCACATTCACCTATCAGAAGCCGTGAGACTCGGCAGACGCAGGACCCGCCCCTTCCCCGCGGGGAGGTGTGGGCTGGAACCCTTGCTGCATCGCCGGGAGCCCGGAAAGGGCCCGCCCTCACCGCCCCACGTGCCTCTTCGCTCTGCGGGGCTGTGGGGGCGTGGGGGCAGGGATTTACAAGCGTGTCCTTTTAACGGCCAAAATGACTACTTTCAAACACTTAGACCATGCCTTCGGGGGCAGTGTGACCCGTCAGGTGTTGCAGCAGCGCAGCTGCAGAGAGGTAGACGGGAGCCAGCTAATGAGAGGGCGATCCCCAGGGAGACAGCGCAGGGCCAGCAGGCCCTGTTCCCACCCCACTGCAACAGGAGGCTGCTGTTCTCCTTCCACCTGAGACACCAGGTCACATCCATTAATTAGCATGGGCTTGTTTCTTTGAGGTCCGTTTCTCAAAAATTGCAAAGGTTCCTAGCTGAGGAATAGCCCCCTGGTGTCTGCCAGGCCGAGCTTGACCTGGCCTTCCCAGGAGCTGTTGTGGGACCAGGAGAGGCCAGCTCAGCACATCTCAGACCCCTCCTGCAGCCTGTGCAGTAGAGAGGCCTCTGAAGACCTTTACCACCCACCTGGATTCCTGGCAGCAGCCCCCAGGGAAAGGCTCGACTGGTCCACTGTAGACACTGCACTGGTTCCACGTGGTTGGGGAGACCCTGTAGTGGGCAGCTCACCACTCTGGAGCATCTGTGGCGTAGGGATCCTTAAGAGCACAGGAGGTGTACAGCTAGTGAAGCGGGGAGGTTGGGGTGCTTGTTACCATTTAGCCTGACGTGACTTCAGCAGCGGCGCCGGAGGGCTGTGCTCACGCCAGTGTTGAGCGCTCACGGGCTCCCGTACACCTGAAATGCCCACCAGCCCCTCTGGCTCAGGACTGGGTGTCCAGTGGGGCTCAGGCTGGACTTGCTGACCTGTTTCAGCTGCCCAGCTGCAGGCCTGAGCCCCGCAATCTGCTGATGCCGGGCACCCTCTTGGCTCCTCCAGGGCCTAGGTGTCCCCAGAACGTTGGGTGTAGACTTCTGTCTTCAGCATGTGCCAGCCATACGGCATAGAACAGGAGTGCGTGTCCGTGTCCCTGAGCCCGCCAGAGCGCTGCCTGGGTGTGAGGAGGTCTCCTGCCTCGGCTGGGCCCCTGCTGCTCCTCACCTGCAGCCCGGGCAGGTTGCATCCAGTGCCCATTCTTCTCCTCATGGCCTGTCAGGTGGACGCCCCCTGGCGGGGAGCCCCCCTCACCTGTTTTGTGCGACCCCTGAAGCCCAGGTGGGGCAGAGGTGAAGCAGCCCTCTTCCGGTGGCGGGGTTTCACCTTTGACTCGAGTCCGAGTTGGCGCTTTCGTGGGTGGCTGGCTGCGTAGGACTTGAATGTGGCTGGTGGAGGGCAGTTCTGCCAGACAGCACCTCAGCGCGAGCTCAGCTCAGTAAAAGGAAGTCCTTTGCCCCAGCCTGGTGCCCCTGGGGACCAGCTCTTTTGAGAGTTTGGTGTTCCCAACCTTTGACCTTGGCCCTAGAGAACCAGAAAGTTTGTCAGAGACTCCCAGGAGACCAGGGCCTGTGGGAGTGGCTGCTGTGGACAGACGGCTCCTGCTGGTCCTGCCACGGCCCAGGCGCCCCTGACCTGGCCTGCTCTTCTCTGCAGTGCTGCTCACCGCCGTGAACTGCTACAGCGTGAAGGCCGCCACCCGCGTGCAGGACGCCTTCGCCGCCGCCAAGCTCCTGGCCCTGGCCCTGATCATCCTGCTCGGCTTCGTCCAGATCGGGAAGGGTGAGTGGCAGCTGCCATGGGGCCAGCCAGGTGGGGCCCTGCCTGGCACCATGCTCCCCTGTGCCTGGCTTGCTCCCACGTGGGCTTAGCCTCTGTGAGGCTGACGCCCTTCCAGGTGGACAGGGAGCCCTTCTGGGTCTCAGGGAACGTGTGTGGAGCCTCGTACCAGCACCTCATGAGCAGGATGGGAGTTCAGTCCCCTGCCATTGCTGCCCGTGCTACGCTGGATTCCTGTGACCACAGTCTGACCGTTGTCTGGCAGCTGTGGAGGGGCTGCCGGGGGTTCTTGTCGGTGTTCCTTGGCAAATGTGGTGGCCTGTGGTTCCCTGGGCTGCATCCGGAGGGGTCGGCACCTGTGCAGCTTTGGATTTAAGAGACACATTGAGAGCCCTTGGGAGGGAGTGTCACCAGGGCCACAGCACAAGCCCTGGTGCCTATCCTTGGCGGGGGCCGAGCCTGGGGTGTGTTCTGAGTGGTGTGGAGACCCAGCCTGCAGGTGAGGAACACCCTCCTCCTCTGTTTAATGGAAATAAAAGGTCAGATGAACATAAAAAACAAGACAGATTGGGCTGGGCTGTGGCTCAGTGGTGAGTGCTTGCCTTGCGTGCATGAGGCACTGGATTCGATCCTCAGCACCAATAAATAAAGGTATTGTGTCCACCTACAACTAAATATCTAAAAAACCAAAAAACATGACAGAAGCCTCTTGTAACTCCTCCGTTAACATCCAGGGCCAACTCAGAGCAACTTTAGGAGCCTCGGTTTTAAGGTTGTTCAGACCCAGGTTTGGTGGTATGCTCTGTGGCCTTAGGCAAATCGCTGAATGTCTCTGAGTCTTCCCCTTTCTCGGGGCTGCTGGGTGCAGTGCACATGTTCCCTAGATTGCGGGTGGACACGGGCAGAGCTCGGTGGGGCATCCTGGAGGCTGCCCTGACACAGACGTGCCCACCACCTTAGTGCATGCTTTCTGCACCTTTGCCTGTGGACTGCTCGTTCTTCTCCAGGGTGTGAATAGTCCGTGGCTAAGAATGTGCGTGGTCTTATCAAGCAGTCTCCCCTTGGGCGGTCGCAGGCCCTGGACACACATTTCCAAGCACTTAGGTGGGGCCTCTGTAGGGCTCATGGAAGGAGAAGGGTCCCGCCGGCCGTTTCCCATCTCACTGTTCCTGACTTGGGGGAAGGTCATGAACCCAAGGGCACCTGGCCCCTCACTCCTTCCCCGCTGGCCTCACAGAATTTCTGTAGCTCCCATGTGCCAGCCCAGTGAGGACATGGCCCTGCCACCCTGGGCTTGTGTTGCCATGCAGGGACATCAGAGAGCCGCAGACCTGTGAACAGGAAGGTCGTAGATGGGCCAGGTGGGGCTCCAGCCCAGTCCAGAAAAGCCCTTTGAAAGGTCAGTTCTCCCGGAGGCCCCAGGGTGGGAGGAGGTGACTGGCTACAGGACAGTCCGTGGGGTGTTGGGAGACCAGTGGCTGCCCTCACGGGCATAAGTGAGCATTTCAGACCCAAGCAGTTAACGCGGGATTCCAGGATGGGCAGGTGAGATATGGTGTCACAGAGCCCAGGGCACAAGGTCAGGGATGGGGGTGGGCGGATGGCCCTGTGGGGCATGAGCACTGCCTGCCTTTGCCCGCCCATCTTGTTAGCCGTCCCTCACCCACAACACCCCAAATGGCCATGGCCCAGGGTCGGGCTGTTCCCAAACACGAGTGGGCTGCCAGAACACGGCTTGGAGGCCGTGGGTGGGAGTGGGTAGGCGGCCCGCTCCCCAGCCTGCTGATGGGAGGCACAAGGGGCGCGTTGTGCTGCCCTGGGCCGCAGTACGGGGCGGAACTAGCTATCTTCCTCGGCAGCATTCCACGGAGCCTTTCTCCACCCACGCTGCCTCCCTGGGGCTGCTACTCCCTGCACAGAGAGCAGTCTGGGTTAGGCCGGCTGCATGTGAGTGGCCCCTGCCCCTCGCTGCCCGGCATGTGGGAGGTGAAGTGCTGCCCGCCCAGGACGCAGACACCCCCCCAAGTCACCTGCGTGGGGCTGGAGTGCACTCGTGGTCTCCAGAAGTGTTGTTCTCACAGAGCGCTCACACCATCGAGGTCCCCCAGTCTCAGAAGTGGGGTGTCCTGCCGAGTTCTGTGGCTCTTGAGCAGCGGTGTGGTGTGCCGGGTTGCGAGCTCCGTCCTTGGAGCGCGGTGGGAGGACAGTGCCCGTGGGGCTGCAGCCATCTGCACGGGTTTGTGTGGGGCCTCGGAGGCCTCGCGGGGAAGGCTGGCAGCAGAGCTCTGCTACAGCAAGCGCACTGAGAGTCTAGCTCGGGATTCGTTACCATGGAACGTTCCAGAGGGACCCGAGAGGCACCCAGAAGCTAGAGCCACCTTTCCACCTGACTCCTGGGCTCCCGCTGGCTTCCCACAAGGGCCAAGGCATAGGGCGCCCCCCCCCCGGAGGTGGCCAGGGTGGGGACCTCACATCCTGGACTGGATGCTGAGAGCAGCTTCATACCCTGCACCAGAGCCCCCGGGACCTGAGGCCACAGGACTGTCCAGTCAGCGCAGCACCTGAGGATAGGCCAGACGGTGTCTCATGCCAGAAGCCAGGAACCCCCAGGTCCAGCAGGGCTGTTCCAGCGAGGGGCCACCTCCTGCTTCGTAGATGGCACCTGTTCATAGTCTCTTCACCTGGCAGAGAGATTGAGCCCCCCGGGGTCTCCACCAACAAAGCCACTCATCCTGAGGGTCAGGCCCACACTCCTCGGGGCCTCTTCTGCCTTAGTCTCTTCTTCAGGGGCCCCAAGCCCAGAGGCGGCTGTGTGGGTCTTAGGGCTTTAACATCTGAACTGGGGGTGTCCCTCAGTTCTGCCTAAGACCTGCGCGTGGGCTCCACCCTGCCAGGAGGAAGTGGGACAAGCCTGGGATCCTCAAGTGAATCCCAGATGAGTTCAGGGGAGTTCACCTGAGAAGAAACCAGCCACTGCTCGGCCTGGTGTTGCCAGAGCAACCTTCAGCCTCCTCTTTACAGGGGACTTCAGGGAGCCCATCTGTCACGGGGACTCAGGCAGGTCAGCCTGCCCAGGGCCTCCAGACACGCCCTCTGGACTTGTGCCAGATAACATCAGAGCTCCAAGCAGATGACCCTGCCCTGGAGACAGGAGTGCCCTTGCCTGACACCCGGGCAGGCCACGCGGCATCCTTCTGGGCCCCTGCGGCCACCTTCAAGCTCTGTGGTAGAGGAAGCTGCCGCCAAGGGAGGCTCCTTTCTCCGCTGGTGTTCCTGGACAACTTTGAACTGAGTCCCTCTTGCCGGCCTGCTGACTCCTGTGCCGCTTCAGCGTGGCAGGAATCACATGTGTGCTTATGCCAGCGGGGTGGGATCAAAGGGCAGGAAATCGGGCTTCCCTTATGCCCGGGGATGATCAGGCACAAGGATGGAGGCTGGGGAGCCAGAGCAGAGCAAGGGGCAGTTGCTGCCTGTGGGGCCACGGGTTGGGAAGGAGCCCTTTCCCACTGAGGTTTGCAGTGCAGAGCTGATCTTAAAGCAAAGGGGCTGGTTTCGCCAACTTGTATGGTGCTGGGGGTCAGACCCAGGGCCTTGTGTGCCAGGCAAGTGGCGTGGCCCTGAGCCATGGTCCCAGCTTCTCCAGACTTTAAGAAACCAATGCCACCGTGGTGGACAAACACCATCGGGTCTCAGCCATTATCCCCACCGCCAAAGCTCTGCCCTGTCCACAGTCCCAGACTTCTGGCAAAGCCAGAGTTACATAGGCTCACACGAGGGGTGGGAGACAGAGAGGGGCCCTGGGGTGTGGCCGTGGCTGAGCCTTCTCCTGAGCCCTCGGACCCAGCAGCCAAGCAGAGCGATGGAGCCCCTGGGGCCGCCAGTATCCCCCAGCACCAGCCAAGGGTCAGCCTATCTTACAGACAAGGAGGTGGCCCAAACCAGGATGGCATCCCCTAGACACAGTGGGCACCTTGATCTGTCCACTCGTGGGATCCCAGGCACTGGGTGGCTGCAACGGCAGGATTCGTCCACCTACAATCCTGGAGGCCAGAAGTGCAAAGTCAGGGTGTTGTCAGGACTGTGTCCTTCCCAAGTCTCCAGAGGAGAATGAAGAAGAAAAGAAAAAAGAAGAAAGTGGAGACCCAGAGTCCTCAGGGAGGCTCCTTCCTCCTCTTCCAGCTCTGGGGCTCCAGGCATCCCTGGGCTTGTGGCCGCTTCACTGCGGACCTGCCTTGGTCTTCTCAAGGCTTCTCCCTGAATCTCTCTGTGCCACACAGGGACCCTTGTCACTGGGTTTAGGGCCCACTCCGATTCAGGAGTCTTGCCAGTCCTTCCAGGTCTGCACGGACCACCGTTCCAGGTACGGCTCTCTGCATGGAAGGGACGCAGCTTGGGTGCTTCAGCACGCTCCTCCGCTTGACCTTGTGTGCTGGAGGCCAGAGGCAGACTGAGGGAAGGGACGACAGCCGTCCCTGTGGACGCGAGGCTGTCCTCGCCAGGAGTCCAGCTCCCCTCCCTCAGCAGGGTCTGGGGCCCCTCCTGCCTCCCAGTCCAGTGGTTGGCTCAGAGCTGGCCGTCTCCAGGTCGCTGGTTTTCCCAGGCCTGGGACCCTGGCGTGCATGTAACCAGGGCTTTCCTCAGACCCCTGACACTGAGGGCCTGGCAGGTCTTGGGGACCCAGCGGCCATGGGGAACCTCTCTCCTGAGTCGGGGCTGCAGGGCTGCCGTGTTCCCAGGTGGGAAGAGTTTGACTCTTGGTCCCATTCCCACCTGTACTTGGCCATCAAGGGTGCCCTTGGCATCCATCAGCTTGGAGTCCAAGGGCAGGAGCTGCCCCCTCTGCTCCGGGCAGTCTGCCCTGCCCCCAGGGCGGTCGTTCCCATGGCCGCATCCGCACGACAGGGATCTGGGTGCTTCCCCCAGAGCCTCTCCTAGGCCTTCTGCATGCACCTACCCTTCACCCCCGATCTCGAGGGCCCGTCCTCGGCTCCCAGGGCCATGTGGCATCTGTGATTTGCTGCGCTCTCAGTGCCTGCTTGGGCCTCAGCTTCCCTAGTCCTCACCCCTGGGGAAGGTGCATTTTATGGATGGGGGCAGGGCTTAAGGTTTGTCACCAGCTGCCAGCCAGGATCTGCCTGGCCTGGCATCCCTGGCCAGAGTGGGAGAGGAGGCTCTGAGGCCCCTAGACACGCCTTGGGCCAGGCGGCATGGCCCGGGGCTCCACGTGGTGGGAGCTGCCTCGTGCAGGGCCCGGGACCCAGGGCCTGCAGCCCACCTCTGCCCTTCCACTTTCTTCCTGTCTGTCCATTTCATGCGCTGGGCAGCTGTTGGGTGAGTGAACCCGATCGTGGAACATGACCGCTGGCCAGCCTGTGGGAGAGGAGGTTCCGATAGCCAGCTCCGCCTGGCCTGGGCAGCTGGTGCAGGCCAGTGCGACTTGGCACGCTGCTGCCGCTCCATGGACTATGGGGGCTCTTCTGTGCGCTTCTGGGTATCGAGTAGCCACTCTGACCTTAACCGTGTGTGCCTCCCAGTCATGGCAGTCCTGGAGTGTCCAGGCACTGCTGCCTGCTGCCCGGAGTCTGTGCTGCCCCGCGTCCTCCCAGGAGCACGCCTGTCCCATTTCTCCCTGGACGGCACCGGGCCTCGAGCCTCGAGCCTCGAGCCTCACACCTCGAGCCTCGCACAGAGCCTTGCACAGAGCAGCTGCGCTGTGCCTGGGGGCGGGCAGGGTGGCCCTCGCCGGAGCCCGAGTACCAGCCCCCGGCCTCCCCGAAGCAGAGCTGCGGCCCAGCAGCACGGTTGGGGCGGCAGAGCCCTGGCTCTGTGTGGTCACCCCCAGACCCGTCGGACTGTGCCAGCCCCAGCCCAGCAGACCTGGCTCCACTCCATGGCGAGAAAGAGAAAGTAGCCTGTGATTGGCCAAGTGCCAGCGGAACTGTGGCCTCCCTCCTGGGCTGGCATCCAGCGTAGACTGAGGCTGGCCACGCCCGGCTCTGCTGCTGACCGCTTGCGCTCTTGCCGCCCTGGTCAGGCAGGGCAGCGTCCAGGGCCTTGGTGTCAGCTGGCGGCCTGCACACTGATCCTCGGCAGAGCTTCGCCCCCTGAGGGTCTTGACCCTGCCCTCACCATCCCCCATGCCATGGCGGTGGGAAGCCGGTGCTCTGCCAGCTGTGCTCAAGGCTCCGTGGGCTGGGGTGCCGTCCCTGTGCCCCTGGATGGACACTTTCCTCCAAGGGAGGTCCTGGCAGGATGACCGAAGCCACACTTCCCAGGAGCATGACCACGTGGCTGACTGAGAGGAACTGGCCTAACTTCCCACAGGAGCCCAGTGAGGTTCTTGAGCTTGGGTCCCTCAGAGGCCCTTACGTCTCCTTGGGAATCTCAGGCTACAAAATAAGAACTGAACTTCTGTTCTATGGCAGGTATCCCATCCCCGGGGACTCTGGGGTGGTCACTGCGCCCTGCGCTGGTGGCCAGAGTGTACTGTGTAGACACTGGAGCCGCCCAGGCCTTGGAGCTGTAGCTGTCTGGTCCCAAGCCTGTGTCTTGTCCTCGGTCGGGTAGGAGGTGCCATTGTCCAGTCTGGAGGGCAGTGGCGGCGAGCCATTGGTGTGTCTGGCAGAACCACGATCTGAAGCGTCCCACGAGCTGACCTGGGCCTGTGCTGCTCATCACCAGCCAGGCATGTGTCCCTGGCTCAGGCTGGCAGATCCTCAACCCCGGCATGTGGCCCATGCCTGTCTCACTGCTTGTAGGACAGATGCCCTCCCTGCCAGCAGAGATGTGGGTCCAGGCCCCAGGAACACGGCTGGGTTCTTCAGACGGGAGGCAGCCGTGCCCTCCGGAGCAGCCCCCTGGAGGGCAGGTGGGAGGGAACCCCGAGGAGCTGAGAAGCGCCTGTCCTGAACCCTGCTGACCGTGCTGTCGCAACTCAGGACCGGCAACCTGCCCGGGGCTGGCTGAGGTTTTCTCAGGTCCCAGTCCTGCTAGAGGTGGTCCTCAGCTCCCCCGCCCCAGTATGGTGAGACACCACGGGGCAGAGCTCTTTGAGAACCTGGACCCAGAACAAGAGTGCCGTCCACCCTGGCAGTTTGCTGTAGGAGGTCCTGTGCCACCTTTGAAGCTCAGGCTTCACGTGGGCAAGTGACAAGGTTTGGGGGGGACCCCTTCACAGGTTCACCTGTATCGTTCTCTCCTGTCACCCCACTGAGGACCCTTGGCAACTGAGGTGGTCACCCTCATTGAACCCCGTGGTGACCTTAACCTGAGTTGGCATGGAGTTACTTTGGCAACCCTGGGGCACGTCCCTGCCTCTTCCATGGACCTGGGCCCGTGGCTTCTCCTTGTCAGGACCAGGGCACTGGCCCTGAATCCACAGCCACAGTTAGAAGCTCAACTCTGACTCCATTAAAAATGGTTCTGAGTTAACGGGCAAGCCGCTCAGTGCACCTGCATCCCACGGGCCCGGGGTCCTGCTCTAGCCCTGCTTTCTAGAACGTGGCACCACAGGGCATGGCTTGTGCCATGGCTGCCCCAGCACCCAGGGCTGGGGAAGCAGGACTAGCCCATGGCAGGGAGCCTCTGGCAGGGAGCTGGCCCCTCAGGCACTTGAGGGCACTGGGGCAGGTGCGATGGCCGAGCCCACACAGGCCAGACACCAGCACCACAGCCAGGCAGCTGTGCGGGGACCGACTGGGTGGTGTCCACTGGCTGGGGTGAGTGCACTCGCAGAAGGTACCTCTGCCTGGAACCTGCACACCTGATGACCTCAGGGGATTATGGTGCGCATCTTGAGATGTGGTCATCTGGAGTAGGGTGGGCCCTTGGACCAGGGACAGGTGTCCTGCAGAGGGGGAGGGGATGGATACAGAGAGCGCAGGAAGACTGGAGATGGGACCCTGCCCCTCCCAGGACGGGGCCTCCCCTGCACCAGGCGCCCGGCCCGCCCGGCCTCAGCTTCACGGTCGCGCTCCCCGCGCTCCTGTGGGGCGTGAGCTCTTGACCGAAGGCCGGGCTCAGCAGCCCCAGTTCCCAGCACTCGTGCCGAGCCAGCTGCAAGCCCAGGGCCCTGGCCCCATGCGTCCTTGATGCTGGCACCTGGGGCCTGCAGGGAGTGTTCCGAACATGGCTCAGCAGGTGTGTTCAGTGGTGGCAAGGAAAGGCCTTGTCCGGCGTTTCTGCTTGTTACAGGACTTCGCTCCAGGAACATTCTGGACCTTGTGGCATGACCCCCTGCCTGGCACTCCCTGACTAACTTTCCTTTGTGTGGTCTTTACCAGGTGACGTGTCTAATCTGGACCCCAGGTTCTCCTTTGAAGGCACCAAGCTGGACGTGGGGAACATTGTGCTGGCATTGTACAGTGGCCTCTTTGCTTACGGAGGATGGTAGGTTCCAAACTGTCCGCTCTTTTGTTTGTGGTCTCCCAGCCCCTGAAGTGTGCAGAAATCCAGGCTCCTGGCCAAACGGGGCAGCTTAGGAGACAGGCAGGACAGAGCACAGAAACCCCCTTGAGAGTGACCCCAGCCACAGCCCTAAGGCCACCTTGGCATGTGTCCAGCCCTGTGTCCTGGGGCCAAGCACAGGGTAACAGGCTTGAAGAGGCCCCAGCTGGACCTGCCTGCAGCTCGGTGGCCAGCGGGTGGGAAGGTGCTGGAGGCAGGCGAGGCGGTGGGCAGGGATGCTTGAGAGCAGGAGCAGGTGGGAGTGGCCACCTGGCTGCTTCCCCCCCAGCGGAACCCGGCACTGGCCTTCCCCGCTCCCCAGGCGTCGGTGCTGGCGGGTGGGCAGGGCTTCCTGGGGGGCTGTGGGGCATTGGGGTTCCCTTGGGTTTGTCTTCCCAGTGGTTGTAGGGTGACCTAATGAAGCACTTGCCTGACTTGTAGGAACTACCTGAACTTTGTCACAGAGGAGATGATCAACCCCTACAGGTAAGGGCGGGGGGGGGGTGCGTGTGTGCGGAGGCCCCCCACACGTGGGTGGGACGGTCTGGGAGGGGCGGGGGGGCTCTCAGCCCGGCCCCCAGGGTCTCCCAGAAGGGGACTGGTCGGAGCTGTGGGTATTCAGACTTGAGCCCCTGCAGGACCCTATCCTCAGGGGCAGCAAGGCTGGCAGGTTGAATCACCCAGCATCCCAGCTCCAGGCACAAGCAGGTGGCCACCTGCCCACATTAATGACCTCACCGCTAGCCCAAGAAGCCAGCTCAGATGTGGGAGCACACAGGGAAGGGAACCTTGTTCCTGGGCTGCCTTTCTACACCCGGTCCCGCTTTGCAGGAACCTGCCCCTGGCCATCATCATCTCCCTCCCCATCGTCACCCTGGTGTATGTGCTGACCAACCTGGCCTACTTCACCACGCTGACCACGGAGCAGATGCTAACTTCCGAGGCTGTGGCCGTGGTGAGACAGCCCGCCTGCCTCCCCCGGGCCCAGAGGCCAAGCCCAGGCTCTCCCTGCGTGCAAGCCTCCCACCTCCCTGGAGGGGCCTCGTGGCTGTCACGGGTCTCCACTAAAGCTGACCAGGAGGCCCCGCCAGCTGGCCAGAATGGGGGGGTCGTCCTCCACCTAGGCTGCCATTAAAATCACAGAGGGCTTTAAAACTGACACCAGGTGCCCTGCACTGAGTCAGCGAGTCTGGGTGCTCCCGGCCCATGTACAGGGGCTGGGCTGTGACTGCTCCGCTCCCGGGGCTCCCTCCTGGGCAGGGGGAGCAGGGACCTGATTCAGATGGCACTGTTTGCAAAGACCCACTTACCAGACCCTATGCAGAGTCACCGAGCAAGGCAGTCTGATCCTTGTCCCCAGACCAGCTCCTGCTCTTGGTCAACCAGAGCCCCGGTGAGCGCAGCCAGGGCAGCCCAGGGAGGCCCGCTGCAGGTTGTCAGGTGGCCCTGCTGAGGGCCTGGCATCAGGAGCAGCCAAAGCGCCCCCTTGCGAGCAGGACTGGGACAGCAGGAAGGGCCACTGTCCCTGAGATGTCCCCACAGTCCAGAACTGATCCCAAGATATGGCTGTGTGTGCAGAAGCCAGGACGAGGGTGGGGTGGGTGCTGGGTCAGCCCCAGTCAGGTCACGGATGAGCTGCTCTGAGGACCAGAGTGAGGCTTCCACACTGCGGGGCCAGGGCTCATGTCTTCCTGTGCCTGCAGGACTTCGGGAACTACCACCTGGGGGTCATGTCCTGGATCATTCCTGTCTTTGTGGGCCTGTCTTGCTTCGGCTCTGTCAACGGGTCCCTGTTCACATCCTCAAGGTGAGCACCCTTCCGTCCCGGAGGGAGACTGCCCAGCGGCTGGGCGTGTGGTTCAAAGCCCCGTTGTTTGTTGAAGGATGTGACCTGTTTAAAAGTGAGGTGCTGTGGAGATGGGAAGTATGACCTTTGCCCCTCGCTCTCCCCAGAGGTGGTATGAGCGCTCCTGCCCCTGCCCACTGAGGCAGCCAGGGGTGCCCGGGAGGCCCACCCGGGGAGGTGGCAGGGCACAGTCCACCCAGCTGCTGTCTGCAGGCACTTCCGTCCCTGCGTGGAGTCACAGAGCTGAGTGCCCACTGCTCTGTCCACAGGCTGTTTTTCGTGGGGTCCAGGGAGGGCCACCTGCCCTCGGTCCTGTCCATGATCCACCCCCAGCTCCTGACACCCATGCCGTCCCTCGTGTTCACGGTAAGCCTGCCACACAGCCCCTGCCCACTGGTTGTCCTCCGGGCGTGCGCAGCACCTGGGCTGCCAGGCGTGCACCGCTGTGCTCTGGACCCTGGCCTGGCGCTCTGGGCCTGCAACCGGCTGTGCTGGGGTGCAGGGCCGGGGCAGGGGCTGGAGTCAGCCAGGCCCCAGGACACAAAAGACACCAGTGTCTTGAAGCTTGGGACTCTCCTGCCCGTGCGGTTGTGGAGGCAATCCCAATGGCCGGAAGCGTGTGCAGGGACAGTGCCTCCCGGGGGCCTGTTGGCCGGGGCTGGGGCGTGTTCTCAGCCGTGTCCCCGGGCAGTCTTATTAACGGGCCCACCACAAGCCTTTCTCGCAGCTTCTTTCTGTGCCCGCTTGTTTGGTCATGTTGGATCTTGTCACTGTAACAGTCACCCCGAACCCATGGCCTAGAAGAGGAAAAAGCACCGAGCGTCCATGTTTCTGTGAGCAGCCGTGCAGGCCGCCCACCTGCGTCTCTCGGAGCTTGTGGTCAAGATGGCAGTTGGGATGCTGCCCTCTGAGAGCATGGTGGGGGCTGAGGGCAGGAGGCCAAAGGTCCTGGGCACAGGGGTACCCTTGTGATAGGGCACTGGCTGCCCGCTGCACCTGGGTCCAGAGTGCTTTGTGGCCTGCCTCAGAGTTCACTGTCCTTGCTGCCTGACCTGTTAGAATTGAGTCCACAAGCACCGTCCCTCAGGAGCAGGCCAGGCTCCACCTCGTGAAGAGAGAGGCACCACACAAGCTCTGGACATGCTTCAGGCGGCCCAGCTTGACCTTGGCTTTGAAACAGCTACCTGTGTGTGGGTGCTCGCGCTTATTGCATGGCCCCTGTTGGTGGGAGTGTCAGTGTCCCGGTCGCTGCTCTGACCAGGCTGCACCAGAGGCGCGGGGCCAGGGGTGGGCTCCGCTCTCAGCAGCGCCTCCGCCGCTGTCCTCTGCTCCTCACACGGACCCACGTGTGGGAGGCCTAGACTCCCTTTTACAACAAGACAGGCGGTGGCGTCCCGGCACCCAGGGGCCACTGCTGTCCTCCCCGGTTGGGCACGGCCTGCCTAGGCTCAGCCACCGCTCTCCACTGCAGTGCATCATGACTCTGCTGTACGCCTTCTCCAAGGACATCTTCTCCGTCATCAACTTCTTCAGCTTCTTCAACTGGCTGTGTGTGGCGCTGGCCATCATCGGTATGGTCTGGCTCCGCTTCCGGAAGCCGGAGCTGGAGCGGCCCATCAAGGTGAGCTCCTGGCTGACTGTCTAGCCCGCATCCCGGGCAGAGAGGCAGCAGGGCTGTGTGCCCCAAGGAACCTGGGGCAGGGGTGGGGGCCTCTGCACGCTCCTGGTCCGCCCCAGCGGCCGCCTCCTCCACTCGGCAAATGTGGCATCGCTGCCTTCTGTAGCATTCTGAGAACTGCAGGGCGGCCCGTGAGCACAAACCTGCAGAGACGCACGGCAGCTGCCAGAGTGGCCACTGGCCAGCAGCTCCCGTCACTCAGCCAGTTCCCTTTGGCACCAGACCGTTATAGCTGGCCCCCACTGCAGGCCCCACCCCCGCCCCTGCTGTCCCTCCAGACAGGTAGAGCCTGGATCTCTGGAGGGAGCCCCTGCTCTCCACTTGCCCCTGGGCCTGGGGGCTCAGGTGGCCTGTTAGCACCTTCTTACCCATGGTTCAAAATTCCACCCGACAAGAGCCCTAAGGGAAAACTGTCACGGGTGCGGCCAGCTCGGACACTGCACCCTTCACGGGACCAACCTACTGGCCGCCTGCACTGCCAGTGGCAAAGCCCTGGGGCAGGTATCTACAAGAAGGCTTTGTGCAGGCCCCAGCAGACTAGCCACGCTGGCCGTGGAGAGCAGGCACCAGGCCCTGTGGGTCCCTTGCCCAGGGGACTAGGCACTGTCGTGGTCAGTTCCCTCGAGCCTTGCACTCCCCAGAATGGCTGCCCTGCCTGCAGATGCAGGGTAGCTAGCTCATAGCAGGCCTGTCTAGCACAGCCCAAGATGGAGCAGGGAGAACAGGCTCTGCTGCTGAGGCCTCTGGCCCACCTTCTCATGCCGGGCTTCTGCTCCAGCTTGTCTGCAGGCTGTGGATTTGGGGCAGGAGGCGCTCAGTCCACAAAGGGTCCTCTGAGAAGGCAGGAGTCCTTGCTTGCTGGTGGGTGGCCAGGCCTTCCTAGAAGTGCCAACCCCTGCTCCTCCCGTGGTGCTGGGGCCAGAGGTTCCGTGTCTGTGGCGTGGGAACCAGCAGGGCTCCCCTCTGCGCCCCTGCAGACCTTGAGCAGCCTGGCTGCCTGTTTTCATCCCTCTGTCAGCTTGGGGTAATCACATGCCAGGCGCCTGTGCAGGGGCCAGAGTGAAGTGGTGTGGGACGTGGGCTCAGTTCCGCAGCCCCAGGGCCGACCCTGGAAAAGATGCAAGTCAGTGGGTGCCTTGTTGGCACAGGCGCCCGCCAGGGCTGTGGGCGGGCACAGAGCCGGAGCCGGGAGGCTCCAGGATTGTGCCGCTGGCTGCTGGCCAGAGGGTGGTGGGCCGGAGCTCTCAGTGGGGCTGTGGGGGTGCAGCGTGGGAGGGAGCCGAGGCCTGGTTGCTGATGCCCACCATGCCTGTCCCCAGGTGAACCTGGCCCTCCCCATCTTCTTCATCCTGGCCTGCCTATTCCTGATCGCCGTGTCCTTCTGGAAGACACCTGTGGAGTGCGGCATCGGCTTCGCCATCATCCTCAGCGGGCTGCCTGTCTACTTCTTTGGGGTCTGGTGGCAGAACAAGCCCAAGTGGCTCCTCCAGGGCATCTGTAAGTGTCCTAGGGCTGCTGGTTGAGCACAGCTGTGCTGGCCACTCCTCCCTGTGAGGCCTGTCCACCCCTGCTGGCCAAGATGCCGTGTTGGCTCCAGCCAAGGCTTCTGGCCACAGTGGGGTATTGGCAGTGAGGGCTGCCCTCCTACTCCAGGGGTTAGAACTGGGCACCAGCTCATCTCAAAGGGATTCCCACAAATCAGGCTGCTCTCGCCAGTTAAGCTCCCGCTGCGGGTCACCAGCTTAGAGAAGGCATGTCAGTGGCCAGCCCCGGGGTGCTTCACTGCAGGGGCCCTGTCCTCACCCCACGAAGGGCCAGGTTCCTGGGGAGTCGGCACCTGCAGGCCTCGCCAGCACCTCAGCATGGGGTGACCTAAGATTCTAGGATGGCCTCTGTGGGTGAGGAGACCCCACCCCACCCTCACCATGGACTGAGAAGCCATTGGTCACTAGAGTAGGATGTTCCCCTGAGCCTGGCTGGGGGGCCCTGTTGATTGTCATGCAGGATCACACCCAGAGCCAAAGGAAGGACAGAAAGCTTTTCCTGAAACCAGACTCCCTCCCCACGACCATTTCTTTGTAGAAAGTGCCAGGGTGGCACTGGGATGTGGCTCAGTAGGGACCGCTGGCCTAGCGTACGTGAGGCCCTGGGTTCAACCCCCAGCACCACGAAGAAGAAAGAAAGAAGGTGCCCGGCTGTCCCCGTCTTCATGGGAATCCCTCACACCTGGCCTGGGGCGCAGGGACTACGCAGGCATTGCAGGGCCGGGCATGTGTGCAGGGGGTGCCAGGTGCCCCGAGGCCACCAGGTGTGCTCTGCGGGTCCTGCACAGGGCCCGGGTGGGCGGCTCCACCTGCTCCCTCACCGCTCGCCTGCTGCCTGGGCAGTTTGGCAGGACCAAGAGGTGCAGAGTGTGCTGCCAGCCAGGAGGCCCTGGGGCAGCTGCCAGTGCTCGCCACACAGCTGCAGTGCCTGGCCTCCTTGGCAGCTTGGCAGGGTGTGGAGGTAGGTTGGGTGGGAACCGGGCTTATGAGGTCCTTGCCTCCAAAGGAAGGATGGTGGCCCACCACATGGCCTGGTGACGCTCACCCGCCTGTCCTCTGCCCACAGTCTCCATGACGGTCCTTTGCCAGAAGCTCATGCAGGTGGTCCCTCAGGAGACCTAGCCGGTGGACAGTGCTGGAAGAGAGCAGGTGAAGGCCACGTCCAGACAGCTCACCCTCAGAAAAGCAGCTTCTGGTCCTGTTGTCCAACCCCCAAGTCCCCTCACTGCCCCTGCCTGGGGCGGCACCTACAGCAGCTGTGAACAGCCTGGTACGAGTGGCATCCTGGCAGATGGACATCCCTGGTGGCTCCCGGGCCAGGTGCCGGCAGTGAGCTGAGGCAGGCCCGGCGGCTCCAGCCCGCGGACTCACCTCGGGCCCTTCTCCCTTCCCTCGTTCATTTGCATTCTTTAACTTAAATCTCGGGTCAGGTCAATGCCACCAAGGCGATTATTGTTTAAAGAAATAGGTCAGGAGGAGGCGGGGAGACAGGCCTCCTGTTCCAGTGCTGCCCGCAGCACCGCGTGCCTCGACGGGACCAGACACTGTGGCGCGCAGACGCTGAGGACCCAGGCCCTGGCAGTGCCTGCCTTTGCCCCTTTCCATAGTGCCGGGGTCGAACCAGGGCCCGGCGAAGGCTGGGCAAGCATGCCCCTGGGCTTGTCCCTGGCCATCACACCTCATGTCACAGATGTCGGCGTGAGAGGGAACAGCCCTTGATGCGTCTCTGCCTTAAGTCCCAAGGTAGCTCCTTCCCTGTGATCCAAGACAGAAAGTTCTTCAGGAAGAGCCAGGACAGGCCCTGCCAGTCTCCAGCGGTGGCCACTGTGTGCTCCAAGCAGAGGTCATGGCTCGGGCGAACCCAGGGCTCCCCACAGCCTGTGCCACCTGGGAAGCCTCAGCAGGGCCACTCCCTGGGCCCGGGGACCGTTGGAATCCTGAGAGCGCGCCTGGGCCTCCATCCCGATGTGCCCGTGTGCTCTGGCCCTGGAGCGGGCAGCGCCGCCTCCTGGCTGAGCTCTGCTTCGGGCAAAGTTTGGATCTTCAGATCTAGGGACAGCCAGGAGGGCAGGCAGGGCTCACTGGGGGCCCCCAGAGGCCACAGGGGCCCAGCCTCTGCCTTCTGCTGACCACACAGCAGCCCCTTGGGCTGTCTTGGGCTGGCTTCCTCCGCCTGGCCAGGTGCCCCTTCCCTCCGCGTGCCCCTTCCCCACTGCAGCACCCAGCTCACCGCTCTGCCTCTGCTGGGCTTTGTCTTTGTTGTCCCCTGGGGCACTCGAGGCCTGGCCAGCACATCTGGCCACCTGGTTCTTGCTGATCTTCAGGAAGTCTCTGCAAGCCACCCGCAAGAGAGGTTACTGTCTCAGGTCAGATGAAGGGATTTCAGGGCCTGAGAAGACCACAGCCAGCTCCTGTGTTGCACTCTGGGGAGCTCAGCTCAGCTTCAGACCACTAACCTCCAGGAGGAGGGCAGTGTGGGTCACCTTGCGGGGTGCACCGTGTTCCTGGGGCTGGGTGTGGTAACGCCATGGGACCCCCACCTGCGAGGCAGGTCAGAGGGGTCAGTCTGGTTTGGGCTGTGTCCATGGTGCTGACTCCAATCTGCTGGCTGGAGTCCAGGAGCATGGTGGGACCCTGGCCCGTCTGGGAAGACCCTGCTGTCCAACCAGGCACAGCCGACAGTCCCCTGGGTTCGGGTGGCAGCTCCTGGCCTGACAGTCTTCTGTTCACCTTCCGCCTTTCCATCCTCTCCTAACACTTACTAATGCAGAGGTACTGTTGGCACCGTGTGTATTTATTTTGGGTGGTCGGCTGCATCTGGCTGTGGTGTGTGTGGCACAGTGTCTGTGTCGGTCACCATGACCCATCTGCTGTGGCGTCCACAGAGTTAGTGGCCCATGGCCGGTACTTTGTTCATTCTTGTGTTATGGCTAACCTGTTACACTAGGCTGGTTGGGGTGGGGAGTTCTGTTATTTGTGGGGTCTTTTGTTTTTACAGAAATGCAACTAGAATTCTAAAAACCGCAGGTGCTTCTGTGTTCTTCTCGGGTGGCAGACTGTTCTGGGTTCCCACCACCTTACTCTCACAGTCATCGGGTCTGGACAGGCAATGTGGCCCCACAGGGTGGGGGGCGGCACCACAACTTTACAAGTGTGGGGCCTGGGGTGGAGGGACCCAGCCTGGGGGGCCAAAGGGCTGGTGTGGGACACCCATAGGGGAGGCTCCAGATCAAAGGGAGGGAAGGGGCACCTAAGGGTGTCCTTCCACCACAGCTCGGAGTCTCTGTGGCTGGACTTCCAGGCAAAGGACCTGGGGCCTCTGCCACATCACAGTGTCCCTGCCTGTGGTGCCAGGACCTGCTCTGTCCCAGGACCTGGGGATCTCATGCCAGAACAGCATGGAGAGGGGCCAGGGCTTGGGTCACAGACCCTGACGTGGGCCTAGGTGCTGGGAGCACAAAGCCCCAGGCCAGTAGTGTCTATGCAAAAGAGTGGAGGAGGGTGATTTCAGCAGGCAGGGCTGCAGCAGGTCCCTGTGAACCTAGGAGGGGTGAGGCTTCCCCAAGGGGCCGGCACCAGAGCCCATGCGGGTGCTGCCCAGAGCATCCTGACGTGCCCGCTAGGGAGCCCTGCAGCAGGGTTACCTGGGAGCTTTGTGCCCAAGCAGGGCCTGGAATAGCCCCAGGCTCCTCCTGCCTGCTGGCCTCCCTGGGTCCTGGGAGATTGAATAGTGCCCCACCTGGGAAGGGCAGGCCCAGGCCTCCGGTGCTGTCCAAAGGCAGGAGTGATCTGAGCCGGCGGTCCTTCCTGTCATGAGGGATAGTAGATCTGGCGTTCTCCTGAAGCAGTGGGACTTGCAAGAGCCTCCCACACTGGGGGAGGCTGGGCGTCGAAAGGCCTTCAACCCATCCCCCTCGCTTTGTGAAATGACCAGGTGGGCCTGTCCGCAGGGTGGTCCTGCTGCCTGCCTCCAGGCAGTTCCTGATCAGCCTTTCCTCTGGGCCTTCAGTCCCTGACACCTGCCCCAGCACCAACTGGGGCCAGGGACTGGCTGTGAGCCCCACTTTTGGGGTGAGATCCCAGTGGGCGCCTGGCTGCCACAGCCACAGGTGGCCATCGCCCTCCTGCTAGAGAAGCGCCCTGGGGCTCCTGAGGTGCCGCCAACCCTCCTACCCTCTGGCGCTTCCTGATGACATCCACGGTGAACTTAACAGCCTGATGCTCCTGGACAGTGGCCCAGGTTGGGCGGTCCCCACCCTTGTCCTTGGGAGCACCTTGCTAGGAGAAAGCCCCTTTTCCCAGGGGGCTTAGGGTCTCCCTGGGGCAAGACCAGTCCCAGATCCTCAAGCCCCTTATCTTCCTCTGAATAGCCGACTCCTCAGGGACCACAGCAGCAGAGTGGAGCCCAGGTGCCACCTGCTGGGAGCCCAGAGCTGGGTTGGAGTGCTGCCTTGTATCCATCTCTTCCAAGACCCCCACCAAGACTCAGTGGGCCAGACAAACAGCCAGCCTTGGACAGGGCGGAGCTCTAGTCCCTGGGAAGTTCCCCAGGCCAGGGCCTGGCCTTCTCAGGTCCCTGCAGGAGAGAGCAGGCTGACCTTGCAGGGTGAGCTGCAGGTCCCAGGGGCAGGACGGGGAGCTAGCAGCAACAGGCAAGTGTGAAGGCCCTGCGCTGGGACAGCCTGGTGGGACCGAAGGCCAGCCTTGGTTGGAGGCAGGCCTGATGGGCTCGTCACCACCCTCTTCAGGGCAAGGAGAGCTGCTCTGGTGGGCGTTAAACGGGTATGAGAAGTGAAACAGCACGCTTTATGAAGAACTCTTCAGAGTCATCGCTCTGGGGGACCCTGCTTCAACCGAGCTTTGGTCAGCTCCTCTGCAACTGAAGCACCCACAAGAACAATTAAAGGAGGGAAAGTTCATCTGGCTCAGGGACTCAGAGGTCTGAGTTCAGGGATGGCCAGTCCACCGCTCTGTGTCCGGGTGTGGCTGCACATCATGGTGGAAGGGCTTGGTGGAGGGGAAGGGGCCACAGGGCAGCAGTGACCGGCTGCAGCCATGCCCCACCTGCCTGGTTACCACCCAGCCACACTGGGGCGACTACAGCTCTGGGTCCAGGCACCTCTGAAGATCCCTGCGTGGACCCAGGAGCTTTAGGGCACATCACAGCCAAGGCTCCGACTGTAAGGCCTGGCAGGGCCTCAAGCTTCAGGTGAGGGTTTTCCTTTGTTGGGAGGGAATGGGGCCAGAAATGGAGGTCTGGGGAGCAGGCAAAGGGCTCAAGGAGCGGCAGGTAGATAAGGCATCTGCTGACCAGAGGGTCTCAGGCGCTTCAGGTTGCTCCGAGTTCCAGGCTCAGGGGCAGGAGAGGAACTGAACCAGTTTGCTCAAAAGGCATTTTGTCTCATTGGTCACTGATGAGGCAAAGGAATGGAGGCCAGAGGGTCTGGGTAGACGGCTGTCTGTGCACCCTGCCCTCCCTCCCCCTCAAAGCTCCAGCTGGTACCCTGGTGCCAGAGGAGCAGTCTGGAAGGTGGTGGACCATGCGTCCCTGGTGCCAGGGCTGGGGCAGCTTCCCTTCCCCAGAGAGCAGGGCCTGGGGTCAGTCCTGGACTCCCAGTGCACTCCGAGCTGCCTGCCCTCAGTGAGCCCAGCGAGCCCCTTGTTCTGCCCACGGAGTCCAGCTGGACAGAAAGCCCAGTGGCCACTAGGACCACCTTGGCAGGAGAGGCATTAGAAGCGTGTGGGAGTCCTGACTACGTGTGAATGGGGGCCTCGCCGCCCGTCGCTGCAGTGAAGGTGTCCTGACGCAAACCTGCCTGGGGGAGCTGGGCCTGCCCCCCACAGCGCGCGGCTGCCACGGCGGCTGGTGGAGAGATGGCCGCGCTGGCCGGTCATCGGTGCCTGCTCCATCTCCCACCACCCTGTGTGCTCGGTGCTGGGTCCGCAGAGCAGGGAGGGCGGCAGGGAGCCTCGAGCAGGATGCTGCCGGCTGGCCTGTCCTGTGCCCCCAGCCTCAGGTCATCGAACTCCCGAGCCTTGGTGTACCTGCATGAGCCACAGGGGTCCTGGCCGGCAGTGGCCCAGGTGGCAGGCCTGCAGTGAGGAGGGCCCCTGCCTGGGGAGCTGGCCCAAGCCCACACAGGCCTGGGTGGTCAGCAGGCATGGGGCTGGGGGTGGGGAGTGGGACTAGGTCTGGTTGAGAGCATGGACTATTGACCTCCAGCCAGTGGGAGACTCAGGAACCTCCCTGCCCCCAGGACTAGGGAGGGGGACGGTGACACCAGCCTTCTGAGGTCCTCCTGGGCTTGGACAGGACCTTCCAGCCCCCTAAATGGGTATCTCTTGTACTCTGAAGAGTCTGTCAGCCTCTGCCTGCCTCCATCTGCAGGGACGGTGACAGTGGAGAGCCTCCTGTGGTGGGGTGCACAGGTAGGGAAGAGCCCCACAGGATCCCACCCTGGGCCTGCCCCTCCCCAGCAAGTCTTCCAAGTGTGCTCCCCGAGGCCTGTGACTGGGCGGCCAGGAGGGGCTGCCCTCTAGCTCCTAGGCCAGAACCTGGGGCCCCACTGGTCGCTCCTGAGAAAGTGAACTGACCCTGCGGCAGGTAGATGGGGTGATGGATGATGTTGCCCCACCCTGGGGGAGAAAATGGGCCCCCAGAAGTCCCTTCACCTGCCCAGGGAGACAGGAACTCAGAGGCAGGATTGGATCCATGTGTACTGGACTCAGAACACAGGGTGGAGCCCAAACCCTGGCACTGGGAGACCTTGGCCCAGAAGAGGTGCCTGCCCTGCACCCTGCAGGCCCGCCCCGCCTCCAGCCCACCTCTTCCTGGGCCTGGCCTCAGCACCCACCTTAAGGCCCAAGTCCGTCTGGTCCTGTCCCCAGGGAACAGGCAAATCCTACCCCCAGAAGCATCTTGGACTCTGTCCAAGGCTTCATCCTCCTGCCAAACCTAAATCCTGACTGGTGTGTGCCTGGCCACGCCAAGCAGGCCGAGTCCCGCCCTGCTCGCTTCCTGGGGTCCAGTCCCAACAAGACCCAGTCCTTTCCCTTGAAGCAGAGAATGACTAAACTGCAGGTGGAGCTCAACTGCATGATTAAAGTCAGCCACTTCAAACAGTGCCCTGAGTGAACAGGTCCCTCACAAACTAGTCTCTACCCGTTCACTAGCGAGCAGATCCTCTGGGTCAAAGAGGGTGATGGAAGGTTCCAGAAGTCCCTTCTCCCTTGCTGACAGCTGCAAGGCTGGGAGGAGAGCGGGCACATAGCCCCAGTTCTCACCCCAGGGAGACTTAACCCTTCTAGTGAGAGCCCAGAGCCAAGGTTCCCAGCCCACGCCACCCTCCAAGCCCTCTGCAAGAAGCCTGGCAGCCCGAGGCTACCCTGTCCTCAGTAGGAGGCTCCAGTTAGTCCCACCAGCTTCTCGGAATCCCTTAATCCCCCGAAAGCTCCTGACTCAGGTCGGGGAGGGGTTGGGGCAAGCTCAGGGCGAGGTCACAGTGGCTGGGTGGCCGGGACATGGGCTCTGGCCCTCTGGGTCTCAAAGAGGCTTCGCCAGGTCCTCCTGGGCACAGTGCACACGGGCAGCTGCCTTTGCTTGCTGGTGACATTTCCTAACACTTCAGGGGGCTTGCCCTTCGGGGCAAGAGTTCAAGGGAGCCCTGGGGTTACTGTCCCCCACGCCTTCCTGTTGTGACATTATCCAGCCAGTCCCCGTCACGGGACGGCCTGAGCTGGCTCTCCAAGGCACCCTGCCAGAGTGGAGACCCACGCCGCCTCTTCCATGACAGCTGCTCCCGCTTCATTCCTATGTTGGGCTCAGCCCTGGGAGCTGGGCCGTGGAAGATGAACGGTCAGGGGAAGAGCGCAGTCAAGGCTCGAGGTGGGCATGCCCTGCTCCCTGCAGCCTGCAGGCCCTGCCCTGCACAGATGCCTGCCGAGCTCCATGGCCAGATGGCCTTGCTCACTGGGCCCTCTGTAAAAACAGCTGGGAAGCCGGGCTGGTGATGCTCACCAGCCGTCACAGCAGCTGGGGAGGCTGAGGCAGGAGGAGCCTGAGGATCACAAGTTCAAGGCCAGACTCAGCAAATCAGGAAGACTCTGTCTCAAAATTTAAAAGATAAATGAAAAGGGCTGGGGTGTTGCTCAGCGGTAAAGAAATCCCCTGGGTTCAATCCCCACAAAAACAAAAAGAATTCTAAAGACGAGATTCCCAGACATCTTTCGACAGGAGTCGAAGAATAGGCAGGGCGCTGTCCCCTCCGACCTCAGGATCCCGGGGTCGTTTCCTATGTGGAGTCCCAGCCCACCCCGAGACCTGAGAGGGCAGCTCCACCCCCTACGTCTTTCCTGCGAAGTGGGGGTGGGCAGAGGACCCACCAGGCAGCGCCGGCAAGGGTAGGGAAGTGGCCTCCCCGCAGGAAACCCACCTGTCTGGGGCCCACCGCCCTCTGGAGCCAGGGGCTTCTGGGCAGCAGAAGCCCATGGGCAGCTCCGGGGAAACTGCTGCTCCCCTTCCCAGGGCTTGCTGCGAGGCGGCCTGAGGAGAGACTTGCCGGAAGCCGCTGGAGAGCCCAGTCTTGGTGATGCAAGCTCCTGGAAGGGGCAGTTTCTTTTGCTGGAAGCTGCTGGTGGCAGCCTGAGCAAGAGCCTGGGGAAGGAAGGCAGGAGGCCCCCGCCCTCGGGCTGCCGCAGCAGTCTGCCCTTGTGCCCCGTTTGACTCAGGCTCCCGTGCGGGGTGAGTCCCCGGGGACCCAGAGACCTTGTGGCTCTGAACCTGAGGCGGGTGTCCAGGGTGCCCCACAGCTGGGAGCCGAGCTGCATTCCTGCTGCGACGGCAACAGCTGCCACCCCTCCAGGAACCACTCAGGGAGGTAGGCCTGGAGTGGACACTGGGGTACAGCCCAGACGCGGTCAGGACCCGGCCTCACTTCGCAGGATCTCCAGAGTCCCGGGCTGAGCTCTCCTGACTTGTGCTCAACCTGGGGAGGCCATTGCCAAAGCCTGCCACCTGTGGCTGCCCGCTTCCAGAGGCAGGTGCACATGCACCACGGGCCCCGGTGCCCGGAGCCAGGACGGTTTTGAGAGTTGTCCCAGTCACAACTCCTGTGGGATCAGCAGAGGCTCCTGGGTGACCATGTGGTCACTCGAACTCTGCCCAGCACTGCTTTCCTGGTAGTCAAGGCCCCCATAACCTCCACCCCTTATCTCCTGCTTCCTGGGGAGGCCTCCAGGCTGGCCTTGGAGGAGGGGACTCTGTCCCTCCATCTGGCGTCAGCTCTGTTCTGTGGCACACTCGGCTTGAGTGAAGCTGGGGAGGACAGCAGGGAAATGCAGCGTCAGGCCCAGTCCGCACAGGCGGCCCTGCCCTCGACTGCTCAGGCCGGACCTCTGTCTCCTTTCTTTGGGTTCTTCCAGAGGAAGCTGGCTGAGACGGGAGAGGCAGGCGGCAAGCTGAGGGAGGCCTGGGGCCACAGGAGCCAGGGCAGGAAGGGTGTCCACTCTGGCCTCTGGAGGCAGCATGGCCCCATGGACACGTTGATCCTAGGCTTCTGGCCTCTGGAAGGGAAGTGCTGCAGCCCACGTGAGGCCACTCAGGGCCGTGACCAGAAACCCCAAGGCTCAATCGCGAGCTCTGCCGGCGTGCTGACCCCCTGCTCTGAGTGTGCCCCTGCTGTGGGGTCCTCTGAGAGCGGGGACCTCCTGACCCCCCTCTGGGCTCATCCAGGTCAGGTCTTCCCATACTTTTCAGAACCCTGCAGGTGGCCAAGAGCCCATCCATTCGCACCCCATGAAGGTCGCTGCAGGGCCTCAGTTTTCCCTCTGCCTCGTGCCCTTGGCTTCAAGGGATGCTCAATGCTGGGGCGGAGGGCATGGGGTGTCGGGTGTGAGCAGAGCTAACTCCACGCCCCCTAAAAGGGCAGGGCACGGGTGGGGATGGCACGAAGGGCAATCCTGGACGTTCTGAGCTGTCCTGGGTGGGCTGCAGCACTTCCCTTCCAGAGCCCAGAGTGGACACCCTTCCTGCCCTGGCTCCTGTGGCCCCAGGCCTCCCTCAGCTTGCCGCCTGCCCCTCCCGTCTCTGCCGACCCAGGTTACCTCATCCTAACCCACCTGCAAAGACCCTGCTTCCCAATGAGATCACACCTGAGGTCCAGCAGACCTGCACTTGATGCTCTTTCACCGGGCACGTGCCTGAAGTCATGACCCAGGCCAGCTCCTGAGGATCTCCTGCCTGCTGGGCACATGCTGATTGTCCACCTCTGTGGCAGCTGGCCCTGATCTGGGGCTCCTGCTTACTCAGCGACAGGTCAACCATGTCAGCTGCAGAGAGTGGAGACATCTACCCTGCCTCGCTCTTGAGGCTCAGGGAGACTGACCCCCTGGGGTCCACACCCACAGGCCATGGAGAGGTGGCCAGTGCTGACCAGGCCCACCTCATGTGTACTTGTGGGCACCTGCAAGATTTCCACGGAATATTCTAGAAGGCCCCAAACAGAAGGAACAGCTGGAAGAGAGCCCCAAACTGGAAGCTATGCCCGCCACAGGTCCTGTTTCCCTCTCCTACCCCCTTCACTGAGCAGACTCTCGGGCTTCTCACCCTTTACACCAGCAGGGCCCTGCCTCTCCCCCTTGGCCTCTGACACCTGCACCTTCTGTTTCCCTTTCTCTGTGGCATTGAGGAGAGAAGAACAGGGCGCCCACTGGGGAGGAGGGTGTGGTGGCAGGGGACAAGGAGGCAGCTGGATGTGCCCAGTGGCAGAGCCCTGGGTTTTCTCCCCAGCACCACAAAAAGAAAAGAAAGTCTAAGGAGGCGCTCACCCTCCAGTCCCCGGACAGAATCAGCACCCGAGAGAGAGCACCTCCCTGGATTTTTTAAAAGTTTTAAATGTTGGAATTATTTTAGATTTATGGGAAACTGAAGAGTGCACAGGAAGCTCCTGTATGCACCCACCCTTCGCAGGAAGGAACACTGGTCACAGGGTGAACCCAGGGGTTCGTGATAGTAATTAAACCCACACTTTGCACAGATCTCTCTGGCTCCTTGTGTGCTGTCCCTATTCCAGAACCCCACACAGGACACCACATCACCTCAGTCCTTCTCCTCGCCTGTTAGGATTCCCACCCTGCACCCTGCACCCTGCCTGCACCTCGACTGGCTCGTCTAGCAAGGCAGCCAGTGAGGGTCTGCAGGACAGCCAGCCCTGCGCTCCTGCTGCTTCGCCTCCTGGCTGTAGGCCAGGCAAGGGGACGCAGAAAGAGGTGGCCCATGCCAGCTCTTCCGAGCCACGACCTTTGCTCCAGAGGTTCGCTGCATGGCTGGTGTCACCAGTGGGCACAGTCGTTGCCGCTGTCCTTGTGCAAGTGGCTTATCTGAACACTGTGGCCTCAGAGTTCTGTGACAAGGCCTGATACAGACATTTGTGAGCATGGGCTCCTCATCATGAACTCCATTTTATCAGACCTTTCCTGCACACGAGGGCATGCTTCCCGGCAGGGCTGCCCCACTGCACCCCACCCCAGCCCTCCAAGAGGGACAGGAGTGATTTCTTGGTGCTGATGACTTTTGCAAAACCAAGAGTCTGTCTGGGAAGAGAACAGACTTGGGTGCAGGGCAGGGAGCAGGAAGTCAGGGTTCATGGCCAAAGCCAGGCAGTAGCTGCTCTAGCATCTCAAAATGGCGGCAGAGCAATTGGTCCAGGTCATGACCCTGGAAGGTGCTCCCCAGGGTGAGAGGGATGGGCCACTAAGGAGGCTTTCCTGCTCTCCTGACAGTGCCTGCCAGGCAGAGGGGTGCTTGCTGTGATCCCATGTGGCCTCCGGGAAGGCTCTCTGCCCATCTAGGCCTAGTGCCTTGGAGGGAGCCAGCTGCTCCTGATGGATCTCCCAAGACTCTGCTGGAAGGGGGCGTCCCAGAGCACTCCAGCTTTGGTGACCAAGAACCGTGGGAACAATGCTTGCTGACCCCTGCCCAGCTGCCCAGGGACCAGAGACAGCTTCATTTCTTTGACTCTGGTTCTTCATAGTCATCTTGCAAACAGAATTGGTGCCAGAACTTGCTCCAGGCCTGCGTGGAGTGGTGCAAACCGCAGTGCACACAGTAGGCCCTCAATGAGTGCCAGCTGGGGCTCAGGACTTCTCTGGTCCAGCCTGGCTCTGAGAGCAGCCTCCTGGAGGGTCGATCTGTGGGGGTGTTTGCAAGGCCATTGGGGTCCTTGGCGTAGGCCAAGCTAGGGAGGAGGTCTAGGTGGAGGTGGGAAAGGCCCCCAGGAGCTCTGCAGACATTCTGTCCACAGCGGCTCTCTGACCTCCCTGAAGCAGCGGGCCTGTCCATACCCCCCGCATCTCCTCTTTGTTCTGCTCTGGGCCAGATCAGAGGACAGATGACAGCTGGGAGCATGGACCCAGTGAGACGATGGGACATTCCAGGTGCTGAGGAACGCTGTCACCACCCGTGCAAACCACACCCCTGGACAGGGCAGTCCCTGCATCCAGAACCAGGGCACCTTCTCGCAGTTGGGGTGAGGTTGGCAGGGTGGAAAATGCTGGCAAGTGAATCCACCATAAAGTCACTGCCTCCTTGGTGGGAGCCTGGAGGGATTGGCACACGGGCACCAGGTAGCAGGGTCAGACAAGCTTGGCTTGTGGGGGCTGCTCCTACCACCTCAGATCATCTTAGGATGCCTTTTTGCTGTCACTGAAGAAAACACAGTTCCAGTGTCCTATGCCAATGTCCTGTGGCTGCTGCACCAGTGGCCTCCACAGGTGACTTAGCAACTACAACTCACTCTCTTGCAGCCTGGAGGCCAGGAGTCCATGCCAAAGCGTGGCTGGCTGTACTTCTGCCGAAGGCCCCAAGGGAGGCTCTGTCTGCCTCTCCCAGCTGCTGGGGGCTCTAGGCATCGGTGCCTCCGTCACACCTGCTTCTGCCTCTGTCCTTCCAAGGTGTTTTCTGTGTGGCCATGTTGGTGTCCTTTTCTCCTCTTACCAGGGCAGTCTGGCTAGACTCTGGGATGATCTCTTCTTGATCCTCTCTATAATTGCACCTGCAAGGTCCCTTCTCCAAGCACAGCCCCTGCTGAGGTCTGAGTGGGCATGGACGTTGTGGGCACATCCACACTAGTCCACTCTCCCGAGGGATGTGTCAGCCTTGGTCTATGGAGAGATCACTGCCATTTTGTGAGATGTCCTGCAGCAAGTGGTCAGGCTCTGCCACCGTAGTCCCGGTGTTGGGGACAACACTGGGCCACTGCCTCCCAGCCAGACCAGAGGCCTGTAGACTCTGAAGCCACACGACCCTTTCTGCAAGGCACAACACAGAACAGTGAGCCAAGCAGCCAGACCCGACGGTGCCGCCGGGAGGTCTGTGCCCAGGGGCTCAGCTGGTCCCTCTCCAGAGCAGCTGCCCCACAGCACGGGAGCACAGGCCACAAGGGACGCCGGGATGGGGTCACCCTGAGCTCTTGGCACAGATGCCCAACCTCTGGGAGCGTCCTGGTCCTTCAGTGGAGGTGACCTTGGAGGGCCACGTGCAGCTAAAGTGACAGACAGTGGCTCGCGCCCCTGAGCACCATGGTTAGAGCTCTTCAGGTCCCTGGAGGGGCTTTGCTTGGCTCATCCTGCAGCCCAAATGATACTCCAGCTACTTTTGCTTCCAGGTTAGCATCCACTAAGTGACTTGGTGACAGAAGCACAGACCCAGGAAGGAACCGTGGTCTGGGCTGCCCCAAGATGAGACTTGCTACCCCAGCACCTCACAGGGCCGGAGAACAACAGGTCCCACAGCTGGAAGTAGCTGTCCACACTCCGCTCTTGGGAGTCACCTGGGCCCTCACGCCTGCTTCCTGCCCCACTTCCTGCCCTGCTGACACCCTCAAAGAGGAAGGCCACGCACTGCTCCCAGCCACCCACCTCCCCGCACCCACCCTTGCCCTGGGCAAGGGGTCCTGCAACTCAGGCCTGGCATGGGGCTCTGCTGTGTCCCACCCCTGCCCCGCCTGGACACTTCCCCACCCCAGCATCCGCTCACGCATCCCATGCTCAGGGAGAGCTTTCCAGGCTCACCGTTCCACTGCACTGGCCTCTGTGGCCCCTGGCTGCAGGGCAGGGTCACCTGGCCAGGCATTCACTTGTCCTTGGGACAGAGCTCCCCCGAGGAGGGATCTCCGACCTCATTTTCTTACACCGGGCACAGGGTGGGGTTGAGGGCACGATTCAGCAGAATCACAGAAGCTCTGTGGCCACAAAAGCTGGAAGCACTGGGCTCTGTCTGAGCCTGGGCCCCTGAGGCACTGGCCACACCCTAAGCTCCCACCTTGCTTTGCTCTGTCCTTGGCAGGGGCAGAGCCACTCCCTGGTTCGAGAGCTTTCTCTCCAAACCTTGAGCTGTCGGGGGAATTCATGCAGCGCCAATGTCACCTGCTCAGAGGCTGGTCTCCAGGGCTGGGGATGTTCCCCCGTGCCACCGGAGTGCCCGAGCAGCTTCCAGGCCCTGGCATTGGAGGGGCGTGCAGGTGCCTGGGCCTGGGGTCCCTGCTGTGGTGCTGCCTTGTCCAGGCCCTGCAGCTGGCTCAGATGCCCTGTGCAGGAGATTCCAGGGACATCGGGGAGGGAGGCTGGAAAAGAGATGGGGGCTCTGTCTGTGTCCTGCGGCCTCTGCCAAGACCACTCTTCCTCACGGCTCTTATGGGTTGACCGTGTCCCCCAGAAATGTGCTCCAGTCCTGATCTGGTGCCTGGATTGGACCTTATTTGGAATTGGGGTCTTCACTGGTGTCATTAGTTAAGATGAGGTCATGCTGGCCTGCAAGAGGCTCCCATCCCGGAACGGGGGTCTTGTAAAAGGACAGGAACTCAGACACAATCCACAGCCTCATGAAG
The DNA here is from genome assembly GCF_902686445.1 of Sciurus carolinensis. NCBI lineage: Eukaryota > Metazoa > Chordata > Mammalia > Rodentia > Sciuridae > Sciurus > Sciurus carolinensis. Next base: position 1,625,719 of record NC_062228.1, read on the forward strand.
AGGGAGGCAGAGCTGAGCAGTGTGGCCACAGACCCAGAACGCGGGAGCCACCAGGAGCTGGGGAGGCAGGGCAGTGCCCGGAGCCTGGGAGGGGTGCGGCCTGCCCACGGTCCTGCAGCTGGCACCAACACAACGGGCCTCCCTGGGTCCCAGAGAAACCTCCACCCTCACCACAGCGGCCTGGGTGTGGGGCCAGTGCCTGTGCCTTGGTGGGGCCTCCTGAGCCTTCCCAGTCCTGAGCCCTGTCTCTGTGGTGACCGCTCCCTACAGGGACACACGTCCTGACTGCTTCCGCGGGGTGCTGTCCACGAGGTCACCGTGGGTGGGAGGTGCAGCCCGGTGCGCTTGCCCGGCCTGGTGTTGCAGGGGCAGGTTGGGAAACCCAGTGGCCCAGGGACCAGATCTGCTGGGCAGATAGAGATGGAGCATGGGGACATTGGGGACGTGCTGACTTTGAGTCCTGGTGTCTTGGCTTTTGTGCTGCTTGGTCAGGAAAGGACGAGGGTCACGTATCCATGGAGCCCATGCTGGAGAGCCGTGGCATGTTGTGAGCCCATGTGGGCTAAGGGATGGGGGGCGGCACCCGCTGCTCCCCCAGGGATGTGAGAGACGGGCTGGAGGGGCTGCGGGCCAGTCCACACGGGCGTCAACGAGCGGCGGGCACCTCGGAGCCAGCCCAGCCCGTGGAAAGCCCTGTGCCCTGGGTCTGCACAGCCAGGAGTCCCTAGTGGGGCTGTTGGCTCCTGAAGTCGCTGCACCAGTGACCACTTGCAGCCTCTTCACCACAGACCTGTACCTCTCAGGCTGGAGGCCAGAAGCCACAGTCAGGGCCTCAGCAGGGCCGGCAGCCTCTGGAGGCTCCTCCTGTGTCCCCAGGTCCTGGTGGCTGCTGGCCGTCCTTGGTGTCCCCAGTTGGGGGCCACATCACTGCAACACCCACCCTGACTGCCACACAGCCTTCCTGCCTCCCTGTGTCCCTGTGCCCTCTTCTCAGGAGACCAGTCACTGGAGGTAGGTGGGCCTACTCCAGCACAGCCCCTCTTAACTACTTACACCTGCAGTGACCCTCTTTCCAAACATGGCTGCTCCCGAGGTCCCGGGGCACGTGTGTGGGGCATACTGCTGTGCCCTCACGTGGGTACCAGCCCAGTGTTTGTGGCCAGCAGGGCCTGAGCAGATGTCCCCAGGCCTGAGTCACAAGTGCTCTAGGAAATGCCGGGTTCGTCTCCAGCCCTGCCAAGCTCTGTGGAGTCCAGCCTTGACGGGACGGGTCTCACGCCCCTGAGCCTCTCTAGCTGAGGCATTTCCAGTGGGGCCAGAACTCTGCCCCCGGAGGAGTGAGCGTGGGGCACATGATCTCGCTGATCTGGAGGCGTCTGCAACGGCCCATGCGTCTCTAGGGAACGGACGACTTGAGATGCATCCCCGTTAGGACTGGAGATCTCTGACTGTGCCCATGGTTTCTTGCCTGTGGCCCTGGCCTCCACTGGGTTGAGGACAGCTGAGAGGATACAGGTCTTCTGCCGGTCAGGATCTTCCCAGACCCCCAGGACTGAGGACAGGGCTGAGCAAGTGCAAGGCCCGGGGTTTTCACGCCCGCGCGGGGGCTTCCCTCCTCCTGGGCGTGCGCTCCTGGTCCTCCAGGGCCAGCGTGCTGTGGCCAGCCACGGCCTTGTGGACGCCCTGGGGTTCGGCTTCACCTGGCTCACCTGGCTCACCTGGCCTCACCTGGCCTCACCTGGCTCAGCCCAGGCAGCGAGCCACCTCGGCCCCCCCACGCCCTTTTCCTTTTTTTTTATAATTTTAAAGGAGCTTTTTAAAATTGAGAGATAATTCACAGAACACAAAATCAGCCATTTTGAACTGAACAACTCAGTGGCATTTACTACAGTCACAGCGTGTGAAACCGTCACCTCTGTCCAGTCCTAGAACATTCTCAGCACTCCAAAAGGAGACACGCCCCCTCTGGCAGCCACTCCCGTGCCCCCAGCCCAGTGATAGCAATCTACTTTCTGTCTCTGAATCTGCCTCTTGTGCACAGTTCCCAGGGGAGGACTTGGGGTGGATGTCGGAGTCTGGTTGGTCACGGAGCCCCCTGCCTCGGGTCCCAGCTGGGCAGGACCGCCTTTGGTGGCTGGCCCTCGCTGTTTCCGCCTTTCCTGTGCATGGGGCTGCTCTGGGCAACCATGCCTGGGTCTGTCCGTACCTGTTTTCCGTTCTGTGGGTCACGAGCCTGGGGGCAGAACTGCTGGGCCTCTTGGCTGTCCTGGGAGGTCCTTCAGCCCAGCTTACCTCAGCTGCTTCGTCCAGATTCCCCTGGCTCCTTGCTCAGAGAGGAGGAGTACCTGGTTCACACCTGGACAGGCTGCTTTAAACTGGGGAGGCAGGAGGCAGGGAGTCAGGGAGGCAGGGAGGCTGGGAGGTTGGGGGCTAGGGTGCCCTGGATTCCATTCCCAGCACCATGGGCCGTGGGGAGTCAAGAGACATGGCAGAGGGCAGGGTCCTGCACACGAGGGTCCTCAGCAGGTGCTTCTCCTGCTTCGTGAGCTGCCCCTTTCCCACAGGACCCCAAGACATGGAATAAGGTGGTGGGCGCTCCTGAGGGCTTTTTCCAGAATACTCTGCCCAACATCTTCCATGGCTTTTCTGGGGGTCAGTGTGAGGACAAGGGTCGTCATTTCCAGCTGTTGAACTTTATTCTTCTCCTCTCATTCCTGCTACAGGGGTCCGAGAGGAACAAGTGGTCACAGGAAGGTGGCAGAGGAGCCCCGGACTCAGGGACTGCCCACGGCCCATGGTCATCGGATCTGCTCCCACTACCCCTCTCCCGCCACCTGTGGCACTCAGAGCGTCCTCAGGCCACCGAGGAGCTGAGACCCAGATCTGTCCCTGCCCAGCTCTGCTGCTGTGAGAAGCCCCAGGGTCCCCTCACGCCTGACCCTCAGGGACACCTTTTCTGTGTGAGTGTGCACCTGGGCAACCGGCCCCCCTGCTCACCTGGACCAGGTATATCTGTTTTCTTTTGTCACCTTGACCACAGACTAAGTGTCCTAGAACACACAGTGATTCTCTTACAGCTCCAGGGGTCAGATTCCCAACCTGGTCTGATTGGTGCAAAGTCAGGTGTGGGCAGGGCTGGCTCTCATCTCCAGGGAGAAGCCCTCGTCCCCACCTTCATAGCCAGCACGGTGGCCCTTGCCCTCTCAATTGATGGCACACAGGGCAGTCCAGGGTCATCTCCTGTTTCAAGAGCCCTGACTTAATTGCCCTCATGTCACGACATCCACGGCTGCCCATGGCCTCCCCTGGTGGGGCCTGTCACCTAGAGGAGACCATGTCTGTCAGCTGGCTCCTCAGGCCTCGGCCATCCACCTGAACCATCCCGCCAGAGCAGTAGCCTCCTGGTGCCCGTGATGCAGGGCCTAAGCGGACCTTGGAGGCAGCCCTGGCGGCAGGGCCTAGCGAGTTAAAGCCGGCCCTGCCGCCTCTGGCGAGGCTCACTGTCCAGTGGCCAACAGGCAGCTATTCAGACACAGAGTGCTTGGGCGCAGCGGGAGAACAGAAGCGGCTGTGTGCTGGGTCCAGGCGAGTCCTCGGCAGCAGTCCTCAGAGTGCTCATTATGAGCTTCGCCCGACCAAGCTTCCTGACCGGGAGGCAGGGCAGTCGCAGGGCAACGCAGAGCTTCTCCCCCGGGGGCCTGGAGTCTCGCTTATCTAACCCGTGCTACCAAGTCGGAGTTTGGCCTTGGCCTTCAGCAGCAGAGAACAACATTCACTGGCCCAGTGCCAGCGTGGGGCTGAGCCTCGTGGGAGCCCTGGACGAGGGATCTCTGAGCCTTGACGGCAGGACACAGGCTGCTCCTTTCTGGGAGCAGGGCCTCGGGAAGCCAGCGAGGTCCAGACGGCAGAGACACCGGCAGCCATGAGGCCGCCAGGCCCCAGCATGCCTGTCACCTCTGATCAGGGTGGGCAGGAAGTTCACGGGGCTCCGGCGTGGCCGCTAATTACAGCAAAACACGGTTAATTATCTCTGGAGAATGTGATCATGGCATCATTTAACCCAGGGCTAAAAGGTGTGTCCACTAGCTAGGTGGATGGAAAGCCAGCGAAGCGTGCGTCTTACGAGTAAGAAGAAAAGACTGTCGAGTTTATTTTCATTTGCTCCTGTCAGGAGCACCTCCCCAGAGACCGTGGAGACCTGAACAGTGCACCGCAGAGGAGGAACGGGGCTGCCTGGATTGGGAACCGCGCCTGCGGTCTGCAGTGGGGCCTGCGGAGGCCTGGAGAGGACCTGGGGGTGGGCACCGTTGAGAGCCCCCGCCCCTGCACCCTGCACTCAGGCGGGGTTGTCTGGAGCAGGGCCCCCGCGTCCCGGTGAGCTTGCCTGCATTGCCTCCTGCGCACCCCTGGCCCAGGGACCTGCAGGTCGCTGGCACCTTGTGCGCCCAGAGCAGCTCCCTGGGCTCTGGCACCAACGCTAGGACTCCAGCTCTGGACACATCCTGTTCCCCACTTCTGGCCTTGCTCGTTAAAGCCCTCAGAATCCTCTACCTGAATTCCCAGGAGCAAAACAGCCGGAGGGACCCAGGAGCAGCCAGGACGCATTCCGGTGGATCAGCGACTCCCGGCCTGACGGGACAAGCCTGAGGAGCTGCCCCTCCCTCCTGACTTCCATGTCGTCCTTTCTTCCTTTTGCCATTTTTTTCAATAGTTGGCCAAAGGTGGCGGGTGTGCCCACGTAGCCTGTGCGCATCCTGGGCTGGAAATCAGAGCTGTTGAAGGCAGAGCCGTGGCTGCCACAGCGACACCTCCCTCAAGCGAAGACCGTCCAACTTCTGACATTGCACTTCGGGCCAAAGACACACCATCGTTTTCTTTTTTAAATTTTTTTTTTTTTTTAAACCGGGGATTGAACCCATGGGCACTTAACCACTGAGCCACATCCACAACCCTTTTTGTATTTTATTTTGAGACAGGGTCTCACTGAGTTGCTTAGGGCCTCGCTAAGTTGCTGAGGCTGACTGAACTCTCAATCCTCCTGCCTCAACCTCCCAAACCGCTGGGATTACAGGCGTGCACCATCGTGCCTGGCTCACTGACCATTTCTTAATGAAAATGACAAAGCGTTGCCCTCACCATGGAGCCTTCCCACAACTGGACAAATCCTGGGGGAGGACCCAGGTGACCCCGGGAGAGGCAGATGTGACAGCCAGTTTACTGAGGAGAGTGTGAGGTGACTGGATCAGGGCCACCCACAAACCCTGTGCAGTGAAGCAGTGGGGGCCTGCTCCTGGCTACACCCGGCTTTGGAGTAGAACCTGGGATGGACAGAGGTGCCGTGACTGCAGGAGGGCCACTGGTTCTCTGTGAACTCACATGTGCACCTCCCCACCCCTCGAGGCCCAGCCCACCTCCTCCTGCCTCACACCTGCACAGCTAAGCCCCCTCGCTCTTGTCCTTCACGTGTCCACTTACATTTTAGGACCAGCTTGCCTGCCCTTACGCGTGCGCGCGCGCGCACACACACACACACACACACACACACACACAATCTGAGGTTCTGCAGAAAATGGCACTAAATTCAGAGATAATGTGGAGATAATTGGCACCTATTTATACTGAGTCTCCCCTTGATAATCCAGAGGTGTCCTTCCTTTTATTTATGACTCCTTACATTTCTCTGGATACATTGTGGTTTTCAGTAGAGAAGTACTGCATGTCTCTTGTTCAATTTAGTCTTAGGTCTTTGTTGTTTTTTGCTTCTCTTATAAATGGTGACTTTTTTTCTATTTTTGCAGTACTGGGGATGGAACCCAGGGCCTTGTGCATGCTAGGCAAGCAACGTACCACTGAGCCACATCCCCACCCTCGATGGTAACTTTTACGATCATACTTTCTACGAGTTCATTGCTGGTACATAACCAGAATTTTAATGTTGATCTTGTATCCAGAAACTCAGCTAAAGTTACTAATTAATTCTGGTAGATTATCAGTCAGTGGTTTGGACTTCCTATATTACGTTGTGTTTGAATAGCACCAGTTTAATTTCTGTTTCCTAAACCTTATGCCCTTTATTTCTTTTTCCTGCCTTGTTGCTGTGGTTAATTCCTCTATGATGTTAATTGACATGGCAATAAGGGAGATACAGAAGGGCCCAAGCAGCCAGGGCCAGATGGCGAATCAGGAGGTCAGGGACAGGGCCAGAAAAGGAGCCCGGAGGGGGTCTTCTAAGGAGGGCAACCTCTTGCTTGAGGAAAGTGCTCCTGGACACAGGCGGGGACCCAATCAGACAGATACTTCTGGCCTCATGCTCCTAAGCAGGGGATGCAATAGAAAAACTAAGACAGATGTGTGGACAGAGGGAGCACCAATCAATAATAGTGAGGAGAGTGTGGATGGGCAGGAGATAAGGAGAGGAGGAACTTCCAGAGACCATAAAAAGAACAAGTCAAGACTCCCATATTCCCAGCTCTGGGCCCTTCTCTCTGGAGAAGTCTGTCTCTGTCGCTTTTGCCATAAACCTGCTCCTTGCTTGCGGTCTCTGTGTCCTGTTCTTTGATTCTTTGCTGAATGGAGAAAATGAACCCAGCAGCCCTAGATGGTAACAGCGAGAGAGGACACTATAGCTTCACATCCTGGTTCTTACCCTCCCCACCAACAAGCTCATGAAGGATTCTTGGGAGATGACTGTGGCAGCATATTCCAAAACCCCACACAAAAACAGAGTAAGAGCCGCTGGCAACATAAAGACCCCAGGTATGTGTGGACAGGGATTTCCCAGAGATGACATGACAGGTGATAGCCCAAGAGATTAAAGGCTGACACAGATGTAAGAACCTGACCTCTTCCATTAATTCAGACACAAGGAGATTTGCAGAAACAAAACAAGCCACTGTCCTCACTAAATGTTGTGTTTTAAGAAATATAGTTACTTTTCACTTAGAAATAAGTCATTTATGTTAACATGTAATGGGAGCACTGTGGCAGAAGGGCTTCTGCCGCAGTTGTTGGGGTCGTGGAGACCCTGCGTGTCTCAAGGGCACACGGCCTCCAGGACACACTGGGAGCGCATCAGAATCTACGAGGGAAAGGACAATGGAGACAAATGGAGGAAAGGGTTTAGGCCACAGTGAGGGAGAATATTGGACCAAGAGACCTCAGGCCAGGCTAATGTCACACGCAAACAGCAGAAGGGGACCAGCGAAAGGAGAAAAGCTGTCTGCAGCAAGCCTGCTCCAAGACCACGGCCACCACACTCTCATGGAAACAGGAAAGCACCAGTCCCGTCCATTCCAGGGCACTACGAGGAGGCTGGCTGTGGCTCAGTGGTGAGCGCTCGCCTAGCATGCATGAGGCCCTGGGCTCGATCCTCAGCACCACATAAAAAAATAAATAAATAAATAAAAAGAAAAAGAAAAAGACAGGAAGTGAGAATAAGGAGTAGAATGACCCCACGGTCTGTGGAGCACTCCAGGAGGACGTGGCCACATGCACAGACCAAAATGGTGTCCTGCTGTTTCAAAAGCTAAAATCACACACACACACACACACACACACACACACACAAATGAAAAGACCCCAAGTAAAATCCAGAAGTGAGGTGACAGACTCAAGATCTGATTAGAAATGTAAAGAAACTACTTCATCAGCAAAGATCACCTAGAAGAAGAAGAAGAGTAAATTGACACGATTAATAGCATTTGAGAGAAACAAGATGATGAGGAGAGTTTTGAGTTTCAAAACTCAAAAACAATAAAAAAACCCAAAGGAAGCCATGCGAGGGTGTGAGAGAAAGTGAGGAATACCGAGGTCAGCCAGAGAAACCCAGCATCCAGACAAGAGGAGGCTGAGGGAAAGGCCAGGGCAGGGGAGCCCAGGACTTGGGCCACGAGGGCCTAGACAGGGCTAGGAAAATCAATCCCTGGGCGTCCGGGCCAAATCGCAGACTCAGGAGGGAGGAGATGAGACTGGGTGGACTTCCTGGGGGCAGCCCTTCGCAGCAGGGGCAGTGGACTGAGGATGACAGAGGCTCAAGAGAAGCACGTCTGAGCCGATGTCCCTATTCCGCCGAACCAACCCCCAACCACGAAGAGGGCAGAGGAAACACCAAGGAGGGCGAGAACTCTGTCCCCACCTCCTTCTGAGGACCTGCGGGAGAAGGGCTTCGACCGCCGGCAGGACCAGGAGGACACGGACGCCAGGATGGCTCCTGAGCTCCAGACAGGTGGGCGTTGAAGTACTAGTGGGAAAGAAGAGATGTTGTAAAGTGCAGCAGCCACGTGGCGTGACGACGTAAATGTCACACAGATGCCGGACAGGGGACCGGGGGCACCTCCTGAAAGCCGCGTGACTTTGTCAGCAGTCACACTCAGTGGTGGCATTAATATGCTCTCCCAAGACAAGGGTCTGTGAACCAGAGTACAGCTAATGAGCAACGAAGGGAGTCGCCCTCTCGCCCTCCTGTCCTTGAGATTCAGGACTCTGTGCAACATGAAGGGTCAGAGGAGGATTCCAGGCTGCCGTCTTGAGATACCGCTTTCCACTGCCAGGGCCTGGAAAATGCTGGATTCCGGGTCTGGGCAGGAAGGTCATGGTGCGCCTACACCTGGGAGCCATGAGGACCACGAGGGCCGCTCAACAGGCCCCAGGCGATAGCCTGGGGAGGGTCTCGCCGTCCCAAGAGGGGTGAGTTCAGCCCCAACGATGCTGAGAGCTGTGACAAATCCGAAGCCCCTAGATCTGTGTAGACCCAAGAGTTCACCATGGTATTTAACAAGCAAACTCATCTCTCACACCGCGAGGGTGATTCGGGTGAGTCTTCCTCTTGAAAATGAAGTGAATTAAAGCAAAAATTGATCACGTCTTTGCTGTGAGATGTGCACCACTGTGATCAAACAGCAGATGTGGGAGAAGTCCTCTTTCCAAGATCATGGATCATTACAACTATTTGATGAAAACAAAGGGGGCAATTAACTTTGCAGCCCCAATGGCTCCCGACATCACAAAAGGAGGTGCCAGCAGATGCCTGTGTCCAACACAGGAGCAGGTGCCGCTGGGAGCTCACGGGTCGCCGCACGTCACGCCAGCCTGCACCGTGAGCGCACCCGGCCAAGTCCAGGCGTGGGAAACTCCTCAGCTTGAGCTGCGTGGTCACCTCAAAGACAGATTGCAAAGAAGGACAGACTGACGAGGAGCACAGAGGTGAGGACACCGACTCCACCCCGGGCCACCGTGCAGCAGCCTCTCGGCAGCGTCCAGGGCCAGATCAGAGCCTTGGTCAGCACGTGGCAGGGAGCGGGGACCAGACAGTTGTCAGAATGGCCACAAGAGGAGGGTTGGGCTGGGAAGGAGGCCTGTGGGGGTTCTCCTGGGTGGCAAAGGCTATTTATTGACCCCTGGTGTGCAGGGTGCAGGGATCCAGTACCCACTCTTGCTCTGCGTGGCTCTCTGAATCTGTTTTACCTTCAGGATATAAAGGTAGCAGGGCGGGATGTCCGTGCTGAACTGCCCTCCCATCGTTCCTGCGTTGAAGCCCCACAACCCAGCCTCTCAGAAGTGACTACATCTGTGGCAAGGCCTTTCAAGAGGTCACCGAGGTAAGACGAGGATGTCAGGGTGGCCCAAGTCCAGCCTGACTGCTGTCCTCAAAGAGGAGGGATTGGGACAGGCCGAGACACCGGGGACACCTGTGCGCACAAGGGACAACCATGGAGGTGCTGCGGGTGGCCGAGGAGAGAGGCCTCAGGGAAGACCAACCCTGGTGCCCCCTTGACCTTGAATGTCCAGCCTCTAGGGCTGTGAGAAAATCATGGTCCTTGTTGGAGCTGCCCAGTCTGGCAATCTGAGCAAAGAACAGGGGGGGCAGAGTCCCAGCCCCAAACTGGCCACAGGGTCATCCTGCAGTGGGGACTGCAGAGTAGGGGCCGAGGGCAGGGAGCAAGAGCCCAGACCCTTGCCACTCGGGACAGGAGCGACCCAGGATAGCCAAGTCACACAAGGTTTGCTCGTGTCTTTTAATAGACTTTTTTTTTTAGAGCAGTTTTAGGGCCATGGCAAAATCGAGCAGTAAGTAGTTTCCACACACCCTGCCCGTGCACACAGCCTCTCCATGGACATCCACACCAGAATTCATCCTGATCCATGGGCCTACATGGACATATCATGGTCACTCAGAGCCCTTAGCTGCTTTTAAGAACTAGTCTGTCCTCCCTCCAGGTTGGTGTTGAGTTCCTGACTCCACGGCCGACTGTGGGAAGGTGTACGTTCTAGTCTCCTGTCCAGAGTTCTGGGACACGAGGACAGGTGCAACCATGGAAGGAAGAGGAAGGCTGAGGCGGAGCTGCAGAGCCCTCTATGAGCTGGCGAGAGTGGGAGGCCAAGGGCTGGAGCTGGCAGGGGCTGGGCGACGCAAAGGGCTGAGCCCCTTTCCTGGGCCACACTGGGTGTGGCTGTGCTCAGATGCCTGGCGGAGAGACGCCGTTGGCTGGTCCGACCCAGCAGCCTGAGCAAGACGTTGGGGGCTGGCAGGAGGCCGTGGACCCCTGCCATGGCCCCACTGCCCAAGGCTCAGCAGTGGCTTAGCTCTTTGTGCTTGGTTCCCTGAGTTTGCAGAATGCAGCCAGCGTTCTGCAAACCCAGCATGTCTGGGAGAGAGTAAGGGGAACAACGCCTGGCTGCCTGGCCAATGTGGGTTGTCTGGGTGGCAGGAGAGCAGCAGAGGAGCCTTCTTCTTTGCAGCTGCAGAGGCACCTGAGAGGCCACTGAGCAGGAGGCTCAGGTGCAGCTCCAGCCTTTGCACCAGGGGCAGCTGAAGGGTGGGAGTGGGGGCACAGGACAGTCTGAAAAGAGAGCCCTGTCTAACTGTGGCTAAATGTCTGCTGCTTGGGCCTCGGGGAACAGAACAAGGGTCTCCTGGAAAACAGCGGCATCCACACGAGGTCTGGAGTTGGGCTGGTAGCAATGTCCCAGGGTTGTGGTCTTGGTTGTGAACAGTGTATGGTGGTCATGGAAGGTGAGCCCAGAAGAACTCTCAGGACTATCTGCTACTTGTCTCAAACCTAAAGTTATTCTAAAAGAAAAGGCACTATCAAAAACGCAAACAGGGCTGGGATGATGCTCAGTGGCAGAGCACTTGCCTCGCACGTGTAAGGCACTGGGTTCGATCCTCAACACCACATAAAAATAAATAAATAAAATAAAGGTATGTGTCCATTTACAACAACAGCAACAAAAAAGAAAAACAAAAGCAAAAAAACACACGCACATACAAACAAACTGAGTGGCAGCAAGAGCTGTGGGAGGCCGACCCCGGGAGTGGGGGCGGCCGTGTGGGGGCTGCAGAGCGATCGGGACGCTGCGAGAGAGGACGCACAGCTCTCTTTGCGGGCCAGAGGTCAACCAGCGCCTGCTCTTTCATGTGCCTCCATGACGAAGATGATCCCAGTGAAGATTAGGATTATGATCAAACAGATAGCGCCGCCCGGGGCCCTTGGCAGTTGTTGCCGGCTCACCTGGGTCCTCACCGCTTCCTTTTGTCTTCAGGACAGATGAGCAAACAGTGATTCACTGGTCTCCATGGACACCTAAGTGATACTGGTGACTCTGGATGGCCGTTGCCCTGGCTTCAGATTGGTCCCCTTCTACCAGGACTCCTTCTGGGTGGTAAAAGTCAGGCAGGTGCCCCTGGCTCCCAGGGTTCCAGTTGTGTCCAGTGCTGGGCCGAGGCCCCACCTCACACAGCCTGTCCAGCAAGTGTCCTCGGCAGGGATGAACCTCAGGTTGCCCTATGCATAAGTGGGAAACTGGCAACATTGCTTCCTCTTCAGTTAATTCTGTAAAACGGTCACTAAATCTGCACCAAAGCCCTTCTTAAAATACATGGACCAGAATGCAGCTCCCGAACATGTCAGTCTGGGAGGAAGGCACAGATACAGAAAAACTGCTTTTCAGAGCCATCTCCCACCCTGGCTTCCTTGGTTGGACTGGTCAGCACAGTTGCACAGAGACCAGCCTGTCTACAACGGCCACAGCAGGTCTCACAGCTGTGACAAGACAAGGTGCCAAGGCTTCTGAAGCTGTCAAACACTCAGCACGGGCTCAGTCCTGCTGGTCCCAGGTCCTTCCTGGGCTTGAGAAGATGATGCAATGTTTGCATCCTGTGTTGGCACAGCTCCAGGGCTCTTTTGTGTTGATGGGCTGACCTCTGGTGGCCAACCTGGACATTGCCAGGCTCAGAGCTTCTAACCAACTTGTAGGCCATGTTGCATCAGCCAAGGAGCCACAAGGGAGGCTGAGATCTGCTCTGCTCCCAGGGCCCAACAGGCCTCAGTTTTGTGGGTGTGGGTGGGTCAAGGGACTTCAATAAGTCTACCTCAGAGGCTCAGCTGCTCAGCACTGTGGGGACTGTCTTACTGACCGCCTGCAACTGGCTCCAGGCCAATGGGAGCTAGTGGCCAGGAAGAACCCTCCCAGGAGGCTCTGCCACTATTTCTGAGCCCAGAACAGGGTCTGTGCTGACCCCTGGTGCTTCAGCCCTCTCTGCGCCCATCTCCGGTCCACAAAAGGGTCAGTCCTCTCTGTGCAAAGGCCCAAAATGCCTGGGATTCAGGCCAAAGTGTCTGACACTAAGAGAAAACAAAACACCCCTCTTGCCTTTGAAAAACGTTATCACCATTGAAGTGTGACAGATCTCTCTGGCAGCTTCTCTGGAGACACTGGCAGGGTTGGCTCAGGGGTCAGAAATGGGGGCAGACAGGGGCAGGGTAAGGATGCTCAGCTCACGTGTTACCCATGACCTGGCTTTCTGGCTTCTCCCCAGCTGTCTCTCTGTATGTCTCTCCATCTCTCTTATTATTTTTTTATTTTAAAATATATTTTTAAATTGTAGATGGACACAATAACATTATTTTTTTATGTGGTGCTGAGGATGGAACCCAGTGCCTTACATGTGCTAGGCAAGGGCTCCACCATTGAGCCACAACCCAGCCCCCAACTCTATTATCATAAAACATATACTAATATGACAAGTCACATGTGCCTCTAGGCAAAGTGGGTTGCTGATGAGTGGCGTGACCGTCACCACCTGGTGGCAAGCCCTAGCACTGCGATTCCTGGTTCTGGATGGGGTGGCCAGGAGGCATCACATGGAGTCAAGGTTCCTAAGCCAGGAAAACAATGATTTTAACGTCCTTTAACATCATGCAGACAACAGTCGGTCAGAGTGGGCTGCAAGGAAACCACGACCCTAGCGTGCTCCCCACTCGAGATGGCAGGCTCACATCTGCTTCAGGCCTGTGCCTCCTGAACCCACCCACACAGCCTGTCTCCGCTTTCCCGCAGCAGTGATCAGCGGTGCCCCTAGAGAAAATGCTGAACACAGGCGGGGCAAACTGCTAATGCTAGGCAGTTTTTAAAGAGGTCAGAGTACTGGACCCAACAGTGTTAGATGTAGATGGTGCTCACAGTGAGTTGGGTTTAAAAAGAAAACAATGTTTTTTTGGTACTGGGGATGGAATCCAGAGTCACTTTACCTCTGAGCTATACTCCCAGCCCTTTTTATTTTTAAGACAGGGTCTTACTAAGTACAGAGGCTGGACTGGACCTTGTGATCCTCCTGCCTCAGTCTCCTGAATTGCTGGAATTACGGGCGTGGCGTGGTGGCCACACCCACCAGTTTCTGAAATCCCTCTAACAGCCCCGTTTTGAGCACTTGGTGCTTTCATTCTGCTCAACCCAGGAGCCAGCTCAGCTTTCCAGCCCAGTGATCCCTTAACCAGCGACCTGTGCACAGTGCTCACTGCAGCAGTCTTTAAATGCCACTGGCTATGAACGTAGATGCCCGGAAAACTCCCCGTTCTCAGAAAGAGCTCTTCTCTGGACGTTTAGCCACAGGCTCCGCTGGAGGTCCATCTGGAGGGCCAGGTGTTGCCTTCACGGAAGCTGGCTCTGAAACCTCCGCTCTGGGCACGGAGCTAACCACATCCTCCTAGTTTTGGCTGAGTTAGTGAATGATGCAATCCATGGAGAACAGGTGAAATGCAGCCAGGGCCGCCCCTCCACCAGAATCTGGGGTGGGCAGCTGTAGAAGGCATGGCAGTTTCATACCAGGAAACCAGATCGAAGATTTGGCAACACGTTGCCCAGTGTTTCATAGACAAACCAGAAACAGATCGCTGGCATCTGATTTCCAAGTAACCCAAGATGTTCCCTTTAATGGCACTTCCCTGATGGCACTAGGCCTACACCAGAAATGACTCAGAATTCCTCTTCCACCCCATTCTTCCTCCTGCCTTGTCTCATTTGCCTTTGTGTCCCCGGGACAAAACTTTTGCCCTGTTGGTTAAATGTAAATAAATCATTAATAAATGGTGAATGAAGAAAGTCCCCAAATGGCTCATGAATGGATGCAGAGAATATTAGCTGGCATGGTCGGAGGAAGGGAACATATTAGTGGGTCAAATGTTTGACTCATCCTGTATGGTGGATCACCCATTTGCAAAGACTAAGAGCCATATGTGTTTGATATCAAAACTCAGGTGAGATACAAATGAAGAATCAAAGGGTTGTGACAGGCACACAGATGGATAGTGCACTTACGGCTGATGGGAAGAGGTGCCGGTTCTGCTGCATTCTCACTTTGATGCAGGTCTGGTCTTCCCTGTGAACGGATTTTACCGTGCGGGGCTTGACAGTCTCATTGTGAATCTGTAACTCCCATCTCTGACACCCCCATTAAAGATTTTGGTGACAGTTCTCCTGCTCATTCATTTCTTACATCTATCTATTTTTCTTTCCTTCTCTTACTTTTTTCTAGCCTTTTTTCTAAGGAAGGCCTGGAGCAGAGCAGAGGGGCGCTCTCGGCACTGGGCCCTAGAAACACTGATGGCGTTGAAAGGAAAACACGGGCAAGGGTGTTCCAGGGAACTGGTGGGAAATGATCCCAGGCAAAACAGAGCCACAGGTGACAACACTGTGGGGTCAAGTGAGGCCTCATGCTCCCTCTGCTCTAGTCCCATAAAAATGCACCCGAGTTCCAGTCTCCCACAAGACCCCTCAGCACCGAGAGAGAGCTAATGACTTCACGAGCTGTGTCATTGTCTGTCATCAGGAAAACGCCAAACACAATGGTACACAACACCACCACTTGCCTGTCCAAACGGCCAAGCTCCAGAGCGAGGGAGACACCAAAGTCTAGTGAGGTGGGGGGCTCTTTCCATATATGTTGACTGTGACCCTCAATTAATTCATCCACAGAAGAGCAGCTCTGAGCAACTCGTACTACGCAGAAGTCAGGATGTGGTGGTGGGACTTGGAAGCCAGGGCTCACCCTCCAGAAAGTGAGGCCTCGGGAAGCAGGCCCGAGCCTGCCAGCTCCTGTGGAGCCCTCAGGAGCGCCTCTCGCCTCCTGACACCGTGCTCACTTTCAAAACCAGGGCAAAGGTGGCTACTCGGGCTGCGACCACGTGTCCAGCATGGCTTCTGTCTTTCTTCTGTTCTCTGTGCTGTTTTCTAGGTTTTGGAGTTTTCCTCTCTCCTATCTGCATCTGATGACTTACAAAACGTCCTCGTCTTCATGTGACGCCTTGAGATCCTGATAACAGTAAGAATGCCCGAGACCCTGCCCTGAAGCCGAGCAGATGAGTGAGGCCACAGGCATCTGCCTGCGATCAGTCAGAGGAAGTTTCTCCAGATGCCAGCAGTGTCTGCCTGGGAGGGAAGACTGTAGGTGCCTTTGGGTTCCCTCAGTGTTTTTGTTCACATTTTCCAAAATTCGAAGGTGTGTTTGTATTAATTACACACAAAAAAACTACCATTTGGAAATGAAGCGAAGCCACACCTCAAGGCACAGGGTGGACTCCTACAGTGTGGGTGTGGAAGTGCCCCTGGGGATTCAGGTGAGCTTTGTCCCAGTGTGGAGATGCTGAGATGGGGGACCTGTAAGAGCTGGACCTCGTGGGGGAGTCCTAGGTCACTGGGGAGCTGCCCTCAGAAGGGATGAAGGCAGCTTTTGCGGGATTTTGAGCTCTTGGGAGAACAGGTTGTTAGAAAAGGAAGCTTGACCTCTGAGTTGCTCTCTGGCTCCCTGTTTCAAGATGTGATCTCTTCTTCCTGTGTGTTCGTATGTACTCACTCTCACCATCCTCCACGGGCAGGACCCCTGCCAGAGCTGGTGCCCTGCTGCTTAGTCTCTGATCCTCTGTAACTGTGAGTTAAATCTCTTTTCTTTATAAAGTAACCTGCCTCAGTTATTT
Source organism: Sciurus carolinensis (assembly GCF_902686445.1). Taxonomy (NCBI): domain Eukaryota; kingdom Metazoa; phylum Chordata; class Mammalia; order Rodentia; family Sciuridae; genus Sciurus; species Sciurus carolinensis. Next base: position 1,641,969 of record NC_062228.1, read on the forward strand.
CACTACAGTAATGAAAAATAGGAAAATATATCTAGGTAATTTGGACTATTCCTCCCATTTGAAACTGAAAAATACAGGATAAAGGTTGAAACAGATCTTCTTAAAGGCATGAGAAAAAGGAAGTAAGGAATTACCAGGCCTAAACATGGGAAGCTGATATTAAGAAAGGTCACTGGACTCTGAAACCCATATGCTTACAGACACAAGCCAGTCTTAACACACTCAGATTGTGTTCAACAGCCTCCAAGGGCAAGGGAAAAGCCAAGGCTGACAGAGGGGATCTAAGAGAGACCTGCCAGGTACTGTTGAGGTCTCAAGAGCTCTGCTGGAGTGGCAAGGGCCAGAATCCCATAAGGAGGTTACTCAGCACTGTGTGCCTGTTGCAGAGGGGATCCCTGAGACACTGACCACACTGCAGCCAAAATTAACCCCAACTGGGTTTTCCAAAGCCTTACACCATGAATTTGGACTGGTAGTGCCTGTGATTTTCTGATGGCAGTGAAAGTTCTTCCCTCTGGAAAAACTGGAATCTTTCAAAGGATACTCACAGAGAATTATCCAAGGATATTGAGTACAATTATTGAAATACACACTGACAAAAGACAAGCTTGAAAATATCTACAGGGAATGGGAAACTACAAAAACGATCCAGCAGATTCCAGAAAGAAACAAATAGGACTTTTGTCCCATTTTATCATTGGCTGTCATTAACCAGGGTTGAAGTTATGTGGACAGCTTACACTGACTTGCTGGGGCTAAGGCAAAAACCCAAGAACCCAGTAGACAGATCAGAAGTATTGCCAAGAACGCAGCACAGAGAACCAAGAAGATGGAACCTGCAGCAGAGAGGCTGAGACCTGAGAGGCAGTGAGAAGAGACACTGCATGACGGATGGGTGACACAAAAGGAGAGAGACGGAGCAATCAGCCCTCTGAAGGGAAAATGACTGAGAAGTTCCCAGCCACGATGCAGCCAAGATTCACAAGAGCAGCCAAAGCCAAGTGGGATGAACCAAAATAAATTAGAATCCAGATACATTTTTGTGAAATTCAGAACAATAAAGACAGAATCATGAAAGCAGTTAGAGGAAAAAGTTACTTTCCAGGAAGATCTCTGGAAAATCTCCAAATAACACACTTCTAAGTAGCCCCTGGGTCTAAGAAATCAGGGAAATCAGGGAGTATTTTGTACTGAATGAAAATCAAAGCACAGCACATCAAATTTGGGAAAGATCTGCAGCAATGTTCAAAGGGAAACAGAACACCAAACAGAGATCTCCAATCAACAAAATCAACTTCAAAGCTAAGGAACTGGAAAAAGCAGCAAATTAAACCCATAGCAAGCAGAAGAAAGGAAAATACTAAAAATCAGAAAGGACAATACAAGAAATATAGGGGGAAATCAGTGAAGTTCTTTGAGATTGATGAAGTTGATAGACCTCCGACTTGATGCAGGCAGGCTGGGGTGGAGGGGGAGAAAGGAATTAATGGTATAAAGAGTGTGCAAAATATAAAAATTACCAATGTCAGGAACAAGAGAGGGAACATTACTATGAATTTACAGACAAAAAATATAATAAAAGACGACTCTGGGCAACTATTTTGCCATTGAATTCAACAACCCAAGTGAATGGACAAATTCCTTGAAATATACCAACTACTAAAGTTCCCTCAAGAAGAAACAATCTTACAGCCCTGTTTCTGTTAAAGAAAACAGATTTGCAGTCAGAAAATTTACCCTCAAAGGAAACTCCAGGCCAAGCTGGTTTCACTGATGAATTCTACTAAGCACTCAAGCAGAAGTAGTATTGATCCTATACCAACCATGGATGGTAGTATTGATTCTATACCAACCATGGATGGTAGTATTGATTCTATACCAACTAGAGGTTCTATATCTACCATAGCAAAACTATTTGACAAAATCCAACATCTATTTCCTAGAAGAACTCTCGGAAAACAAGGAATAAAAGAGAACATTTTCGGGCTGGGGATATAGCTCAGTCGGTAGAGTGCTTGCCTCGCAAGGCTAAGGCCCTGGGTTCAAATCCCCAGCACCACAAAAAAAAAAAAAAAAAAAAAAAAAGAGAACATTTTCACCCAGGTAAATGGTCGCTATCGTACCGATTCACCAGCTGACAGGCCAGACGCCTGGCTCCATGTCTTGCGAAGTCATCACTGCGGCGCTGCCTGCCCTGTGCTCCTGATGACTCGGGTCCTCCTCCAAGCTTGAGCAGTGATGATGATGGCAGAACTGTCTTTCCTGGTTGTAGGACTGAGGCTGCCACGTTGGCTGGCTGCCAGCCCCAGGTTACTGCTTTACTTGCCATGTGGCCGCTCCACCTTCAGAGCCAGCACAGAGAATCTCCACATGAATTCCTCTCCTGACATGGGCCTTGCCAAGAAGGCTGGGTCCCCCTAAGTCCCCTGGGTAAGTCAGGCACTCCTCAGGCAATCTCCCTTTCTCACAGTCAACTTTGCCACGTAACCCACTCTTCCTATGTGAGAAATGCCCATTATCTACAGTCCTGCGACACTATGGGACAGTAATTGTGGGGGGCATCTTGGAATTTTGCCTACCACCAAAGGTAGAATGCTTTCCTCCTAAGATTAGGATCAAGGTAAGAATGTCCCTCCTAATTCTACTCAAACAACCATGGAGGTTCTAGCCCTGCAGTAAGAAAAGAAAAAGAAAGTAGCCAGATTGAAAGGAAGAAGTTAAATGGCCTTTACTCACAGACGGCATGGTGATAAATGGGACCAGGCTATGGAATCCACCCAAAGCTACTAAAGCTGATAAGTGAGCTGAGGTGGTTGGATACATGGTTGGTCTAGAAGACAGCTGTAGTTCAATGTAGTAGTGACATTTTATGAACAGAAGTTGAAACTAAGTGAATAATACCACAAACAATAGCACCAAGAAATGAAATACTTAGTGATAAATCTAACAAATGATAAACAAGACCCATGTGGAAAGGAAAAAAAACCTCGTAGTTGTTTCAAAAAGGCCCAAATAAACATATTATGTTCATGAATTGAAAGACTGAATGTCAAGGGATCAGTTCTTCCTGAATTGACCTATAGATTTAATGAAATCCCAACTGAAATTCCAAGAGATCGTTTTTGTAGAAACTGACAAGCTGACATAAAGATATACAACTTGTGTGATCACAAACAACTTTGAAAGAAGAACAAAGTAGGAGAACCAACACAACTGCTTTTATGCCTTATAAAGCTACTATAAAAAAAGACAGTGTGGTATTGGCATGAAGGAGAGCAACAGATGGACGGAACTAAACTGAAAACAGATGGACTGACTTGACATGTATTTTTTTAATCTGGGGGATTGAACCCAAGACCTTGTGCATGTTAGGCAAGTAGTCTACCTCTGAGAGACTTCCCCAGTTCTTTTTATTTTTTGAGACAGGGCCTCGCCAAGTTGCTGAGGCTGGCCTTGAACTTGTGATCCTCCTGCCTCAGCCCCCCAAGTCACTGGGATTACAGGTGTGGGCCACTGCAACTGGCTCAATTGATTTGATAAAGGTGGAAAGGCAATTCACTGGAGGAAGCATGATCTGTCCAACAAACGTGGAAGAATATCTACATGCCAAGACATTTCTTTTAGCCATGCCTTGCACCCCAAACAAAAATCAGCTCAAAAGGGATCACAGATCTATTTATAAAATATAAAACTTTAAGAAAACTTTAGAGAAAATATTAGGCCCCTATGCCAGGCTAATGTTTTTCTAAATGTGATAAGCCTGATCTATAAGGAAAAATCAAAAAATTGGACTTTATCAAAATTAAGAACTTCTGTTCTTTGAAAGATACTCTTAATATAAGTATGAAAATTCAAGTCACAGACAGGAAGAAAATATTTTAAAATCACATATCTGATTAAGCATTTTGTTTCAATAAAAAGGAAACAACCCAATAAAAAATGGGCAAAATAAGCCAGGTGGGGTGGTATATGTCTGTAATCCCAGCTGCTTGGGAGGCTGAGGCAGGAAGATCACAAGTTCCAGGCCAGGCTGGAATTTATTGAGAACCTATCTCAAAACAAAAAATAAAAAAGGGCTAGGATGTAACTCAGTAGTAGAGAGCCCTGGATTCAGTCCCCAGTATCACAAAAATAAATAGATCAGAAGGATAGATAAATACCTAGAGTTCAAAATTTTAACAATTCTCTCTCTGGGATTGATTGGAACAAGAAGAAAAATTCAGTAAAATATATAAGGCTATACATAATTTGGACAACACTATTAATCGACTGCGCCTAACTTATGTTTATAGAATGCCATTCACCACACAGCTGTTGAATCAAACTCAACCATAAGCACATGCAACATGCTGTAGGACCAGGGGTTGACTCTGAACTGTGCCTCAGTACATCTGAAAGAACTGGAATCATGCAGTGCACCTCCCCAATTAGAAAGAAGTACCAAAAGATGAAAAGATCCCCACATTTTTGGATATTGAACAACACCCCAGAGAGGAGATAATTTTGTCTCCAGTCACTATGGAGCAATGAGACTGGATTTACCATTTTCCCCCCTAAAATACTGGAAAACTGGGTGAAATATATGAAACAATAGCTTTGCTCCTTTCCTTTTCCCTTCCCCTTCTTCTTTTTTGTACCAGGAATTGAACCAGGGAAGCTTAACCATTGAACCACATCCCCAGTCTTTTTTTTTTTTTTTATTCTTTATAGAGACAGGATCTCACCAAGTTGCTGAGGCTGGTTTTGAACTTGCCATCCTCTTGCCTCAGCCTCCTGAGCTGCTGGGATTTCAGGGTGTGCCACTGCACCCAGCTCCTTTCTTATTCCTTGTTTCATTTCACAAAGCATTTGGGGAACATTTTCATATGTTTGTTTCAATAGAACAAAATCTCCCTGAAGCTGGTAGCTGGTTCTTCTGTTTGGTGTTTCATGTGGCCTAGTACAATGTCCCACATGTTGTAGTATTCAATTAATGTTGTTAAATGACTGTCAGGTCAAAATCATGATCTCACTCAACAGTATGTAGAATCTCTAAGGTTTATATATTGCTTTTGATGTTTCTATGCTTTGTTATTATTTCACTTGATTCTCCCAAGGCTTTTGTGTAGTATGGGCTGGTTTATTATTCTCATTTTCCATGTGGGAAATGTGTGAAGAACCACCTCATCTATACCACACCTGGGCAACTCTTCCGGTCTTGCTGATTATTGTGTGAAAGTAAAAAGTTGGTATCTGTCCTTCATTTAGTCTATTATTAATACGCTTTTTTCTTCTGAATTTCTACTTGAAAGCAGCAGAGGGCGCCTGATTACACAAAAGATAGTCTAAAAGGGACATATTACCTTTGAGAATTCATTAAATTGTCAAAAATATGAATATCACAAAAATTAGGCGCCTGTACTTAATCCTTTTACTATTTCAGGATTCTGATCTCACTTTAGATATTCCATTCTATTCCTTTCTCATTAATGAGAATTTCAACCTCACACAAATTACCATATGTGTAATCCAAGAGTCTTCCCATTTAGCTTCAAGATTCTTTCAGATAATGTACTAAACCCTCCATCTTCCAGATCCTTCTAAATCTTGAAGAGGGACTACACTCTCCCTTTTGTAGCTATTACGAGGGGACCACTATAATGTATTGCAGACAGATGTGCCCTAAGGGTCAGTTTGCTTCAAGTGCATTGCCTTAAGGTGACCCAGTATTCTCAAAAAAGCATGGAAGGATTAGTTCTGTTCTGAAAGTCACAGAATTTCCCCCGTTCAATGGTGAGGGTTTAGTCTTTGGTAGTTCATCACAAATGATCATATCTGCGGGTTCAGGTCAGATTTTGTGAAATTATCCAGATCCATCCTGAGTAGCTTCTAACTAGTTCTCTGCACTGACCCACCATCACTCATGTTCCACAAAAGTGCTGAAGGTCGTGGGAGATTTAATCCAGTTCTACTTTTCTTCCTATTGTTTCCCCCAAATTCATATTTTTCTTGAAGAACTGGGTTTATGGGCAATGACTGTGGTTGGAAATCACCCTTCCTTAGCTATTCTGTGTTAGGTAACCGACTGCATCCAAGGCTGAGTCCTTTGGCATCTCACCCGCAAGGTAAGAAACTGGATAATTTCCTGATTTGCGCTTTCCCTTTGGCAAGCGTCTGCGTGTCCTTGTCCCTGTTGTCCCCTTTCCTTGATTACAAGCCCAAAGAGGACACCTAGGTTTAACCAGCGCTTTCACTCTGCCCTTTCCAACCACGGCGCGCGCTCTCGCCCACTGCCACCTGCGGCGTCATCGGAGACACATCCTAGCGGGTTCCCAGCGCGGTGGGCTTTTCCGTTTCTCAGCCTCCACCGCCCGCCTAGCCACAGGGCGACGCTGCCAGGGCCACCAGGACGTGCGGCAGCCGAGGCCCCGCAAGGCGAGGAGGGCAGTCAGCTCGGGGCCTCCAGTCCGCGCGACCGCGAGGAAACTTCCGGGAGGGACTCGGCTCCCCGGCGGACGGCCGCGCCCAGCGTCAGGCTTCGGCGGCAGCTCCGCGCCGGAAGCGGCCGGTCCGCCGGAAGTGACGCCATCTGCGCGCGCCGGGCTTCCGGCCAGCCGCGCTCCTGGCCAGCCGCGCTTCTTCCCAGGCGTCAGGGTTTCCTCGGCCCCGGCGCGATGGGCAAGAAGGGCAAGGAGAAGAAGGGCCGCGGCGCGGAGAAGACGGCCGCAAAGATGGAGAAGAAGGCGTCCAAGCGCTCGCGGAAGGAGGAGGTGAGCGGGCCGGCGCCGCGGCCCCGGCGCGCTGGGCACGGCCTGCGCGGGACTCGCCGCAGCCCCGCCGCCCCTCGAAGGGTAGCCGGGTTGACGGACTTGCTTTCCCTTGCCGGGCAGTGTCCCTCCTGCTCCGCCGCCCTGTTCCTTGCGAGGCAGGGTGGTGGCAAGAGGCTGGGGTTAGCGCGGGGAGCCTGGGGTGAGCATCAGGTGGCTTCTGCGAGCTGTGGAATCTGGGAATGAGCCTCTCTTGGGCTCCTAAGAGGACAGACAGTCCTGACAGCAGCCCGAGGAGTGAGCGTGTAGCGGGATCACGGAACTGAAGACGCCGCTGGAAATGTAGGGTACCCAGCGCAGTCGATGGCGACCCACTGCCATATTTTCATTTTCTCCCTCCCCTCACCCCAATACCTGTTGGTCGGTCAGTGCTGACTTTGGGGAAGAGTGTCGTGCTTTCTGTTGACCTCTGCTCAAGGGGAGAGGTGGCTGTCATGGCCAGCGTGTGGTGCGTGTTTGTAGCATGCCAGGACTGTGCTGTCTGGGTTTTCGTCCTCACAGCTTCCTGAGTTAGGTAGCACTGGCATTTCCACTGGACAGGAGGGAAGCCAGAGACAACAGGTCACATGCCCGTGAAGTGGTGGGAGCTGGAATTTGACCAGATATTCCCAATCTAGTCCAGAGCTCTTGGCCACTCTTTTGTGCTTTTCTTCCTAAGATACTGATCCCTCCATTTCCTCAACTGTCACATAGTGCGCTGTTTTTTTCCTTTCAACTTGCGTTAGGCTTTAAGATCCTAAGGTTCCTGACCAGTTAGGTGCACAGGCTGTGCTGGTCTGATTTGCCTGTCTTCACCACCACTAGCTGGACAGCCTCAGAGAAGCAGGACCTGCTCCTAGGGTTGTGGCATAGTCAGTTCATCAGTGTGGTGTCTGAAAGCAGTGCTTGGCACTCAAAACCGTCATCTTTATACATCTTTACATCCCCCATCTCCCAGTTTTGCTGGGACTTAGAATATGATACCAGCAGCTTCCACAAAGAGAGAGCTTGGCCTGGGACCTTGCACACTGTCTTGATTCATTCTCAAAACAAACCCTTGGGGTCACTGGTCAGTTGATTAGGCCAGCCCCACAGAGGATAATCTCCCTGTCTTCAAGTTAGCTGTGCCATAAAACACCTCATTATGGGAGTGATGTCCCATCACTTCACAGTCCTGGAGATCATTAGGGGGAGGCAGGGCAGTCTTGGAGGCAGCTGGGAATTCTGCCACAGAACCTACATGTCTGACCACCTGACTGATAGCTTGTCTCTGTCCTGGCCTCTGCCACCTCTCCAGCTCTCTCCCCAGGCTCACTGCTCCAGCCACACCACCTTTATTCTGGTGTCTCAAATGTGCCAAGTTCTTCCTGCTTTTGTTTTTTACCTCTACCCCAATCACATTCCTTGTGATTGGCTCTTTTCATCTTACAGCTTATCTTCACCTGGAGAGACTATCACTGACTAGACCACCTATATCACCCAGACCCTGCTCCTTCCTGGTAATTATGAACCTCAGCCAAGGCTAAGAGGTGCTGCCAGAGAGTAGTAAGAGCAAGTGCCGCTACTGCACCAGTGTGTGCTGGTGAGGGTTCAGCATGCAGGCATGTGGTGGGGATGCTGGAGAACTGGTGAGGCGTGGGAGATGCCCAGCCTGCCCTTCTCATGAGTGATGACGCTACCCCTCCCAGCTGTACTCATTTCCCTGTGTCTGAGAAATCTGGACAAAACCCAACTCCAATAGGAGACACAGTGGGACTCCTTTGTCCTTGTATGATTGGGTTAGCAACATGGATGGCCTTAGTCTGGGGCCGGGGTGCACAGTGCCAGCTGCATGCTAGGGATACTCGCTGTCCCACCCCCTGCCCTCTTTGCAGCCCATTCTTTCCTCCCTCCTCATCTTTAAGCAGTCCCTTCTCCATCCAGGTCTTCTGTAAAGTTCCATTTGTTCAATAAAACGTCTCAAGTATGGAATGCAGCATATTTTTTTAGGGACATGGTGTTCCATGGATGGTTGCAGATGACTACCACATAGGAGCAGGATGGTGGGTGCTTACTTGGCCTGCTGGGGAGCATACAGATTGTTGGAGCTAATTGGATTCTAATTTGTCCATATCTAGGAAAGTGGAGGCTCAGCCCTCAGTCATATCTGAGGTCTTCTTGTGGAAAAACTCCCTTTTCCACAAGAAGACAGACTTGAGAGTGGCCATGGTAGTATCACTTGTTAAAGAAAGGGGGAGGGCAGGGGGATATTAACTGAGTTGTTCTTTGCCACAAAGATGGACAGATAAGCTGTGACTGAGTCGTAAATGAGTAGTTTAGTGTCTCAAATGGAGACAGGGCCCAACAGAGAGACAGAGGACAAAGGTACTTTGGGCCTTGTCTCTCGGCCTGGCAGCAGACTCGGGCAGCTTGGTGGAGCCACCCTCAGCCAGCATCGTCTCTGCATCATTGAGGTCGGGTGCCCTGTGTGTGTTCTCATGTCTTCAGCACAGGACAGCGTGCTTGAGTTGAGTGTAGTTACCATTCCCACCCCTGCAAGTCACCAACAAAATCTCTTGTTCAGAGAGCCAGCCTGACATCGGCCTGTGGGAGCTGAGTCTCCCTAAATGGAAGCCCCAGTATTGCCTGCAACCCCCAGTTGCCTGTGTGCTTGCTCACCTGACTCAGTTTGGTGTCCGTAGTCATCTTTCAACAGATCCCATTGCCATCCAGGTATGGTGGTGCACACCTATAGTCCCAGCTACTCAGGAGGCTAGGCATGGCCCCGAGTTTGAGGCCAGTCTGGGCAACTTAGTGAGACGTCTGAGGAACAGATAGAAAGGCTAGGGATGTTGCTCAGTGGTAGAGCTCTCCTGAGTACTACACACCTGGAGAAAAAGGATCCCAAAGGATCCCAGTGTCTGGTAGGACGTTGTGAGAGGAGCATGGGGCGGGGCCTGCTGGACTGGGACTACCTAATGCAATTTTATGGTGACAGTGTGGCTGCCCAGATCTTTTTCCAGATTAGTTGTGGTGACCAGTGACCTGCCCTCCATATTCCTGGGCTACTTGTTCCTTTCTGCAGGCAGGACTTCCCCTCCTCTCCTAATCTTGCAGGCATCTCTCCCCATTCACTGTCTTTACTTTCCCTTTCTCCTCCTCTCTGTTTTTCTTTCCTCCCTTTGTGTCTTACTCTATTTTTCAGTCCCTGCTTAAGTCTGGCACAGGTGTGCAGAGACCTCTGTGATACTGGGAGTTAGCATCCCCTGACACAGCAGGCTCTCGCCAGGGCTAGTCACCCTGGCAGCCGCTAACTAGAAAACAGGCCGGGTCCGCTGAAGTAGTTGGCAGGCCCACGTGAAAACCGGGGTTGAGTCCCCTGGCATGTGGAAAGCAGGAGAGTTTGAGAGCCTTTCCTTTTCTTTCTCTGGGGAGAGGAGTCCTATTTATTTTTCAAAACTGGGTGACAGCAAAAGTACTGGGTCCACTCCATCATAAGAAACACTCTTGATGACCCACTCTTGTACGTCCTTCCTCATCAAGGTTGAATTCAGGGTCATCTCCCCCTTCTGCTCCTCTGATTCCTTCCCTGCCATTGCTACTACCTCCTTAGTGGCACTGGTTCCCTCCTGCCCTACCACCCCACCCTGAGAGACCAGCCCTGACCTTTCCTGGGAGACTTTGTTCTGGGACAAAATTAGAACCAGCTATTGGGGTTTATCCTCTGAGGAAAGTATCTAATGGAGAAAGAAGTCTCATTAGAGTGTCTGTCCTTTTCATAACAGATTTGGATTATGCAAGGAAAGATTCTGAGATGAATTTATAAAGCTAAGCTTGTCTTTCCCTTACCTGGTGAGATGTGATGGTAGTCCTGGCTCATTGCTACTCTGCTGGTGAGAGACTGGAATAAGTGCTAAGGAATGGACGTGACTGATGGGTACGTGTCATCCCCAGGTGGCAGTGTATGCAAGGCAGGCAGTGGTGCTGTCCCAGGTGAGGACACTGATGGCATTACAACTTTGCTGTCCATAGGGAGCTGATAGGGCACTCCGTCACCTGCTTGACTGAGGGCAGGAAAGGATGCATAGTTAAATCTGTGAATTATGACAGAGTCCAACTACATTCTTAAACAGGCTGATAGAGAAGCTTTTAGAAAATATACTGAAATTGATCCTAACTTAGCAGAGGGAGAGACCCTGATATTCATGGCTTTAATCTCTCAACCAACCGCAGACATTAGGAGAAAATTACAAAAATTAGAACACAGACATCAAACTCCTGTAGCTACTCTGGTTAATGAGGCCTTCAATGTATTTAATAATAGAGGGCAGAGGCAAACTGAGGTAAGTTTTTGGCTGGAAAACAAAACCCCCAGCTTTCGACTGCCCTATTACAGTCCCCTCGAAGTGACCCTAAATCAGAAGTTTGGAAGTCACTGCAAGCCCCTGGGGCCTAGTCAGTGTGCTTACTGATAGCAGAAAGGCCACAGACAACCTGGTTGTCCAGGTTGGGCTCAACTGTGTGTCAAGCCAAGCTAGAGGCCTTGTTGGCACTGCTGGAAGATGACTGGCGGAGTGTCAGGCCTGAGCACCCATGTGGCTCCAGGAACTCTCTTAAGCTTCACATTGATCGTGCTCAGTGTGGCAGGTAGGAAAAGTAAGTTACCTGTCCACACTAGGGCTACCTCTTCTGTTCTGACTGTTGACCTTTATCACACCTGAGATGTTCCATAATAGGAGATAGTAGACCTCAGATGAGACACTTCACTTTTCTTCTTACTTGCAACATGGCTCTTCAACTATCTCCCATTCCTTCTTTATGTTCCAGAATGTCCTATCCCTCTGTTTGGAAGGAACCTACTGACAATTAGGAGCAAGTGTCTCATTAACAGGAAGCCAGATTCAGGTAGAAGAGCCCTCAATGCCAGGCATTCCTTCGGAGTGGATTCTAGGTGATAGCTTGCTCAGTAGAAAGACCTGTATGCAAAGCACGGGATAGAGACAGAGCAGAGCCTCCCACTGGGCCGCAGGCACCAGAGGGTGTTTTGACCAGGTAAAGGTAGCTGGATTGTGCTGCTTTGGCCTCCCCAACTTAGAAATCCTTTCATATGCTTCATATGTGAAAGACTGGGTTTAGCTTTAGGAGTTCTAACCCCAAATTGTCAGGAGCCTATTCTCAAGACCAGTAGCCTATTCTTCATTCCAGTTTTTTTTTTTTTTTTTTTTTTTTTTTTTTTTGCGGTGCTGGGGATCGAATCCAGGGCCTTATGCTTGCAAGGCAAGCGCTCAACCAACTGAGCTATCTTCCCAGCCCCAGTAGCCTATTCTTAAAACAGATCCAGTGATATCATCAGTACTATAATCAGCAGAACCTCGAAGATGTGCCTCTTGACAACTCTGAGGTTGAGTGGTTTGTAGATGGGAGTAGTTTTGTAGAAGGTCATGGAAATTACCACCCTGCAGGTGTTAGGACTCTCTGCTGAGAATTCCCTACACTTCCTGTGTGCGTTTCCCTGAACCCACTTCTAGTTACCTCCTTGCCTCCACCATAGCTAGGCTCCCAAATACTAGTCCACAGTGTCCTGTTTTTTTCTTTTGGTACCAGGGATTGAACTCAGGGGCACTTAGCCACTGAACCACATTCCCAGCCCTATTTTTAATTTTATTTAGGGACAGGGTCTCAGTGAGTTGCTTAGCACCTTGCTTTTGCCGAGGCTGGCTTTGAACTCGCCATCCTCCTGCCTCAGCCTCCCAAGCTGCTGGGATTATAGGTGTGTGCCACTGCGCCCAACCACAGTGTCTTCCTGCCTCTCCTGTCATTAGTCAGCCAGCTCTTAATTGAACTCCTAACTGGTTACACTTTGACCTGCCTGCATCCTCCTATTAAGACAGTCCTGGCAAAATACTCCATTGCCTCATCTTAAACCCAGAAGGATGGCTTTGGTTCTCTTGTTACTTCATTCCTTTGTGATTTGTGTGATCAGCCTCCCACTTCTTGAAGCTTTGGATTTCCTTGGTTTCTGTGACATCAGTCTGTTCCCTTGTTTTAACTTATTCAACAAACTTCCCTGCTTGGTGTTGTGCTGGTTTTCTGCAATGCAAAGATGTCATAACCATGATCACTTAGGACTAAGAGGTTTGGGCAGATTTCTGAAAATTTTCTAACTTCTTGAGGTTGTTTTGCTGCCTCTTTGTTTCTCAGCCCTGTGTGGGATGCTTTAAAGACACTGCTCAGAAAAGTGGAGGTTCAGTAGGCCTGGCCTTGGAGACAACAGGGAGGGCAGAGAGGAGCTCCCAGGGGAGAAGAGCTGAGAGATTGAGGGGGCAACTGAGAGACGGAGGCAGCAGGAAAGACTCTGTTGCATCAGAGTAGCCTCAGGGCCATAACTTGGAAAAATCTCTGTGACTTCCTTGACCTCAAGAACAGTCTCTAGTGCATGCTCTGGGCAGTACTATACATCTGAGCTACTCTCCTTGAGATTGAGACTGCTTCCAAAGCTACATTCCCTGAGACTGAGACTGCTTACAGCCTGAGACTATTCCTTCTTTCAAAGATTGTGTTTCTCCTGAACATGTGAAACCATGACCCTGCAGGTTAAGGAGTCTGAGTGGAATTAGCTTGGATTTTAAGGGATTTATGTGACCCTCTTGAAGATGTCCCCTGAAGTGAATAGATAGGAGTTTATAACCCCAGAGAGAATGCACACTTTGTAAACTAGATCCTTGCTGTGTCAACTTCCTTGTGCTTAGTAGACTTTTCTTAAGTTGGTGTTTATTTGACCTGTGCTGAGGAAAGAGGTGTGGGTGACTGTTGGGCCCAGGGAGCTGTGCGCGGAGGCCAGTGTTGTGTGGGGAGGAGGGGAGATGCTCTGGAAGTGTCTTAAGTGCTAGAAGGACATCTGATCTCTTCCAGCCCTGCAGAATGTGGGAACAGGGTGTGTAAGAGGGAGGAGTGGAGGCAGATCCCATGGCTCAGTGCGAACAAGGTGAGGGTGTGAGATGGAGAGGAGACCAAGGCAGCTTTCCAGATGACGGCTGTGCACCAGGCGTGGGGGCAGGGTGTACTTCATGCCTGCAGGGAGTGAGCGCCTGGCAGGGTGGGAAGACTGGCCTCCAGGTCTGCCCGGCTGTGCCAGTGCGTCAGCTTTAGGTCTGCTGCCAGAGCTGTCAGTAGGGCCTCTGAGCCCCTGTGCAGGCCCCATCCCAACCTGATTCCAGTGCTCCTCTCCTGGAGCTCACATTTTATCATGGGGTGAGGTGTGAACAGGACAGACAGGAGAAGGGAAAGACAGGTGTTGCTGTCCTGCAGGAGGCAGGCTTGGGGTGGCCCAGGACTGAGGACTGAAGTCAGGATGGACAGGTGTTCTGCACTGAGCTGCATCCCCAGCCCTGTGTATTTTCTGAATGTGTTCAGTCCTGTGTATTTCAAACTCAGGGAGAGCAGGTGAGGATTCCAGATGTGATGGACAAGTCTCATCCAAGCGACTGAGGAAGAAAACTGGACAGACTTTTGGCTCCATGGCAGGTTCTAGAAAGAGTCTCATGTTGGCTGTTTGTGTGCCCCTAGGAAGACCTGGAAGCCCTGATAGCCCATTTCCAGACCCTGGATGCCAGGAAGACCCAGGTCACGGAGACGCCATGCTCCCCACCCTCTCCACGGTAAGCAAACAGGCTTCCCTGCCTTCTGGTTCTGTTTCCTTTTCTTCCCTAAGTTGGAAAATGACTTGACATGGATACCACGTTCTTGTGAATGACTGAGCACTTGGGACATTTCCCATGAGCACTTGCTGTGGGTCACTTGCCTCTGCAGAGCTGGGGCCAGGTTGTCAGCTATGCCCTGCAGGGGCCTGGTGATAAGGCTCAGCATGGTTGCTTCTCTCAGAGTGGGTTTGAAGACCCTGTAGCTGGTGGCAACCATGGGTGAGTATTGTCCCCCAACTGTTCTTTGGCTCTGAAGGTGTTTTAAAAGTCCATGTCACAGGGGTTTGTTCCCAATGCCTTTAAATTCTCACGTGAAGTTTATTAGACATACGTTGCCATTTTAAATGAATGTGTAAATGATGAAGGAAATCTCAGGTCTTTTGTAGGACTTCAAACACCCATGGAAACAGCTGGAATGGGCTGAAATGAGCAGGCGTTGGGCCCCCTCTGGCTGCTTCCTCTGAGTTTCTGAGTGCTGAATTTTCTGCTTCTGTTTGGGACCCTGTAATTCTCTGTCAGCTACTCAGAGAGCAGTCAGGTCACTGAGTGCATCAGGTTAGGAACCTAGGAAGGCCCAGCACCCTCATGAGAAGACGATGCAGCCTTCAGAGTAGGGAAACACGTCCCTGCCATGGGTTCCTTGGCTTTTTTTTGTTGAGAAATACTTGCTTTAGTTCTCAGAATGAGATGAGCTTGCAGGCCCCACCTGGTGGTATGTCAGCCTGGGCCAGTGCTCAGGAAGGGGGCTGTGCTGGCTGTCTTCGCCTTCGCAAGGTCAGCAGTGACTCTTATGCCGCATCCCTGGGCCTGAGTGCCGGCGGGGGATGAAGCGAGCCCCGAGCAGAGTGCTGGTGGTGGGGCAGCCCCAGGCACACAACCTCTTGTTGTCTAGTTCATCCTGCCTGGGACTGGGTTTTATTTTTCCCTTTAGTTGGCATGTTATGTTTGGTAGATGGGCATTTTCATTTGAATTGTTGAAGCAGATTGAATGTCTTAAAGTTTTGTGTGTGCACCGGCACTCCTGAGGGAAGCCACTTGGAACACGGATTATTATTTGATGGTGTTTTAGGACTTTTTCTAAAGAAAAAACTTGCTCCAAAAGTCAGGCTTAACGCCAAGATATATAAAGTGCTGGCTGTCCCTGTGCCCACTGCATTGGAACGTACAGTGAAATGAAGACCTTGTTAGGGAGCCTCCGTAACTTCTGCCCTCCCTTCTCTGGGTTGTCATTAGAAACCCTAGACAGTTACCAGTTCTTAAGGGTGCATGGCCCTGAGTGTGGCCCAGGTGTGGCCTAGGACTGTAAGGAAGCTGCCCTCACTGGGGTGTCTGTGCCTCTCGCTGCCTGAGCCTAGGTGGTGCCTGGGTAAGGTGGAGGCTTTGTTGCTGCTTTCTGCTTTGGGCCTCGTGCAGATTCTTAGTGTTGGGTACTTTTCCACAGAAAAGTAGGAGATGTTAAGAGAAAAAAAATTCGGGATAGGGGAAATTTGGGAAGTACTGTTCTTTTCTAAAAACGTTTTATTATGGTTGTGTGTATAACACAATTTGTCATTTTAACCGTTTCCTTCAATTCCGTGGCATCACTTACCTTTGCACTACCATGCAGCTGTGGGCTCGGCCAAGTTCCAACTCCTGCCTTTACTCAGTACAGAGATGGCTCCTGTGGGGCGGTCACTCCCTGTCCTGCTGCCTGCTTGCGCTGTCTCCTGGGCTGTGGAGCTGTGTCCAGATGTTGGCGCATGCAGTGTTGTTGTTGGGGCCTGGCCTCACCCACTCTGTGCTGGTGAACACTTGTGAGCAGTGCTGTGGTGAACACGGCCACAGGTGGCTGCTGATTCACACTGTAATTCTGGATTTAGCTTCCAAGGGACTGCCAGACTGTTTTCCTGCAGCTGCACTGTTTTAATGCTGGTTTCTTTACTGTGAAATTTTCTAGACTGTGGAATGCTTCTGTGCATAATAAATCCCCAAGAGAAAAATAGAGGTTTCAGGTTTCCAGAGCTGCTTAAACTTGAGACCTGCTTTCCCTTTGAGAAGCAGCTTTTGGAGTAGTGTGGGCCCACCTGGGGGCTCCAGTGCAGAAAAGGTTCTGAGAGCCCGGCCTCAGCCTTGGTTGGCCTCGTGCTCACTGCCCCTTCTGCTTTCTGCTGAAGTAGGCAGTGTGTGTATAATTTCCCCCATGGTATTATTTTGTCCTGTATGTACAGGAAGTAGAGTTACTGACATTATCTTGGCAGAAGACCCCTGGGATCCACTGGGCTTGCGGGGCAGTTTCGATTGTGCTTTAAGGGGCTAGGCCCCTAAAACAGGGCAGGGTTGGCAGAGGCAGCATGTCAGGCCTCTGGACTTCTGCCTTCCTGCTTTGTGTTTTCAACCGGTTCTGAGTGAGGCAGCCCAGACAGGGGCTCTTCAGGTGTGTGAATCTGCATCTGGCCAGTGGTCCCAGGATGGCCCCTGTGCCTGCTGTCCCTGGTGAGGCATGCTGATGGAAGAAGCATGGCCTCAGCATGGCGTCACACGGGCTGCGGTGCTCATCTGTGCCTTCTGTCTCTTGCAGGTTAAATGCCTCCCTCTCCGCCCACCCTGAGAAAGATGAGCTAATCCTTTTCGGAGGTGAATATTTCAATGGCCAAAAAGTAAAGTATACATTTTTTCTTTTCCTCTCAACTTTTTCTGGGTCATTTGAAGTGCAGTTAATTGATATAAACATCACTTTTACTTTCCTGTCTTACATCCCACTTCCTGAGTGTCAGGCCTGGTGCATCCATGACAGTCACCAGGGCCAGCCAGGGACTGAGTGACTGCGGGCAGAGTTCTGCAGGGTGCTCGTCTCTGACCTGCAGAGCTCACCCCCAGCACTGCCTGCAGAGGCGGACCTGCCTGCTGCTGTGGTGCTTGACTGGACTGTTCTTCCTTATGGCGGCTTTTCACATTCCCATCCTTCACCGTTGGTTTCCAGCCCTAGGAATGGATCCCAAGGGCTTGCGCGTGCCAGGCAAGCTCTCTACCCCCGAGCTGTATTTCCAGCCTTCAAGGTTGTTCTCAATAAAAAATAGTGCTAATAAGTCATGGGGCTTTTATTTTTGAGTAGGCCAGAAAGCCTCATGCACGAAGCAGAAAGTGTGAGCCCGCTTCCTCTGGCCTGTGAGGAGCTCCATGAGCCTGACTTCATTCATGCATTTCTTAGCCTTCTCTTCTTTTTCAGAGACATTCAAAAACTAGATTTGAGCTGAATGTAGTGGCACACGCCTGTAATTCCAGTGACTGGGGATGCTAAGGCAGAAGGATCTCAAGTTTTAAGGCCAGGATCAGCAACTTAGATCCTATCTCAAAAAAAAAGGCTGGGGATGTAGCTCAGTGGTAGAGCCCTGGATTCAGTCCCTAGTGCCCCAAATCAGTCAATCCATCTCCAAAAAGCTAGGCTTGGGTTTGGAGAGTGAGGGTTTGGTTGATCAATCAAGGTGCACTTGGCACCTCAGAGGAGTGGGCCATGGGCATTCAGCCTCTGTCTGTAGCGACCTCTGGGAAGGAGCACCTACATAGTCATTCTGTGTTTCACTTTCAGAGCCGTGACATAAGATGACAACACTCTGTTATGAAAAGGACTGTGCTTTAGATGATTTGCCCCACTGTGGGCAGATGTAAGTGTTCTGGGCCCACTTAAGGCAGGCTAGTTCAGCTGTGATACGTGGTTGGTTGAGTGTGTCAAATGCCTTTTCAGCTTAGAGTGATAAGCAAGCTAACCTATACCAAGTTTGGGACACCTGTCCTGTCGTCCCTGCAGATTTCAGGACCAGAGCACTGCCTGCCTGCTTTGGTCTATAGTCTGTTGCTGTAGGAGACAGGCTTTCTGGGAATTCTCACAGCATCCTGACCACATTCTGTCACTTTCCTGAGGTTCCTTTTCTTCCCACAGACTCTTATGTACAACGAGCTGTATGTCTACAATATCAAAAAGGACACCTGGACTAAAGTTGATATCCCCAGTCCACCTCCAAGGCGCTGTGCTCACCAGGTAATTGCTACTGGCCGTCCTCCTTTCTCCCTCTGCAGGCTGGAGCCAAGGGTAGACCCTTGCAGAGTCTGTGGAGAGCAGGCAGCCTCGTGCTGATCATCTGGACTATGCTGTTTCTAATCTGGACTCTTCATTAAGTTCTTTGTGCTCGTAGTTCTTCACCTGTGAGAAGGGGAGGGGACACGTGCTTCCCAGGTGGGTGAGATCATATTAACAACTTGTGTCTGGCCTGGCACATAATAGGCTAGTAAAAGGCTTGCTTCCCTTCTGAGTGAGGAACCCCACAGACCCAGGGTCTGAACTGGTGTTGAACAGGAGGGGATGAGGTATGCAGGAAAAAGGCACATGGAGGAAGGAAAGTAATCATTTTAGAATGAAGTGAGCCATGGCGAGATGCAGTGTGGAGTCAGCTTGTGGTTGGCCTGTTTCTGCCCTGTGCCTCTTGGGGAAGGAGTCCCTGGCTCCGGTGTTCTGGGCTCCATGGGATGTGGGTCTCTCCTTGGTCCTCACCACAGCTTTGCCCTAAGAGTAGTGGGACTCACTTGCTGCCCTGGAGGAAGGCGGGGAGTGTGCGGTGAATCTGAGAACTGCAGGAATGAGAGTTGGTGTCCTCGGTCACTTACTGTGGCCCCAGTGACTACCTGACCAGAACACACTCGGAGTGAGATGTGTTTTCCCACAAAGAAGACGTTTTCAAAGATTCCAGATGCTGAGAGACATCAAGACTTCTATGGGCCTAGCATACGGATGAGCAGTGGTGGTTTATGGGGAAGAGTAAACAGATACACACTTTTATGAAATAAGCACAGTCACTGTGTCCACCCAAGCCACAGAAAGTCGTTGCTAAGCAACGACTCCTGAGCAGGCCTTGTAGGACTCCTCTGTGTCTATACTAAAGAGACTTACAGAGTGGCCTTTATCTGCCAGGCCCTATTCTGGGTGCTGGGATGTGGCCATAAGCCTGACTCTTTCTAGCTGTGTGCCTGTTTGCCTTGTCTGTTCCCGAGGTTGTTGGGTGTGGATGGGGCTTGGCTATGCCTCAGCGGAATCTAAGGCTGGCAGTAGAACTTGTTCACAGCATGCTGTTTTATGTTGGAGTTCATTGATTGCTGCTTCTGGCCTTTGGGAAGAGGGTTGTAAACTTCAGGTTTTCAATTTATTCCAGTTAAAACCACAAGTAAGCACAGCCTCACAGGATGAGGAGGAAGTGGGTGCTGGCAGAGATGACCTTGCTCTGTGCCTCGAGTCCTTGGGGCAGGCACCAGGCACTTGGTCCCGTGGCTATGTTTTGCCTCCGTTGGACCTGGGGATTGATGGTGGTTAGTCACCTTAAACAGCTTCAGAAACGTCATATGTGTGTGTGCTATGTATACATCTTGAAGGTGATGCTGTTTAAGACACTCTATTTCTAAGCAAGTAATAAACGATCACACACGGATGGCTGGGGAGTAACCTCTTTATCAGCAAGCCGGACACCACTGTGAAGTACAGATGGTGGTGAGGGAGCCACCTGCAGCCCATTCCAGCCAAGGATGCCTGGTCTCTCCAGAGGGTGGCCAGATTTGTCCTGAGGGCTGCATGATAGTCCCAGTCCATAACCTCAGTGGTCTCTAAAAAGAAAATGCTGGTCTTTACCTGGGAGGGATGTGACAGAAAGCAGTTTTGTGAGAGCACTTTTACAGTGAACTCTAATACTTCCTTCTTGACCCTGAACCTGTTATGTTTTAAGATAAATTTCTTCCTCTTAATATCTTTTGTCTGATGATTGGTTTTTCTTATACCTCAGCATGCTTCAGAGTACTGCATGCTCGTGATAGATTGGTTTTAACTGACAGTGGCCTTGTTGGGTCCTTGTTGGGTCCTTTCTGCCAGACAGTGGTTCATTCTGTTTGCTTAATAGTTTCAAAATGGAGAGAACATTGAACTTGTCCTAGATTGAAAACTTGGGGTTGTTTTGTATTGTTGTGCTGGAGATCCCAGGGCCTCACACATACTAGGCAAGTGTTCCACCACTGAGCCACCTCCCTAGCCTTGAAACGTTTGGGTTTGAATGATTAACTCCTATTGTTAGTGCCCTAGTTAACCATTTCATTCTTCTGTTTTTCCTTACTCAAAGTTTTTCCCCATGTTTTTCTTGTTTAGTGACTGACTTAAATCTGTATAATGGTCTTTACCCCTAGGTAGTTGGTTCAAGATATTTGAACAGACCAGATTATTTGAAATAACTAGAATTTCAGTGTGTATCTTGCTGAAGGAGAGTGAACTTTATGTTTTGACAGTAGCATGACTTCTTCAGTGTCCTTCTTGACACATGCATGCAGACTGATTTCTGTGGGAAATCTGGGCAGTTTGACTCAAGCGTCCTTGGTGGTTCTGGAAGACAAAGTGCTCACCGTATATGCAGTGTGCATGCTTCTTTTGTGGAAGAGAGGAAGGAGAGCCATCTTCCTCAAGTCTTTTGGTGTGACAAGTAGAGATTTTGTTTTATCGTGCATTTCCTTAAGAAGTTAAAACATAATTTGGCAGGAAGTACAGATTTATTTTGTCATGGTTTATTTTTAGTGTGCACGTGGTAAGGGTCTCTCTCTGCAGGAGTCTCTTTTGATGTGAATGGCAAGTGGGCTTTGGTCTCATGTTGCAAGCTCAGCTTGTTTAACTCAGGTTTTCTGATTGTGCTGCTGGCTGGCATTAGATGACCATAGTCCCTTCTGTAGGGAGATGATGCTGAAGTTTGAAGTTTGGGGAAAATAGTGACTCTACTGCCTTTTATCTAGCAACTTTGAAAGCATCTTGAAAGAAGGTAGGTTCCAAGTTACTTAAAAATCTCAGCATTACACCCCAAACAGAAATAGTGTTTTCTTTAGGTATTTATGATTTTCCTACTTTCTTGACGTTGGGTTCATTGATTTCTATTTCTATTTTATTTTTCAGTAATTCTTGTATTCCATTGTTTCTTTCCTTCCACTTTGAGTCTTGTTTGCTGTTTCTAAGCTTCCTAAGCCGGAGGGTCCACTTCTTTTAAACCTTTTGTAACATAGTATTTAAAGCTGTGAGTTTCCTTCTAGACTTGGCCTTGCTGCTCCCTGCATGCTAGACCTCTTGTGTTTTTGTGTCACTCAGATTGAAGTAAGGTACTTCCAGAGGTCTTCTTTGACCCCTGGGTTAGAGTTCAGAAGTTGTCATTTAATTTGTGAATATTTGGCGATTTTTCACGAGGCCTTTTGTTACTCATGTCTAATTCTGTTGTACAGAGCAGCTTGTGTGATTCAGTTTTCATGTTGAGACTTAAATTTTGGCCCAAAATGACCTATCTGGGTGTCTGTCCCATGCATGTTGGTGAAGCAGTTGTGTTCTCTAGTTGTGTAAAGCACCCTGTTAAGCGGGGTGGCTGGTGGTGGTCAGGACTTCTGTGGCCTTGCTGACCTTGCCTGATGACCTTCGCTGTTCTCAGGACCCTTTCCCTTCATCTTGACCTTTCACCCCTCATGTTTCAAGTGCTCTTCCTGTAAACAGTGCTCTGATTGTGTCCTGTTTCATGACCCTTGCTTTTTAATTGGTGAGCTCCCCTCGGCGTCAGTGTGATTGCTGATTCCACCATCAGGCTTTCGATACTACGGTTCGTGTTTGTCGCGACTGTCCTGTAACTCTCCTCCTTCCTCCCTTCTTTTGGATGGACTGCATTTTAATGTCTCATTTTTGTTTCCCTGTTGGCTTCCTAGCCGGTCCCATTGTTTGTTGTGGCACCTGTTCTGTGGCCTGCAGTGTCCTTCCTCGACTTTGGGTGGTCTGTCTTCAGAGGCCACACTGCTTCCCATAAACAAGAGCTGCAGTGGGGTCCACAATGTCTGTTCTGTTGTGTGCTATTATTGGCAAATATCTTCTGTGTATTTTATAAACCCCACAGTACAATGTTACTCTTTGATTTAGACAGTTATTTTTAAAAGGAACTTTAAAAGGAGAAAGAACCTCATGTTGACTTATTCACCACTTCCAGCACCTTTCATTCCTTTGTGTAAATCCAGGCTTTCCCTTGGTAATGTTGTCCTCCAGTCTGAAGAACTTCTCTGGCTATTTCTTGAACAGGTCTGCTGCAATCAAGTCTTTTTTTCAGCTTTTTTTGCTAGTGAAAAATGTCTTCATATTGAAGGTTATTTTTGCAGTTGACAGCAGTTTTCTTTCCATTGTGTGTTCTTTCCATTGAGAGGCTAGTGGTCATTAGTGTGTGTGCGTGTGCGTGCATACGTGTGCTGGGGGCGGCCCCCGCCCACTGGTGCGCTGGCCTTAGGTCTCCTATACAAGGTGCCCACTTGGTCCTTTGCTCTTAATTCTTCTGTGTGGGTCATGCCAGTCTTTCCTTCCTAAGGATGCCTAGAAGATTTCTCTTTATTACTGCTTTTTCATCAGTTCAGTTTTGCTCTGTCATTGATTTTCTGGGAGTTGCATGTATGTTGGAGTGTTTAATATCCAACCTGATGATCTTTCCCTCTCCCACTCTGGTTTTTTAAAAATTTCTGTTCAACTTGTTGTAGTTTCTACTACTATTCTTCAGGATCAGTCTGTGCTGTCAACTAATGAAAATTTCTTTTTATAGTCTGTATCGGAAAGCTCTAGAAGTTGGTTGGTTCTTGATTGTAGCTTCCATTTCTCTTATGTTGGTGTGTTCTTTTAAATCTTTGAACATAGTTATAATTGTTTTAAAGTCCTCATCTGCCATTTCTCCCATCTTTGCCACTTTTGGATCAGTACCAGCTGTGCTAACTGGCCACTTCTGGGCAGTTTCTAGGGCTGAGCTTTCTCCTTCCCGTGGCTCACGTTTTCCTACTAGTACTGTGTGGTTAGATGCTGGCTTCGTGAAAGCCGCCTGTGAGTATCGTCTTGATAGACTGAGAGCTGCAGCTCGATCCGTCCATCCTGGTTGGAATGGATGACTGGGTGGTAACTATAGACAGGGGGAGCTTCTGCCCGTGGCCCCTCTCCCTCCGCTTCCTGATAACCCCGTGAGCTTATAGCTGTCCTCTGCTGGGCCCTTCCACTGTGGCACACTGCCTCATTTGGGGCCCAGAATTGGCTGTCTGGAGACTCTGCTGCTGGAGTCGCCAGGGGAGCAGGTCCCGTGGGCCTCGCACCTACAGCCCGTGTCCTTCTTTTGGTTGGCAGTCTCTGATGACTGTTGAGGAGGGCTCTTGCTGCGGGTTTGACGTTCTGCTGCCAGTGGAGACCTTGTGCTTCGCCCTCTGCTGTCCTCAAGTCCTCTGTGCTGATTCAGCACAGGAAGAGCTTCCTGGGGGTGGCCCAGAGGCCTGTGCTTTCACTGCTTTCATTTGTCTAATCTGTTTTGTGAACTATAACACAGTGTCATAGTCTAGGTAGTTGTATTAAGAACAGAGGTTTGTTTCTCGCAGTTCTGGGGCTGGGAAGTTCAGTATTGAGTGCCAGCCTCTGGTGAGGACCTCAGTGCTGCGTTATAACATGGCAGAGGACATTGAGTGACAGGAGAGCCCACTGTTGTGACAAAGCCCCTCCTGCCATCACTGATCCACTGGCGAGGGTGGAGCTCCAGGTTCACAGCAGCAGAGAGGGCCTGTGCCCAGCCTGTCACACGGACGAGAGGGGCTTTCAAAGCATAGCAACTCCTGCGTTTCAGTCTTCAGAAGTGAATGTTAGTGAAACTCCACAAATTTTTCTGTATTATATGTACATTTTATTTCTTCTGAGGATAGTTTTAGGTGTACAGTGCTAGGAAAAGGTAATGAGGGTGGAAACAGCTCTATGGTAGATATTTAATAAAGAGAAAGTAGCGATGGCTTGTGTATAACTATTGTTACATTCCAAAGTAACTGTCCATTTTAACAGGCTGTGCCATTGTCTAACTTCAAGTAGAAGCTCATTTTGCAGTCTGAGAAGGCACGAAAGTATATTGATTTTTGACTGAACCTAGCGGGGGTTTTCAGGATTCTTCCTTGCAGAGGCAGGAGATGGTAGCTGGGGTTCCCTGAGTTCTCTGGCCCTCTGGGACTGGCTTGCTGCTCTTGTCTGACCTGACTTGTCTTTCCCTTAACAGACTGTCGTGGTCCCTCAGGGTGGTGGACAGCTGTGGGTCTTCGGTGGGGAGTTTGCTTCTCCCGATGGAGAGCAGTTCTACCATTACAAGGACCTCTGGGTCCTGCACTTGGCCACCAAGACATGGGAGCAAGTCAGGTAAGGTGCTGGACAGGAACCAAGCCCTTCTGTGCCATGCTATGCACAAGGGAGCAGCGCTGGTGGGCCCAGGTCACGGTTCCCAGTGATGACTGGGCTGTGGAGGGAAGGCTCACACTCTCTTGAACCTGCAGAGGGAGGCCTGGATGAGGAAGGTTGCGGCTGCCCACCACCCAGGCGTGGTGAGCACTGGCTGCACTGACAGTGTGTCTGAGCCTGCTTCCCTGCTCCTCCCACATTCGCTCCCCATGTCCCCTTTTAGGGTGTCCTTGCTGTGGGCCTTCTGTCTTTCTCTGGGCAGGGCTGGAGGTGGTTCTGGGTTCAAACCTGCTAGAAACAAAGATGACCTCCAGGGTGTGCTTCTCCAAAAAGGTACTCCCTCTGAGGGTGGAGGCGGGAACATGGAGCAGGTCACGGGGACCAGAGAGCCTATGCATTTCTCCTCATGAAGTCAGGCTCAGCAGCCTTGACGCTGATGTCTGCCCGTTGGAAGCCTGGCAAACATGGTTGTGGGCTGCACCGAGCAGGCGGGAGCAGCACACCCTTCTCTGTCTGGGGAGGCAGATGGTATATTTGCACATGAATTACCAGAAAAGCCTGGTCGAGGTGCCATTCTCCATGGATGCTGCCAGACCCAGTTGCCAGGGCTGTGCAAACTGCAATTCCAGGGCACCATCCCTGCTGGCGAAGCAGCAGGCCTGGGGTCTGCTTGTTTCAGGGAGACAGGTAGCCTTGTGGTGCAGAGCCTTCTCCCGCAAGGGCTTTGACCTGCAGGGGGCAGCTCCCTCCAGGACTGCAGCTGCTCAACAAGAAGTCTGGGCCTCGTGGACTGCCCCTCTTGGCGCTGGGCCTGGAGAGCCTGTCAGGTAGAGAGCTTGCCTCGCACTCAGCACTCGTGCTGGCACTGGGGAAAAAAAGGTTACTTAGTAGGCACCATAATCAGGAAATCACTGCATACTAACATTGGTTTTGCTGTGTATATATTGAACCTTGATGTATTTAGACCCAGACCATGTTATCTTCATTCTCTTTTGTTTTCTTTTAGTTGTTCCTTTCAAAACCCACTTGGGTTTATTTGCTTGTTGGGTCCTGTTTGAAAAATGCTGTTCGTGATGTTTAGTGCGTTGTGTCAGCCTCAGCAGCTCTCATCCATAACCGAGGTGAGCACAGGAAGCAGCTCCTGAAGAGACTCCACCTGGTAGCTCCTCTCAGGCTGCTGTTGGCTGGCACCTCTGTGGGTCGTGGCTGCAGTGATGCTCTGAGCAGTGTTGGTGGCATGAGCACTTTGCTGCTGCGTTTCTCTTCTAAGGACACAGAGGTGCACTCTTGAGGCATGGTTGTTAGCACACAAAGACCGGGCCGGAGGCAGATTTCACAGATCAGCTCAGCTCAGCTCTTTTATTCAGGAATGGAGTCATGGTTCTGATGGACCCACTTTCCTAGTGGAAAATGAACTGCTGAACAAAGAAAGGAACTAGGCTTATATAGGTTATACTGAGAGGTGGTTTAGTGAACGTATGTGTGGGCACTCAGGAAGTTGAGTTCTTAGGTTGGGGGTCAGTGGCCAGCACGTGGAGAAGAGTTATCTTGGAAGAGATTAGTGTTTCCCAGAGACTGACATTCTAGGGTTAATGAAACACTTTCCCCACCTGTGGCCAGCATCTGAAAAGGATTTCTCTTGAAAGAGACAAAAGCTATCAATGTATGACTTTCTTTTTTCATTTCCTTTCCTAGGCCCCACTATCTTGGGGGTTTTCATTTTCCATATCCAACAGTGGTCACTCAGGGAGTGGCCCTGGCTGCTTTCCCTCTTGCCTCAGTGTGTCCTGGCAGTTGGGCTGGACTGCACCCACGGGACGTGCGGACAGCCGGCTTAAGCAGGACTTGTTGCTAGTAAGCAGCTCATATCAGATGGTTCCTATCGTAGTTAAAACAGGAGAGATTTTAAAGTATATTGTGAAACTGGTGAAGACATTTTTTTATTCAGATGAGAGCACAGACCTTAAATTTAGCTGCCATTCTTCACTCCTTGGTGGCAGCCTACAGGAAAGTGGCTCCTTTGTGTGCTTTACTTTATTTTTTTCTGTATAGATCTCTGTGTGGAGCCTGCTGGTAATGATTTCTGACTCTGTGTGGCCTGAGTGGTCACTGATGAAGGAGACAGAGTGAGACGGACAGACCCAGAGGAGCATGCTCTGAGGGGCTGGCCTCAGTCACCAGGGTGGTATGATCCTTGTGCAGGAGGGGCACATGTGAGCGTCTTGGATCAAAGCGATGGAGCTTATTTTGAGCACAGGTTTGGAAGTCAGGAAATTGAGAATCTGTCTCCAACTTTGCCTCTTATTTTGTTTGCCAAGCGAGTTTTGATAACAGCGTCATTTCTGAGTTTCTTCTGCTCAGCTAGATTCAGGTTCTGCTGCTGAATGCATTCATGGTTACGAGATGCCTTACATTTGAGCCATAGTCACTTTGTGAGGCTCCTAGTGAAATGTAGAAAATAATAGTATAGTATGCGTGAGATCATTTGATGACACATGTCCTTTCTCCTCTTGTCTCCAGCTGCTTAGGCCACTTGGGGTGCTAGCCCTAGCTTTCCCCAAAACCAGGGGTCTTGGCTCTCCACTGGCCCCAGCCCTTCCTCTGACCCCTGGCCCATGGCCCAGATGCCATTTCAAAGACAGTTGATGCAAGTGTACCTTCCTTATGGCCCCTTCTGTCGCTGTGACAGCTGTCTGCAGTCCTTCCTGTAGGCTGCATGCATACCTTAGGTAAGGCTTCATGAGCTGGACTTGCCTAGGAGCCAAAGAGATTGACAGGTCTGCCCATACAAAATGAGGTTTTCTGTGGGAAATGATGCCATGGAGAAGCTGAGAATAGCAGCAGGTGGGGAGAAGGAACCTCCAGCCTGCAGCAGCGCTCCTGTCCAGGATAGAGCAGCCTCTTAGGAGAGGGCCAGAAAGCTGCTGCGCTGGCTTTGGCCAGGAAGACTGCAGCCGAGTCAGGGCTGGCCAAAGTTGGCGAGGGACTGAGCAAAGTGCTGTCGCTGCCCAGGACTGGGGGCATCTGCCCTCCGCGATGGGCCACGTGCCCCTCAGCTGCACATTCACTTTCAGGAATGTTCTCTACAGAAGCTCTGCCCGTTTTCTTCAGGGACCATTTATGAAAACATCCAATAAAAAGAGGCAGAACAGCATGTGCCTGGGAAGGACAAGCCTGTGCACAGTGCCTGCCATGGACCAGGGAGCCTGGTACCTGCCCACTTGGATGCGGGAAGGGCATTCATTTCATCTGCCTCTTCTAGTGTCTCACCACTTCAATCCCTGTCGCTTTGGGGTGTATTTTGGTAGGTTGGAGGATCTTTCTCACTAAAAAAATTCTCTTCGCTTTGTCATGCTCTCACTCAAGGATCTTACCCTTGATCTTTCACATTCTGTTTTTAAGTTCCAGTGGAGTTTCATTGGATTGCTTTCTTTTCTAGATTGCATTTAGTGAGAATTAACATCTTTGTGATTCTTAGCCTTCTGAGCGAGAAGCAGTGCATGTGTCCATTGGTTGAGTTGCCTCTCATCCTTCACTGTAGCCTACCGTGGAATTGCAGTCCTGGGCTTGTGTGCTGAACCTTTGCCCCATCCTCCCCAGGCAGCCTGTGGAGGCTCTGCTGCTCGTCTGTTCCTGAGCGTCACTCACGTCCACCTCACTTGCGGCTATGGCCTGCCACATGGCTGTGGTTTGTGTTGCTGAGGAGCGCGGTGGCTGGGCACACGCCTCCTCTGCGTGGGCTCATCAGAACACACACTCTCACCTATGTGGATTTTGAGACTCGTCTCTGGGGCATGTAGCCGTCGTCTGTTCACTGGTTACAGAGTAGTCCTGCATTTGGCCTGGTAGGCTCTGGAAGGCCACAGCGGGAGTCCTTACAAGTGGTCCTATCCTTCCTGTCTCGTGATAGACTAAAGTACATGTTGCCGTCGCGCCTATGCTGCGGAGCATAGGGAGGCTTTGCACTGTCGCTGCTGTGTGACTGGCGAGCATCTCCCGGACCCCGTGCTGACTTAGTGACTCGCACCAGAGAGTGCTGCTCCAGAGCATCTCCAGCCTCTTGCTCCTGCCATTCCAGTGGGTGTTTCTTGTCACGTTGACAGTGAGTGGACACTTGTGCTTGATAGCAGACAGGTGCTGGTGTTGCGCCCACACTCAGAGGGCCGGCGCACCCCTGGAGTGTTAGCTGCATGCTTCTGTGACGTTGGACGTGCGTGGCCTGCTTCAGCAGCTGTTTCAGGAGTCCTTTCAGGCCATCTGGAGTGAGGGACCTGCAGTCAGGCCAGCGGCATAGACTCTGGACTAGCAGTGTTGATTGTCGCCAGTGAGTGTGAGGGGAGCTGGGCGCCAGGTGGGGCTCAGGCTCCCGTGTGCTGGCGGGCTGCAGAGGGCTGGGGACAAGCTGAGGCTGCGTGGAAGGTCTGTCTGCTCACCAGCAAAGCAGCTGGGTCCGCAGCAGCAGAAAACCTGGCCTCTGGCCTCTGCAGACGTCTGCCTCTCAAGAGAGAGGCGTGACTGTGGGTCATCCACCTGGCCCCTGGGGAGGATGCAGGGACAGCAGAAAGCGTGTTCCCCTGTTGGGAACTTGCTGAACAGAGGCTGTCATGTCATAGCACCTGCTCACTGGGTTCTGTGGCCACTGTTGTGTGGCTGACAGGCCATATAGTCACCTCTTGGGGTTTTAGCACGTTTGGAGTGTGCGGCCACCAGTGTCTAATCAGAGCATTTCTGTCCACCTAAGAAAGTCCCCGCCTCCCTCCAAGCCTCCCTCAGTCCTCCCCCAGGTCCATTCTGTCTGCCTCCATGGATTTGCCTGTTCTGGGAATCACACGTAAATGGGGTCCTGCAATCTGGGTCTGCCGTCACTCAGCGTGACAGGTGGAGGGCCGCTTGTGTTGTAGCCTGTGAGGTCTTTGTTCCCTTAGGGCTGAATGACATTCCCCTGCCTGGGTGGATCACAGTTTATCCATTCATCTGTTAATGGACACCTGGGTGGTTTCCACATTTTTATGTGTGTCAAATCACTTAGCAGAGGATCAAGAACATTGTGTGTGTGTGTGTGTGTGTGTGTGTGTGTACTATTTCTTCCTGATTTTAGAAAGGAGCCGGTGTTTGGTCTGTAGCTAACCCCGCTGAGCGTAATGTGTCAGAGCAGTCTGTCGATCAGTGCCTGGAAAAGGATTGTTGGCACGAGTCGGGGTAGTTTTTAGCCCTGTTGTGAGGGCAGCGAGACACTGGCTGAGTCAGGGTGCCCCATCCCGGTATGGAGCCGCCAGCTGGCAATGGACGCCTCACGCTTCCTGCATGAGCTCGGTGGGCCTTGCGGCCTGCACTTCTCTGGGCAGTGGGCTGCCTGCTGTGTCTGCTGGGTAGGGAAGGTCATTGTGGTAGAGCATGACCAGTTTGTAGCAGTACTAAGGGGGTGAAGCATGGGATGTGACGCTGAACACACATTAGGACAGGTAACCAGGTTTTTTTTTTTTTTTTTTTTTGGGGGGGTGCTGGGGATCGAACCCAGGGCCTTGTACTTACAAGGCAAGCACTCTACCGACTGAGCTATCTCCCCCAGCCCCGGTAGCCAGGTTTTGACACAGGTGTCAGCAAGTGCTGAGGCCGAGCTTGGCGGTGTTTAACGCCATGCTGGTATGGCCTAAGTTCTGGTTCTGCCGTGCACTTGGCTTGAAAGTGGGCCTTGATTTTCTCATCTGTGAAATGGGAATAAAGGCAGTACCTGCACATGAGGTATAAAGGCACACAGGAGAACCGTGCCCCCCAGAACGAGCACTCCAAGTGGTGCTGGCGCTGTTCATAGTGTCGGAACGAGCAACACAGGGACATTATGTGTCTGTGCTGCCTGGATCTGAGATGGCTGCTGACCCTGCACACTGGGGTTGGATACCCCGGGCTCATTCTACCCTCACTTGTGTGGTGCGGGAAAAGCAGGGCTGAGCTGCACAGTTGTGCTCTGGGGGATGAAGGGCCTGCTCTTGCACTTCCTGGATCTGTGCTCTGGGGTGCACCATTGGGCCAAGCTCCCTGTCGCATCAGCTGTGTGACCTCCAGTCTCAGAGCCATGATAGGAGCCATTCCTTTGCCCATTGAAGGCCTCGGGACTGTACTGTGTGTAGCCATGAGTTTTACCATGTGTGTGGAGTGCTCAGCTATTTGCTTGCTGAGTCTGTGCAGCTATTTGATGCTCTGATGTCTCCTGTGAATGTCACCACGGTGGCCCAGTGGGTGGCCTGGTGACACTGGCTGGCAGTATGCCCTGTGGGAATGCCATTCTGTGCACCTCCCAAGTGAGCCAAGAGCTCAGCGGCCCCAGCATTGTACCCTGTGCCTGAGTGGTCATGCTAATGCATGAAGACTCCACATTCAGGGCTGACAGCAATTCAAAAGCCTGTTTAGTTTGTTCGTTTGTTTGTTTGGAAGGAATGGCTTCCAAAAGGAGATATGGAGCTTTTTTATAGAATATTTTTTCCTTTTTAGTTACAATACATAGTGGTACTTGACTGCTACCACAGAAAGTTGACTGAGTCCTTCATTCCTGATGGGGCCAGAGGATGATCCACCCCGCAGAATTCCTATATGGGTGGCTGCTGGAGATCAGCCCCCAGTCTTGTGGGCTCTTGGGGGTCAGAGGCAACCAGCTGGCTGATGGACCTTGGCCTGTGTTACTGGACTGATGTGGGAGGCACCTGGAGTCTCTGTGTCTGCTGTGGAGTAGACTTCCCTGTGAGACAGTGGCTTATGGTTGTTGGATGAAAGCCTCTTCCCTCTGGGTGTGGCGCACGCCTGTAATCCAGGGACTTGGGAGACTGAGGCAGGAGGATCGTGCATTCAAAGCCAGCCTCACTAAAAGCGACGTGCCAAGAGACCCTGTCTCTAAATGAAATACAAAATAGGCTGGGGGTGTGGCTCAGTGGTTGAGTGCCCCTGAGTTCAATCCCCAGTATCCACACACAGACACACACAAAGGAAAACCTCTTCCCTATTCTTCCTAGGAAGTAATATATCCAAAAGCTCCTCAGAGGGGGTCGGCCCCTTGCCCAGCGTGCAGTGTTCTTTCTCATCCGCACGTGCGTGTGCGGCGTGTGGAGGGTAGGTGGCTGCACCACTGGGACATGGGCAGCTGCTCCTGCTGTGGTACCAGGAGGCTCCTGGAATGTTGTCACAGTGTGCGCCAGACCCTCTCTCCTGAGCCTTGTCACATTTGGTATTTGTGATCATAAATTCTGGCCAAAAAAAAAAAAAAAACAACGCTTACTAAATTTGTGGGTGATAGAAAACTAGGAGGGAAAGCAAGTAAATGGTCGACACATTCAGCATCCAAAACCATCTCCATGAACCGACCCAGCAACATGGAATTTACATGTAAGTGTCAGATGAAGGAACTGGGCCTAAAACCCCCCTGAATAGAGGGCTCTGCTAAACTGTAGTCCCACCAGGCATCAGCAGGTGACGAGGCCTGCAGGATGTGGTGTCAAGAGGAGAGCTTGCCTCCGGCTGATTTAGTACATGCCATTTGTGGGATTTTACATGAAGCCTTGTATGTGGGTTTTGGAGACACCTATATAGCATGCACAAATATAAATGAGAAATAATGCATTTTATGAATAGGTGTCAACCTGTGCAGTTCAGAGTGTGACTGCCCTTTGCAGCCTGGAGTTGACCATCTCGGGTAGGGGGCAGTGGGAGGGCCAGGCGAAAACACTGTGAGGAGCTAGGGGTTGAGGCCCGTCCTCTGCCAGTCTCAGTAGCACCCCCTGGTGGCCTTGCTGGCTCTTGGCAAGGCCCTGCCCTGCTGTCTGTGGTTTTAGCTCCCCATGCAGGATGCCCCTGCTGCTTTGCAGCCTGCAGCCACGCCTTCTCTTGGTGTGACTGTGACTTGTGCTCTCTGGAGAAGGCTCAGGAAGTGCTGGAAGCTGGTTCAGAACCTGCTTGGAGCCTGTCGAGTCACTTGCTTCTCCATTGCTTTTTTACCAGCTCTTCCTGTGGTGAGAAGTATCTTAATCTGAATCTTAAAACTCTTGCTCAGGTGGAAGTGCATGGTTTCTCTACTTTGATCTGTAGTTCTTTGATTACAGTTTGGTTATGTTTTGGTTTCCATTATTTGTTCATGCTTAATAATCCTATTAAGGATTACTTCTTTTTTCTGTTGTTTTTTTACCACCATGTATTTTTGTATTTATTTTGTTGAGATAGAATTACAATAAATGCTTACCTTCTAGATGTATAGGTAGGTGAGTGTCAGCTACTGCAACTGAGATGCAGAGCATTCCCATCACCCCACCAAGTCCCTTCCCGCCCAGTCCCCGGGAGCTGCCACCAACCCCAGGTTAATATTTTTTTCTTTTAATTATATTTATATATATTTTATTTTATTTTATGTATATATATATATATATATATATATTTTTTTTTTTTTTAGTTTTTTTTTTAGTTTTTAGTTTTTTCATTTATTTACATGTGGTGCTGAGAATTGAACCCAGTGCCTCACACATGCTAGGCAAGGGCTCCACCTCTGAGCCACAGCCCAGCCCACAGGTTAACCTTTTGAAGACCTCACATAAGTGGAGTTGTGCGTGCTCTTGAGGCCCGTCGGTCCTGGCTGTGTCTGGAGACGTGTGTCCACCTTCCGCCGCAGCATAGGTCAGCTGCCCTGTGCCTTGCGGTTTGGGGAAAGGCTCTGTGAGTGTGTTAGCCTTCGTGTGACTCGATTCTTCCTGGTGAGCGCGTGTCTTCCCTCAGAT
The DNA here is from genome assembly GCF_902686445.1 of Sciurus carolinensis. Taxonomy (NCBI): domain Eukaryota; kingdom Metazoa; phylum Chordata; class Mammalia; order Rodentia; family Sciuridae; genus Sciurus; species Sciurus carolinensis. Next base: position 1,675,438 of record NC_062228.1, read on the forward strand.
AGAGGAGGGACCTGTGCTGACACTAGGAAGCCCTCGGAGTGGCTGTACCGCTCAGGCTTCCCTGGTGCTCAGTGACACGTGGCGTTTCTTCTCATGCGCTCCCTGGTGGTGGCAGGAAGCTATGTGGCTTTAGTTTGTGTTCTCTGACCACTAACGATGTCTTGAGCATCTTTGTATTTTTATTGGCCATTTCTATGTCTTCTTTTTCTTCCATTTTTATCTGATGAACTTCCTGTTCACATCTTTGCCCTTTTTGTTTTATGATTCTTTTCCTTCCTCTGCCGGGGATTGCACTTGCTAGGCAAGCACTCTGCCACTGAGCTACACCCCAGCCCTTTAATTTGAGAGAGGGCCTCACTAAGTTGCTCTGGCCTCGGACTTGGGATCCTTCTCCCTCAGCCTCCAGGAGTTACTGGGATCACAGGCATGTGCCCTCGTACCTGGCCATGCCAGTGTTTTATGGGGTTCATTTTACCGTTAAGGTAGACTTGAGTATGCACTGGTCAGTTGTGTATTTGAAAGGATTTTTTTCAGTCTGTTGCTACCTTACTCTTTCAGTGGTGTGTGCTTTGTTTCATTTGATGTTGGTCTGGGAATTGAACCCAGGAGAGCTTAACCCCAGCTCTTTGTATTTTTTATTTTGAGACAGGGTCTCACTAAGTTGCTGAGACATGCCTTGAACTTGTGGTCCTCCTACCTCAGCCTCCTGTGTTGCTGGAATTACGGGTGTGGCCACTGTGCCTGGCTCAGTGGTGCATTTTGATGTTCTTTATTCTGTGAAACCTACTCTACTGTGTTCTGCCTATTAAATCTTTATCTACTTCAAAGCCATAGAGATTTTCTCCTGTTTCATTGTAGAAGTTTTATAATAGCTAGCTAGACTATTGGATGATTTTTGGTGGCTTGTGATCAAAGTAAATGGTACTCAGCAAGTACTTAGAAAACAAAATTAGTGTAAAGTGTCCTTTTTAAAATAGCAACTGAGGGGCTAGTATTGAGGCTGGTGCTGGGGCTCAGCAGTGGAGCACGTGCCTTGCATAGGTGAGGCATTGCATTTGGTCCTCAGCACCATGTAAAAATAAATTTAAAAAATAAAGGTATTGTGTCCATCTACAACTAAAAATATTTTTTAAAAAAAATAGCAACTGAAATTTTATAGTCAATTTTATAACTCTCCCCCTTTTTAATTTTAGATCAGTTGGGGGTCCTTCTGGTCGGAGTGGACATCGGATGGTGGCCTGGAAGAGACAGTTAATCCTTTTCGGTGGCTTCCATGAGAGCACAAGGTTGGACCAACAGCAGAAGTCTTCCTTCCTGGAGCATTTAGGGGCAGACTTTTTACTATTCTGAATGAACATGGAAAATACTGCCCTCTTGAAGCAGGGCCAGCTCCCTGGGCACACAGTTTGGTAGGGCCTTAATTGAGTACCTCCTGTGTGCAGGACAGTGAGTGAGATCAGCTAGGCCTTCCTTTTAACTGCCAGGTTATAAATCAAATCAAGTTTTACAGTGGTTTTAACTTGTACCACTTTAAAACCAGAACATTTTTTAAGACTGTGTTATCTTGTTTAAAATTACCTGGGCAGTATTTCAGACCTACAGACAAGCACTGATGCTCCAGGAGATGTAGCCACCGTCCCTGTTGAATCAGCTTGACTTCTAAATGCTAACCTCGCTTGCCTGGAAGCCGTTGCTCGTAGCTGACCTGCAGAACAGACTCCCTTTACTGAGAGTGCACGGCAGGAGGGGCGGGAAGAGCTGTCCTCTGGGAGGCGTGAGTCTGAGTGGCAGCCAGCAGTCCTGGGCCGTCCTCACCGCCGGCTGCACAGGGGCGAGGCCTGCCTGGCACCTACGTTCTCATGCAGGATTCGTCACTTTGTATGAGTGCTCCCGAGCCCCAGGCTTGGATTACTTGGATGTGGCGTGAGAAGGAAGAACGGTTCCTTCTGACCAGGGTAGAGGCAGAGATCCTCTCCTTCGCCTCTTGTTGAACACTGTGTCATGCAGAGCTGGAGAGCAGCAGTCACCTGGTGACAGCAAGCCCCCCATTCCCCTTCCAAGTCCTGTCTGTGGGCTGTCTTTTAACGTGAAGTCCCTCTAGAGGGCCTCAGGCTGTCCCATGTGCCTTGCTTGGGTTGTGGACACAGACTCTGCTTCCATCCTTCAGTTTCGTGGATGCTCTGCCCCCTCACCCACACCCGACCCTTTCAGTCCAGGGTCTCGCCCCAGTTCTTGTCAAGCTGTGGGTATCTCCATCCTTGTGATTCAGTGAGACACCACACTCAGTGTTGGTTTTAGTCTCAGAGTCACCTCATGTGATTATCTGGGAGATTGCCGTTTTGTCAGTGAGGAGAGGATTAAGTTACTCTGCTTGGTTGAGCTGGCATCCTTTCTAGCTTCCAACGCAAACTCACGTGTTTGTGTCCTTCATATGAGTTTAAGTATGGAGTAGACAGGTGACTTAGTGAAAATGCAGAAAGTTCAGCTTTAATTTAAATCAAGTGCACTTCTCAGTGACCCTGCCTATTCCCCATGGTACCACTGTGACGCCATGTTCCTGTGTTCCAACCAGGGATTACATCTACTACAATGACGTGCATTCCTTCAACCTGGACACCTTTGTGTGGAGCAAGCTGTCTCCGTCAGGAACTGGGCCCACGCCCAGGTCAGGCTGCCAGATGTCCGTCACTCCCCAGGGCGGCATAGTCATCTATGGGGGCTACTCGAAGCAGGTGAGACCTGGTGTGCAGGAAGTAGAGGAATTTCTGTCTGCTGCTTGTCAATGTCACCAGTAACGGAAGTTTCCAAATGAGACGACATTTGTTTAATATAAACAACGGACAGACATAAAGTCAGTCTCTTCCTCTTTACCTACATTGAGATTTTTTAAGGCCTTTTGATGTTCTAATTCGTATCTCCCTAGAACACTGCAGTGTGACTAAGTCTGTGTTTTGGGGTCTTTCTTCTGAGGCCTCGACTCTGACGACCATGTGCTGTCTGTCGTAGAACGTGGCAGTGCTCATCGCTCCTTTCTTCTGCTGATGGACTTTTTTCTTGTATCTGCAAGCGGCACCAGCAGCCATGTTGTTAGGCACAGGCCTGGAGTCCTGCTGGTCTGTGGCTGTGGCGTGTGCTCCCAGGGCTGTGGGCTGTCCTCTGCCAGCAGCAGAGCTCCTCCTGCCCCACTGCTCGTCCACACGGTGCCAGTCTCAACAGGTTGAGAATCACATGGTGGTTTTAAGTCCTTTGCTTTGGAGATTCTGAAACACAAAGTGAACTTGCAGAGCACAGTGAGCGCTGGCATGTCCCACACAGGCCCTGGGGTATCTGCTCTGCGGGGCTGGTTTGGTCACAGGTCTGTTCACACTTTGTGCCCATCTATCAGTTGTCTTCTGTGTCATTCACAGAAAAGTACAAGCCCTTGTGTGTGCATGCCATTAAGTAGAGGTCATTGGTGCTGTGACATCAAGGCCCCCTGCAGCAGATGTGACAGGTGTGTGTGTGGTGTGGCCCACCCTCGTCCTGCCAGGCCCTCCTGTACCATCCCTGCCTCCCCCAGAGGCATGTGCTAAGCTCCTCACTGCTAGATCTGCCTGTTATGGAATGTTCCAGTCATTGCTGTGACCCATCTGAGTTTCCGTTGTGTTGATGGAATCCTGTGTTGTTTTCAGTTGATAACATGAGCACTTCGATACAGTCTTTGCATGGCTGCATGTTTTGGTTTCTTTTCTGGGGGTGCTGGGTAGCCAGGAATAAAACTCAGGGATGCATAACTACTGAGCCACACCCCCCAGGCCTTTTTGTAATTTTTCATTTTGTGACAGGGTCTCACTAAGTTGCTTAGGGCCTCGCCAAGTTGCTGAGGCTGGCCTGAACTTCTGAGCCTCCTACCTCAGCCTCCTGAGCTGCTGGATCACAGCTGTGCACCACTGTGCCTGGCAATGTTTTGGTTTCTCTTAGGAAGCACCAGGGAGGGAAACTGCCAGGTCCTGAGCGGGCCTAGGCTTGCAGTTCACATCCAAACCACCTGACGATTCTGTTTCTCGGCCTTCCTGGCACCTCTTGACTGTGGGTCCTGCAGTGTCATCTCTGCTTTGACTTCAGTCCACCGAGTACGTTGATGTGTTCTCTTATGAGCTTGCTGGCGTCTGTGTCTTCCCTGCAGCCTGGCGTGTGTGTGTCTGGGGAGTTACAGGCCGCCAGGCCGCCTCTGCCCGTACAGCTTCAGTGTTGCCAAGGAGCAGGAGCTCTGCCTCTTTGAAGTCTAATTTGTCCTGCTTTAAAGGTTCTTGACCTGAGAAGAATTGTTTACCTTCGGTCAGGAAGAGCCTCCCATGTTCTCTGAATGCGGCAGTTCAGCTTTTGGGTTTTGTTCTGCTGTCTCCTCGCCCTGTCTGTTTGGAGTGTGAAGGTGGTGAGTCTGCTTGTGCCCCATGGAAATTGGCTCTTCCAGCACCATCTGTTCAGAAGGTTTTCCCTTGGGGTGCCTGGGGAACCCTGCCGTGGACCTTCCTCTTCCTCCTCCACTGGTCAGCCTTGTGGGGCCACCCGTGCTTCCCTGACTATTCCTGCCTAGCAAGTCTTGGGGTGGGCAGCTGAGGTGCCTAGCCTTTGTCCTTTCAAACTTGTTTTGACTGTTCTAGGTTCTTTGCATGTCCACAGGAGTTTTAGCATCAACTTATCAGTTTCTACTTAAAAAGCAAGAACAAGGCACCCCACCTCTGCCTGATAGGAAGGTGATTGGGGCTCTAGTTCTGGAGAAGAGTGTGGGGGAGGCTGACCTCAAGTCTGCAGCCATTGCACCTGGATGGCCTCTACGTTTATTTTGGTTTTCTTTCATTTCAGCAGTGTTTTGTGGTTCCCAGTGTAAGTCTTACATGTCTTTTGTTTAATTATTTTATTGATGCTGTTTTATGATGGACTATCTTGAAATTACACTTCCCCATTGTTTGCTGTTGGTATATAAAAATATTTTATCCTCTGTGTTTATTTTGTAATGTGTGAACTTGCTAAATTCACTCTTTCCAGTAATTCCAGATGCATGAGGTTATGTGAACAGTCACGTAACGTGCAGGGGCAACTTTCCTCTTCTTCCTGGCTGCTAATGCCATTCCCTGGTCTGTCCGTCACAAGGCAGGGCCTGCTGGTGGTGTTGGCTGAGGTGTGTGGTGGACCTCCTGGCTCTGTCCTTATGGGGAGGGACAGCACTGCAGTGTCTTCTTGGACATCCTTCAGGGTCTAAGTTGTCTGCTGGGAGCTTTTATCACGAGCAATGTATAGTTTTGTTAAATACATTTTCTGTGTTTATTAATGATCATATACCTTTGCTCCTTATTCATTTTCTTGCAGACTACCTTGGTTAATTTCATAATGTTGAACTAGCCTTGTATTTGTGTCGTAGCCCAATTTGGTACAAGCGTGTTTGTCCTTCTATGTTCCTGAATTTGCTAATACTCTGTTGAGGATCCTTGTGTCTATGTTCACAAGGGCACTTCTCGGTCACTCTTTTTGTGGTGCTTTTGATAGGCGGTGGAGTCCAGTTCTGCTTGCTGCACAGTGAGCGCGTCAGTTGGAGTTCATCTAAAACTTTACTAATGTGACGGGGTCTGTCTTGACAAAAGGGGAGAAAACCTCTGGGATGATAAGGACCCGGCAGACATCCATGTGAGCGCCAACTGTCCCTTGATGTGTGCCTTTGGGGCCAAGGCTCCAGAGATGGGGGTTCCTGTTAAAGAGACGGGAGGGCTTCCTAAGGCCCTGCAGCCTGTGAGCCAGCCCAGAATGAGAGATGCCAGTAGGACCCTGGGCAGGGAGGGTGGCAGTGGGTCCCTGAAACAGCTTTGGTACTTCATGGTCTGCCTCCGTGGACGTATGGACAGTCCTGCTGAAGGCATTGTCCTCCTTTATGCCCAACGTGGACCTCAGGTGAATCTGCTTGGGGTTTGGGAGAAAAGGTCTCTCTTGAGAAAGCAGCAGGACACCAAAATGTTACTTCAGTATTCAAGATCCTGGAAGAGCAGGAAGCACAAGCAGGCGTTGGGGTCATATGACTCTAGAGGTTGCACATGACCTCAGCCAAGAAAAGTCCTGACCTCCCGAGGCCTGTGACCAGCTCTGTGGGTGAGGGGGCTCTGCTACTGTCCCAGGAGACGCCAGCTCCCACACTGCAAGGGACACAGGTGGTCCCACTCACCTGGTGCACACAGCTGCGTGACCCTGACCTGTCTGCACTGCTCTTATCCAGCAAAGCAGGAGGTGCTTGCTGGGAAAGAGGAGGAGGTAAGAAGAGCATCTCTGCCTTGGGCTCCGTTACTCACGCAGTCCCTGGACTCTGTCACTGTAGGTCTCGGGTGCACGAAGGACCCTGCCCTCTGGGAAGGAAAGAGGACGAGGCCTTGCCTCGTGGTGACAGCTGGACAGTGGTGTTACTCAGCTCCAAGGTTAGGACTGAGTTGCCAGAGGGGAGGTGTGGTGCCCACTGGCTCCAGAGAAGTCGCCCTGAGCAGTGTCCGCTGAGGGAGCCCGCTGGTGGGTGGGAGGGCGTCTGTCAAGCAAGATTGAAACTGGAGCTGGGAGACAGTTCCCGATATGCGTTCAGTTTTGCTGACGAGACGTGGAGCTAGGCAGGTTTAGAGGAGGCTGTTTTGGCAGCAGCCTTTCCAAAGTGGTGCATATGTTTCAGGCTGCCCACGTGGCAGGTCACTGCACACCTCATCGTGTGCGCCTCAGTCCTGTGGAGCGACTGCTGCACTGACCAGCTAGGGAGACACCAGCTCCCTAGGCCACACACTCCTACTGCCCATCTCTAAGGGGCTTCAGCCACCCACACTGTGTGGTGCACTGAGAGTGGTGTGGGGACTTGCCTGACAGTGCCCGGAGAAGGTGATTGAGCAGCCACCTTGGGCACCCTGACCAGTGGGCCACAGTTGCAAGGGTGACTGGGGACAAGAAGAAACAGCCTACTGTGGTTCTGCGTCCACAGACATCTGTCCAGGCCACCTCTGGCTGAGGTCACACTCCTGTCCCAGGAAACTCAGCTGTCATTGTGCCTGTTTTTTAAAAAAAAAATTACCCTGCGATTTGAAAGTCCAGGGTCAGGATAAGGTTCTGAGATGACTGTCCTAAAATGGCAGTGATGGCCGGGGCAGGGACAGGAAGGTAGCTTCATCCTCCTTGCCTTCAGGCAAAACTGGGTGTTTGCGCAGCAGCGGGGGCATCAGTCAGTGCTGCACAGCAGCCTCTGCTTGGTCACTGGGACCGCCGTGCTCCTCAGCTCCGCTGGGAGGTCCATGCTCGCCCTGAACCTGGGTGCTTTCTCGGCCTCAGACCTGGTCCTTTTCTCTCATGGCCTGCTGTTGTCTATGTGCCTGCTAGGGCTGGCTTGAGTGGCCTGTGGAAAGCGGGTTCCTCCAGGGGCATGTCCCTTGGCCCTCCTCACATTGCTTTACATCTTGGCCTGGTTGTGGCTGCTTCTGTGAGCTCAGGAAGCCCACATCCTCTGGGTCACCTTGGCTCCACAGGAGTGATATTTTGCCTGCTGTGGTGTGGCTCTTCTCCCCTAGCAACACCCATCATGTGACACTTTTTAAAAAAATTGTCAATGAACCTTAACTTTATCTGTAAATATGAGGTGCTGAGGATCGATCCCAGTGCCTCACACTGGGGGTGGTAACTCAGTGGTACAGCTAGGCAAGTGCTCTACCATGAGCTACCAACTCAACCCCTCGTGTGACACTCTTGCTGGCTCTCCAGGGACCTGGTCTAGGGGCCTGGAGGTGGCTGGCTATGTCTTCTGCTCTCATGGCAATTGAAATGAGCCCACACCTGAGTTTAGGCTGAGTAAGCTGAGGCTGCAGCAAAAATGGACGGTGGGCAGTGGAGTTGTGTCCTGTTAGGGACATGTGTATAGCTGGTGCTTTTCCCGACTTGCTGGCTCTGCTGATCTGAGCTCTGGTGTATTGGCCAGACTGGATGAAGACAGGGACAGTGGAGCTGCACAGACTAGCATTGTAGCCTTGGATGGTAGTCCAGCACTTCTGAATGTTCCCGCAGAGTCTGCGTGCTTTCTAGTACTGTGAATCCACCCCTGTGGAACCAACTGCACAATTGACAGCTGCCGTGACCTGTGTGATGGAATGACTGGTGGCCCAGTTGGTCCACAGTGAAACACATGGCAGCCTTTCCTTTCCTCCTTTGAAGACAAATGGACTGGGTTTCTGGGAAAGTCACAGTGCTCAGGGCAAGGAGCTAGAAGGCTGTTGGGAGGTCAGAACTGTGGGCTGGATGTGCAGCCACGTGCCTGAGGAGGCCCACCTGTGTGCGGTTCCCACCTGTGTACACCCCCCCCCCCCAGCTCTCGGCCTCATGATCTTGAGGGGAAGCACTTAAATGTGGTGGCATCGAAGACCCCCTTAGCCTGTTGATCCCGGGGAGAAAGTTGCTGTCAGTAAAACCAAGGACAGGTGAAGCAGGGGACATGGGAGACCCAGGAAAGACCTGCCAAAGCTGGGCAGTGCCTGACAAGCAGAGATGCCATTGAGTTCTTCAGCAGGAGAGCCTCTGGGATGAATTCAGGCCTCAGGAATGCTGTGTGTTGGGAAGAGAGGACATGGCCCAGCAACTGCTCCCCCCATATTAGCCTGCCAGGAAGAGACAGTCCGTCCTTAGTGACTGTGGGTCACACACAAGAATGGTGTCCCTAGGAACCAAGAGGCGGGTGCCCGGTTTCCACTGCTGAGGGTTTGCTGCTCCCCACAGCAGCAGACGCTGGGCCTCCTTGAGCTGTGGGATCTCAGGCCCAGGAGGAAGCAGGACTGTGTGAACAGTTGAATTGCTTCTTGTTCAAAAAAAGCCGTTTTTCCCCTTTCAACAAATACAACGCTGAAAGAGGAATACCTGCAGCTGCACGCCTCCTTGCTGTCTGCTGAGAGGCTTGGAGGCGGCCACACCCGGCACTTAGGTCTCAGTTTTCTGCAGGACTCTCCAGCCCGAGATGCCAGGGCTCTTGCAGGACTGGACAAGGAGTCCAGGAGACGAGCCTGAGGGTCCCATAGTGCCTAAGGTAACAACGGCCATCACGGGCCCCAGGTGGGCCCTGGCACAGAAGAGGGCTCGAGGGGACGCTGAGGAAATCTGAATGAAGTGTGGACTTGGGTTGGTAGTAGTCGATCAGGGCTGTTTCCCTGAGCGCAACTACACCGTGCCAGACTGGGTGCGTGCGTCAGGTGAGGACAGTCTCTCTGCAAGTGGAATGAAGCCCACCACACTGGGCGTCCATCAGGGGCAAAGAGCCAACAGAAAGCACTGGACAGAACGGACAGTGGGAGCTGCAGAGCACCCTGAGTTCCACCTGGAGTGCACACTCAAGCCCGGGAGTCCACACTGTCAGGAGCGAGTAATGGGCCAAAGCACTGGAGAGGGGAGAAGAGGAACCCTGGCAGAGGAGTCCTTCCCACAGAGCCTGGGGAAGCTCTGCACTCCTGAGGGACGCACACTGCCCACTTCTCTGGGGGGCTGGACATGAGGCTTCCTTCCAGGATGGCACAGGGACATACCCTGACTTCCCAGAGAGGAACCCACAGCACAAGCCCAGCTGGTGGCCAAGGCCAGTGTCAACAGGGACAGTTGCGTGACTGCATGGACCCTGGCATGGTGGGAGGAGAAGGCGCTCACCCGGGGTCTTCCAGTCCCCACCACCCGTCTAGCCACGAGGAGGACGAGCAGACCCGGCCGAGGGACGTCCTCCAGGGCACCCGAGCAGCCCTCCAGACACTGCCGCGGTCAGAGACCCGGGAGTCAGAGGCCGTCACCCAGAGGAGCCCACAGGGACGAGACGACGGCCATCACGGGCCCCAGGTGGGCCCTGGCACAGAAGAGGGCTCGAGGGGACGCTGAGGAAATCTGAATGAAGTGTGGACTTGGGTTGGTAGTAGTCGATCAGGGCTGTTTCCCTGAGCGTGACTACACCGTGCCAGACTGGGTGCGTGCGTCAGGGAGCCTGGGCATGGGGTCCAGGGCTCTGTCCTGTCTTCTCAGGTTTTCTGTACCTTTAAAGTCAGAAGCCATTGAAAATAAGAGAATTTAAGCACAATCACAAGGAAGAAGTTACAGTGGACTGGTCCCCCCACCCCCCAGGGTGAGTGTCTTGGGCAGCTGTGGACGCTGGCTGCTGGGGTGGCCTTGCAGAGCACCAGCTGTGCTGACTGGGGAGTGAGACCGTCGAAGCCCAAGAGTGAGGGGCTTTGTTGGTTTCAAAGCTGTGTGTCTGGAAGGCGAGGGAGTTGTGGATACAGGGGTTGGAGCGAGGTGCCGCCGGTCCAGGATGCTGCAGAACCTGTCCAGGTGGTACAAGGTGGCCATGGAAGCTGTCCACAAGGACCCCACAGGTGGGAGCTCCAGCATGCCTAGCAGGGTGGATCATCAGATGCCAGATTTCACATTGGCCTGTTCTTAATCTGCCACGTCTGTCAGCCACCTCAGAGGTGAAGGGACAGAGCCCGCTTTGAACTGAGCCCCTGTGTGAGATGTGCCCAGCTTGGGCTGTGACGGCTGTGTGCAGTGCCTCAGGTGGGCTCACCCACCCACCCTCTTTCCCTTTTGCAGAGAGTCAAGAAAGACGTGGACAGAGGCACCCAGCATTCAGATATGTTCCTGCTGAAGCCCGAGGACGGGGGAGAAGGTACTGCTGTGCCCACCAGGGCTGGCTCGGCCCCTGTGGCTTGAGGGGCGGGCCCTGTTTGGCCTGCAGGCGGAGGCGAAGCCCACCTCCCTCTTGTGGGTGTAGAGGTGGCAGTGAACTAAAAAATAACAGCAAACATTGCACTGGGCAGTGCCAGAAGAGACCATGGTGGGCCCAGAGTCCCACCTCCTTGCACACAGTCAGAGTTGGGCCTGGCCATCCTGTCCTGGGAAGGCTGTGGTACCTGGTTTAAGTGGGTAGGCCCCGTCAGGGGCCCAGTGCCATTTAGTCGCCCCGTGTCCCTTCCATACCAGGTGCATGACGTGCTTTGAGATGACCATGGATGAACCTTCTGGGCAGGGTTGTGTGCACACTCTCAGGGCCCCAGAGGTACAGAAGCAGGTGTATGGGTAGGTGTGGGTGAGAGGCCCCCCAGGGAAAAGGGCTATTGCTTTGCAATCTTTTCTTGACATTTTAAGGAACTTTTGCTCTTGCTTAAGATCAAGTGAATGACAGCAAGAGGTGGAATTCTGGAATGTTCCTGAGAGGCAGGGAATCCCTTGTCCTCCAGGGGAGCTGGGAGTGGCCACCTCCCAGGCGGTAGCACTGCATCTTGGGAGAGCACTCAGTGGGTCTGGGGCCTGTGTTCTGGTACCAGGGCTTCCTCCATGTGAAAGCGTGTTTCTGACCTCCCTGGGGGGAAGTGAGGGGATCGCCATGCACAGTAGGTTTACTTGGTTCCTGCCCTAGAATCCTTCGAACCAAGGTCTCAGAACTGCCCTGCACCAGGCACTTCTCAGGTGACCACAGTGCCCTGAACTTGCAGTGAGGACACTTGGTGCTCCAGGAGGGGCCAGGGCACTTGGACCTGGAGGCTGGACTCTGTTTCAGGCAGCCTTGCCTCAGCCTCTACTCAGCTCCTCAACCCCAGTGAGAAGGACCGGAAGGAGGCGGGTCCTGCCTGACTGCATGTGCGCTGGTGTTGTGTTCTCTGGCTCCTCACAGCGGTAACTGCCCATAGTGGTGGGCCCAGAGTCCACCAGCGGGGCGTGTCCATGGCCTTGTCCAGCACTGCCCAGTGCAGTGTTTGCTGTTATTTTTTGGTTCATTAGGGGAAATGTCTACTCTTTTTTCTAGAAGTGGTGAGACTTTCCTCCACTTTACCCCAGACCACATTTTGAGGACTGTCACACACATGAGGCACCTGCCAAGAGAATGAAAGATGTCGCCAGCAGGGGAAAGGCACCAACCCAGGGTCTAGGCTGTGCTGGGTGGAGAGGGACAGCATCCTCTGGTCCCTTGTGAGGCTGCGCTCCTAGCCTCCCAGGGGAACCTGTGAGCTGCGGGTTTCCTGGAGACCCTCCTGCTGAGTTTGGCTTTGGTACCCCTGCCCTCCCTGCACTGACCACCAGGTGACACTGTTCGGAGGGCAGGTGAAGGCTTGCACAGCTGGGCCTGAAGGAGGAAGCCCCAGCGTGGAACTGCATCCTGTTTTCCTGCAGAGGGAGCTTGCACAGTGAGGCGGGCGTGGCCGCAGCCCACACCACTGCTGTCGGCATTGGACCGCAGGGCTCCCCAGCCTCCTGCGTCTCTTACCCTTCTCATCCTCTTTGTTCTCTGTTGACAGGCAAATGGACATGGAACCGGATCAGCCCTTCAGGGGTCAAGCCCACTCCAAGGTCTGGCTTTTCAGTGGCCATGACCCCAAATCATCAGGTGCTGCTCTTTGGGGGCGTCTGTGACAAGGAAGAGGAAGAGAGCCTGGAGGGCGTGTTCTTCAACGACCTGTACTTCTACGATGCCTCCAGGAACCGCTGGTTCCTGGGGCAGCTGAAGGTGTGGGCTTGGCGTGGAGCGCCGTGCAGGCGGGCTGCAGCTCGGTGGCCAGACCCCCACCTCGTGCCTCAGTGTGTCCTTCTACCTGTAGAGCATCTGCATACCCTCCCAAAGGAGTGTCCTGCTTCTGTGTGTGTCCCAGCTGACTAGCCTCGGGCCCCTGTCCTGGTGCTCACTGGTGCAGCCTGGCTGGCCTGGCCAGGCTTGAGAACCAGAAGTTCCCCAGGCCACCGTCTGACAAGGGTGCTGGTCATCCTCTGCAGCAGCCCGAGTCTGTGCTGCCAGGCTTGTCCTGGTTTCAGCACAGCTGCTGCCCAGGGCAGCCTGGCACTGCCAGAACAGTTGTGGCAGTCCGGGAGGGACCTGCAGGCGCCCAGGGTCTGTGTGAGCACTCGGTCTCCCACACCCCAGCCTGCCCACATAGGGCGCCTGCCCGTCACAGTGAGTCGCACGTGCTCTCGTGCACGCGCATTCTCTGCAGGGAGAGCGGCTCCCTCCCCAAGGTCCAGGGCTGGGTAGTCATGTCCCCCATGAGTTGAGGGGTGTCCCGAGCATGTCCTCGTGAGGCTCTCAGGGTCAGTGCCGTGAGCTGAGCACTTAGAGCATAGACTTGCCCTGGGCTGGCCTGCGGGGAGTGGTGCTGGAACTTCTGAACACAGCATGGCAAGCATCTCACAAGGACATGGGCCCCAAGAGCAGAAGGGTCCAAGCAGGCTGCAGTGTGGTCCAGGAGACCAGAGGAGGGCAGAGGGTCATCTTGCAGGAGGGGGGTCCCGAAGGAGAGCTGCGTGGGAGTGTTGGGTGACAGCTCTGCTTCTCACGTGGCACCTGCGGTCAGCAGGTTCTGTTGAGCACCCATCACTCTGTTGGCGCTCGTGGCTGAGGAGCTTTCCCGAGGCCAGCCTGGGGGCTTCAGAAGCCAGGGCACTGCTGCTGGGCCCTGCTAAGGTACCACACTCTCGCCTGCCCTCTGTCTTTGCCACCAGAGAGCGCAGGGAGGGGGTTGTGTCCCACACTGTCCCCACACGTCCATGACTGGTGTGGGACAGGGCCATTCCTGCACTGCTGCTCAGCTGAGGTGCTGTGCTGTCATTCCCTTGTCAGGGCCCCAAGTCAGAAAAGAGGAAGCGGAGGCGGGGCAAAGCAGAGGAGTGCCAAGGCACCAGCGAGCCGGAGCCCCTGGAGGTGGTCAGAGAGGTGGTGGCCGAGGATGGGACCGTGGTCACCATTAAACAAGTGATCCCAGCCCCGGGCCCAACAGGCCGGCCCCCACCAGAGGAGGAGGATGGTGCTGTGGAGGCTGGCCCCAGGGTTGAGCCCTGTCCACGCTCCAGTGCCATGCTGGCTGTCAAGCACGGGCTGCTATATGTCTATGGGGGTATGTTTGAAGCCGGCAACCGCCAGGTGACCCTCAGTGACCTGTACTGCCTCGATCTCCACAAGATGGAAGAGTGGAAGGCCTTGGTGGAGATGGATCCAGGTAAGCTGGGCGGGGTGACCCCCTTACCAGGAATGCTGTCTTCACGCACCTGCCCAGTTGCCGCATCTGCCCTGCACCAGGAAGCTGGAGTGCGCACTCCAGCTGTTGAGCTGGGCTGTCTTCACGCACCTGCCCAGGTTGCTGCATCTGCCCTGCACCGGGGAGCCTCATGGGGATTTGGGCTCTTGCCCCCAGCCCAGGTTACCCTGAGAGCCTGCCTGGGTGCAGGCCACGGAGGGCAATGAATGCCAACCCTGGGCAGGACCTCTGTGGGTGCACCTAGCGGTTCAGTTCTCTTGGCACTCAGCCAACCAGACCAGGTAGCGTTCACCCTCCATGTCCCTGGTGGGCCCTGTCTCTGCCCCTTGAGCCTTTATGTCCCCATTTTACCTCATACTGTCACAGGGCCCAAGTCACTACTCATTTTTGTGAAGACTTGAGACTATATGCAGAGCCTGTGTGTTCAGGGAAGGAGCACCGTACATAGGTGCAGGTCTGCTGCTGTCTTCTGAGAAGCCGCTGGGTTGGGACAGAGGTGGACTCAGGAGGAGGCAGCTGCCACTCAGCAACCCATGTCCATGGAGGGAGTTGTGTCTGCTCGTCCTCCATGTCCCCCTATCTCTCTGCTCTGAAGTCGGGGAGATGCTCTCTGTCCTCTGCTGGCCCTCGGTGTCCAGGGTAGGGGAGTTGGGTTTCACTTCACAGTCTTGGGTAAGAAAATGGAGTCCTCTAAGTTAGCCAGCTCCCACTGTGCAGTTTTCCCTGGAGCCCAAGGCTACAGTGAGAATCTCTGTTCATCTTGCTTTTGAAGAAACTCAGGAGTGGCTGGAAGAGACGGACTCAGAGGAGGATAGCAGCTCGGCTGAGGGTGCTGACGGGGGAGATGAGGACCAGGATGAGGACGGCGGGGAGGAGGAGGAAGGTGAGGCTCACTAGGCTCTGCCTTCGCCCCGTGCTCTTGAGGCCAGCCTCAGGCAGAAGAGCACCCACGTTGGTTCCAGCAGCTTGCTGAGGGCAATACTGCTGCGGCCTCTCTGCAGCTGCACCATGACCGCTGTCCTCTGTGCCGCCTGCCCAGGCTTCTGGATGGAGCAGTGGCGTGGACCGTCCACCCAGGACTGAGCACCACCGGCTGAAACACCGGGGACATGTGGGGCCTGATGCTTGGGGGAAGAAGGTGGGGAGGCCAGCTGGGGTGGCTGGGGTAGCTGAGTCCTGGAGCTGACCAGCACGGTTTAAATACACTGAGCGTGAACGAGGCCTGCAGTCATGTTCTTCAGCCCGGAGCGGACCAACAGTCTGGCCAGGCCTCCGCCTTGCTCGGGCTCTGTTGCCAGGGCAAGGCTCGAGGTGAGGCCACAGAGACGGGGTGAGGCATGAGTTTGAGGGACCCCACAAGCCTGTTTCTGTTCTGATAAACCTGCACGAGGTGTGTTTGAGGGATTTTCCTTCTGCATAAGGGGAAGACCATGTTCTGATGACCCCACGTCATTATACCAGACTCTGGTGTCTGGTGGTCGGTGCCACGGCCGTGGTGCTCACTCACACGGTCTCAGTTACCTTCAGCGTAGAGCTTCTGTTGCCAGGCCAGTCCACTCTGCTGCTTGGCCTTCCTCCGTGGGTCTCAGGAAAGCTCCAGTGCTAGCATGCCCCCCACTCCGTGACGGCCTTCTCAGGAGGAGGTGGTGGAGCCACCCCCGTGCCTTTCCTCCCGCTGCCTTTCTGGGCCGAGGTGGTTTGCGAAATGGCAGCAAGGAAAGGAAGCCAAGTGCAAGGGCTCTGGGCCCCTGCAACCTGCCTGCCCAGCGCCACTGGCCCAGGAGCAGGTGGGGCTTCGTGGCCTGGAAGCCCGTGTGCTGGCCTGGTGGCCAGGCCTGCTCTAAGGCTGAAGACCAGGTTTCTTTGTGTGCTATTGAGTTGGGGTCAGACTTTGAATCCACACTGGTGCTTTTGGCCCTTTTATCCTAAACATCTTCGCAGTGACGTGCAGGCCTGGTGGCTTCTGTAGTGCTCATAACTGCTGTCACCCGTTTCGTCACTGTGGAGTTGACTAGAGGTAGAAGTGGCTGGCGTGGCGGGCTCAGGCACAAGAGTTCTGATGGGGAAGCGGGGAGCCCAGCTCAGCTGGAAACAGCCTCCTTTTCCATCATCTTCTCGGTGCCGGGTCTGCTCCAAAAAGATCGGGGTAGTCTCAGGGCAGGACACCCCACACCGGTGAGGAGGAGCTCGGCCACCACATCTGCAGCAGGCCACACTCCTGCAGGTCAGTGGGTTGCAAGTGCAGCTCCTTGTTCTCTTCCCAGGGCAGCTGTGCTGGCCATGTGTCATGCTGTTAAGATGAGCTTGGGGGTTGGTTGGGCTGAATTGAATAAAATGGAAGGGAACCACCAGCTAATCTCGGAAATCTCATCATTGAAAGTTTGGTTTTGTTTGGGCTCTTTAGGTGTATGATGTTTATCCAATTTGACATTTTTTTTCCCTCCGAATCAGTACAAGCAAGAACTGAGTGGTTAGTTGACCCTTAGAAGTACTTCAGGGGAGCCCAGTGTGGTGGCCACGTCTGTAATCCCAGCAACTTGAGTGGCTAAGGCAACCAAGGCGTTGTCTCAAAAAGGGTTGAGGGTGTAGCTCAGAGGTGGCATATCCCCACTCTGGTTCAATCCTCAGTACTGCAAACATTACAAAAGACCTTTAAGGGACCAAAGGCTGGTAGCCTCCCCATGAGGTTAGGAGCTAGCTCATATCCGTTTCAGGTGCCTAAGTGAGACCCACACCGAAACCCTCCTCAAGTGTGTTGTAATGGGGCAACAGCATCCTTTGATGGTTTGATGAGAGGGATTTGCCTAGGGAAGGGAGGGCTATTCCCTCATATGGAAGGAGAGAGCAGGTGCCCGTCCCCATGTGCTATCTCCGCTGGGTCTGTGTGTGTTGCAGGAACTTTCCAGTTGCTACTGCTTTTCTGGGCAGTTGACAGTGGAAGCAAAGCTGTGTGGCAGACCAAGATGGCAGACCAGCATAGCTCCCAGGCACTGTAGTCCCTTCTGCTTCACCAGGCATCAGCAGTGTTGTCTGGTCACTGAGGTCTGACAGTGGCATCCTCGAGGACTCAGCAGTCACCGAGGGAAATGGAAGTGCCAGCAGCATAACAGGTGGCATGGCTGGTGCAGGGACCAGGGTGATGGCTTCCTGGGTCCACTTGTCTCCACCCCAGGGCCCCCATGGCTGCAGAACTCCCAGGGGCTGGCCAGTGCCACAGGCAGGATGCAGAAAGGCCCGGGTGGGTCCTGAAGTAGGTACTGAGTAGCCCCAGAAACCGCATGGTCTGAGAACCTGTAAGTTGGTTTAAGAGACTGCCTGCCCTGCTTGGCTTTTGTTCTCTGCTCACAGAGGGGGCCCATGCGGTGGCCATGTCACCTGTTGGTGCCAGGGAGACCTGGGCATCCTGCATCCTCATCAGCCTGTGGAGAGTTGAGCCAGGCTTGCCACCCAGAGAAGGGACAGAGAAAACACTGGGGTGGACAGCGGTGGTGGGCACAGCCTTAGCCTCTCTCTCCATGCTTTTCCTGCTCAAAAAGCGGTCCTCCAAGCCACCAGGAGCAAGGTGGTCAGGTAACAGAAGCACAGTTCCTTGAATAGGAATTGGAATTTATCTAGCCTGCAGCTTTTGCATTAGAGGGAACTTCAGTAAAGACACTGGTTTGTAAAGAGGTGAAACAAGTTCTCCATAGTTTCAAATGGTGTCTGTTACTAAAAGGAGCAAACTTCCTGTGATTCTGATAATGACCTTGCTTTCAGGCGGTGAGATACATAGCAGTGGCATGTTAAACAGTCATCATTAGAGAAGGTTCGCTTCCATTTCATAAGTAACTCCATTTCCATCTAAAGGAAAGGAGCTGCAGTAGCCGGCTGCTCCTGGAGAACTCAGGGCCCAGCAGACCTTCGCCCAGCTGTGCCCGTGGCAGTGCACTGTTAGCAAGCCCTATCCCTGCACCAGGGAAAGAACTGAAGACAGGAGACGCAGGGAGACTGTGTTAGGTCAGAGTTCACACAAGGGCATCACACCTGGGGCCAGTGGTTCCACGTCTGCAGTGAGGACCAGTAGCCATGCGAGGCTCACCCATACCATGTTGATCTCAGGCAGGCTGCACAGGGTGGGTTTCTTTGAGAACATGAGTGGTGCAGGCCAGAGTCCAGCACAGTCAGGGGCAACTCAGTGGAAAGGTGGGGCAGCTGATGAGGGTCAGGCACTCCAACCCCTGGAGAGCTGCTGTCTGCAGGCTGAGTGGACGGCACCTGGCCCCGATGGCTGCCCACAGCCTGTGGCATGCAGGCTGCAGCTGCTGGCGTGTGGCGTGCTCAGGAGGGTGGTCTCACACAAGGACCTACATACGAATAGCGGGGGCTCTTGGGCGCTTGGCCTTAAAGGACTGACAGAGTGCCCTGCACGGCAATCCCCCTGCTGTGCCTTCACACCTGTCTCCTCCCTCCAGCCTGAGCCCAGTTTCTGAGGAGCCACCCTGGGCAGTGGAGATCAGCCCTCCTTGCTGCCCAGCATCTGCCAGTGGACCCAGCTATGAATGGTTATTTGTGAACGTGAGCTGGCTGGACAGCGTGAAGTAGATGACATTCTAGAGAGGGAGACAGCCCCTTGGCGTGAGCGTCCCTGGAAGGCAAGGTTGAGCGTGGTGCCCTGTCTGAAGCCGTGTCTGTGGCACATGCCTCATGAGAAGTCCCCGGGTATGCCACCAGCCCAGGTGCTGGTCTGACCTTCACCCCAGGTGAGCCAAGGTCACCAGGACAGGCAGAATGCAGGTTGCTAGTGGTGCTCCTGCAGGGAAGGTGAGCAGCACCCAGCTGAGACCCTACCTCGGCCACTGTGGGGTCTCGGAGGCTTTCCTGGTTCGGACTGCAGCTGTCACCGAGCAGTGGCGGCACATGTCCTGTGTGCACCCCTGGGTGCAGACCCAAGGGCCCAATGGAGCCTGGGTCCAAGGTGGGGTGTGCCTTCTTGAGCAAGGGTGGGGCGAGGCAAGCAGGCCAGGCCAGGCCAGAGTGAGGTAGTGTGAGGCTGCCGCCCGCTCCCGGCCTGCTCGGCCCTCCCAGCACCCAGGCTCCGCAGGGAGCTCACACCCCGGTGGCCGCGCGCTCCTCTGAAGTTTGCACCTCGGGAACGTCCCCGCAGGCTTTCACAGAAGTGAAAGGAGCCTTAGTACCTCACGGGACTGGAGTTCCCAGTGTCCCAGCCTCTCCAAGGATCACACCCGTCGCCCTCAGGTTCTACCTGTCCTGCCGGACACCTGCACTTTCCCACTGCTTCTCTTCAGGTGCCAGCGTCCTGCAGCTCCCCAGAAAGGGCCAGCAGAGGGGCTTAGGGCTGCAGGCAGTTGTCCTGTTTTTCAAACACCTCTGTCCTCGAGTCATACCTCATGCACAGGGCTACACTCAGAAAATGCAGATCAGTGTTTTTTTGGTTTTTTGACTTTTTCCCCCAAACAAAGGCTTCTTTTCTTGCTTCTTTTAAGGCTGAGTTAGCAGCAGGGCTCGGCACTTGGGGACAGACTTTTCTCAGTCTGCATCTCCCATCCTGCAGGCCTGGGCGAGGGAACAGAGCTGGGTGCACACCTGGGTTGATGGGCAGCGGGGCTCAATCTCACTCCCTCCTCCATCTGGAGTCCAGGAGGCGATCCTTGTCCTGCACAAGGTCAAAGAAACCACCTGAGAACAGCTGTCTGTTCACTCGGCAAGACGCGATGCTGTGCCTTCCAGTTGGCTGGGAAGCCGAGAGCCACATAGCACGTGGAGCTGTGGAGATGCTGGAGGGTCTCGTAGGCACCTTTATGCTGATTTTCAGACCAAAGGCAAGAAGGGTTGGAAGATGAGACCTGTGAAGAGTTAAAGAAACTGAGCTTCACCTAGAAGAGAGGCGCCCTTCAGCTGTTGTCTCGAAGAGTTTCATTGCACAGGGGAGTGACATTTTGGAGCAAATCATAGGTGCTGGCCGTGTGGCACTGTCAGCCCCTGGAGGTAGCTATGGCCACTGCGGCTGCAGGCAGCCATGGCCACTGCAGCCCGCAGGTCCACGTGGGGACAGGCCTGCCCGGAGAAGTAGTACTGCTGCTGACTCAAAACGCTGGCGTGTCTTTAAAGTGTGGCCCAAGACCCTCACTAAACAAGCATGGAAAGCAGAAGTGTTTTGTGTGTCTCCTGGATGCTCTTCTGCTTGAGACCCAGGTGCCCTGGGCTCGGCACCTGCAGGCTCGGGGCCACATCCCTCCCTCTTCATGTGGGGTGCCCTGTAGCCATTTTGCAGGTGAGCAGGAGCAGGGAGGGTTGGGACGATGGTGTGTGGCCACCCTATCCAAATGCCACAGCCTGAGGGGGTCATGGGCCAGGGGAGCCAGTGCAGCCTTGCCTGAGCTTCACCGGGGAGTCGTGGGCTGTGTGTCCAGGGGGAATCCCAGGGTTCTGTGTGTACATGTCTGCTCACACCTTGTGCAGTAGGAGCGTCAGGCTGTGTCCCTGTGGTCCCCACCCCTGAACGGTGAGCATTGCCCTCGGGCACCCTGCAGAACCTCCCGTGCCACTGCTGCCCTTTCTGTCCCGTCAGGCTCTGTGGCAGCTCTTCCTTCGGGAAACCTGTGTGCTAGCACTTGCAAACCTAGAATCCACAAGAAGGGCGAGCAGCTCTCTGAAATGGCCCACGCACTCAGTATGCCTGACCCAAGCCCAGTGTGAGCGAGTCCTCAAAATCTCCATGAAGGACACTGCTCAGCTGTGGGGACAGAGTTGTCCCCACTCCTGGCGGCCCAGTGGCAGGTTCTCAGGAAAGTCACGCAGCTCCTCTCTGCATCTGGTTTCCCCTCCCAGAGCAGCCACAAGGCTGATGGAAAGAAAGTAGTTCTTAAGAGGCAGCTCTGCACTGGGAGCCAGTGTGGGACCCAGGGCTTTGCCCTGCCTGCTGCTGTGCTTGTCTGGCCTCAGGACGGGCCACCAGGACCCTGTGCGGGGAAGTGGGGGTCCTGGACAGGTGGGAAAGCGTGCTGCCATGGTGCATGCTGTGGGGGACCAGCTGGAGACCAGCTGTCAACACCCAGACTCAGTGGCTCTTGGCCTTGCTCACATCCTCAGGACGTACCAGGAACAGGGCAACAGGGGAAGCGCTGTGGGGTCTGACCGTGCCGGTGCTGTGCTGGCTGGGCGCCTGTGAGTGGGCGTGGGGCTGGCCCCTGCCCTGCCTCGCGTCTGTGCTCTGCTTTCCGTGCACCCCTGGCATGGCCTCAAGTTTGCCCGCTGCATCTGCAGGTACCCTGATGTCATGCAGTGACTGGAGTGTACAAAATAAGTCTATCATCTTTACAGAGTTGCAAACAATTACAAAACACATATCCCAACATGGATGATTCTTAGAGCTGCAAAGAGCAGGAATCTTTATTTGGTTCACTTCAGGTCTGCAGCAACCACTTGATATTAAAAAAGGAACGGAAAAGATGTACAAAAGATGTAATATCCCTTTAGAAAGCAACATTGTCAGAAATGGATCATCTGCGGAGCCTCCCTCCCTCTCCTGTGTCCCCCAAACCAAACTGTGCGAAGGAACGGGGAGTGAATGGGTAACGGAAAACAATAGAAACTGAATGTGACTGCAACATGCTCTGATCTTTAGTTTATTTCTGGTTAAAAATATAGCAATCCAGTGCAGTGTAGTAAAGAAGCTCTGCTCGAAAGGCAGCAGAGACGCTAACGTAAGCAAAGCAAGGCAGGGTCCATGAGGCGGACGGGAGTCGCCGGGCCCCCCAGGCGTGCGCACAGGGCTCCTGCCTGCGGACACGCCTGGGCCGCTCTTGGCCACCAGACGCTCGGCATCCCTTGTTTGTTTGGATAATGGAACGACCCTGGTAGAGAAGGCAGAAACGTAAGGACCTGTTTTCGTTCGACCGGAACAAGTTGAACATTGCACATTGGGGAGGTGTTGGTATGCAACAACGTCTAGGAAACGTCAAGCCACTGGGTTTCAATGACATTCCTGTCCCGGGACCAGAACTGCTCTGGAGTAGCACTGAGGCATCTGGAGGGAATGTGCATATCTGTCGGGGAAGTGGAGGCAGGCACAGTACAAAGATGTGAGAACCCGTGGAGGTAACAGCGAGAGGCCATGGCCTCTGGGGCGTCACTGCCAGGGACGGAAGCCTGAATATACATCCTGCATACTAAGTGCAAAGTGCCACATGCTCAGAGCCCAGGCGTGATGTCAGACTGTCCATGGCACAGTGGGCCCCAGCCCTCACGGCCCTGGGGCACAGCCCCGCAGCACTGGGCTGTGCCAGCCGGATCTGGGTCAGCCCCTGGACGCCTGCAGCACAGCCTCCCTGTGTGTGCTGGGCGGACGGCCGGGGGGCAGACAGTGAGTGAGTGGGGCGGGGCGGGGAGGACTCTGCATTAAGACTCGGTGTGGGGAGGCGGCCTCGCAAGGAGGCCGTGGGGCAGTGCCGAGAGGAGGGAGGCCATGGTCTGGTTCATGGGAAAAGAGAAGCGTGGCTCTCCTTCCCCTTGAGGATGCAGCACAGATTTGAAGTAGAAAAAGGCCTGGGCTGCTCCCAGCAGGACAGGACACCCCACTCCCAGTGCCTGGTGCCCGTGCTTGAGGCCAGCTGTTCAGACAGGAAAGCAAAGTCACTCGGCCTTCCAGGTCAGCCTGGCTAGCTGGGCACCCTGCAAGCGCTTCCTCAGCCACCACCTCTGTCCACACCCAGCGGGAAGGGCGAGGACCGTGACTTCTCTGCCACCGGTGTGCCAGGATCCCTTCTCTTTCCACGTCAAGCGGGAGGGTCGGCGTGCTGGCCTCCCTCTGCCATGCCACACAGCAGTGTTACACAAGCAAAGAATTTTGGCTAAAATCCAAAAAACATTACCCAGAAAAAAAGGCAAACTGTGAGTAATACCCAACCGTTTTGTTCTTCTGTGAAAAGACCAGAAGTCGCGGGGCGTCCGAGCTGGGCGTCCCGCTCCCGTTTGCATACCGTCGCTTCTGCCAGCCGGACAGTCTCAGATGAAAAAGTTAATAAACAAGATGGCGACTCCAATGTTGAGCAGGATCACCATGACCACCAGAATGGGAGCCGAGCCCTGGAAGAGAGCAGAGGTGGGGGTGAGCAGGCGTGCCGGCGTCGGGGGCCGGGCACGTGCCCTGGCACCACTCGTCAAGAGTCCGGGCTCCCTAAACATCCTGCGTCACGGTGGCCAGTCAACAGGTGCCACTGGCTGCTAGGACTTGGAAGCATGGCGGGTCCAGTTTCACAGCACCAGCTGGGCCCCACCCCCCAGTGGTCCTTAAGTTCAGAGCCCTTCAGCAGTCCTCCATGAAGTCACCTTCCCATGAATTCAGTCACACTGACTTGCCACTGCCCCCAGGCAACTGTACTGGCTGACTTCAAGGCCACCGGTCTCTTCTAGGAGCCCCATCTGCCAGGCTGCACTTGGGGTGTGCATCTCAGGTGCCGTCCAGCCCCTCCCTGTGCCCTGCATCAGGGCCTGACTCTGGCCCTGGGCCTGCAGGCTGCCATGCTGGGCAGGACAGGGGGAGGCAAGGCTCCTGAGGTGGACTCAGGAGAGGATGCTGGCAGCTCTGTTCCGTGAGCTGCTCCTCAAGACCAAGCGTGCTGCAGTGCCCTGCTGTGCTGGGTGGGGTGGGCTGCCCCGGAGAGGACATCTGCCATCACCCCGCCCTGGCATCGTGCTGCACCCAAGTAAAGAAGTGGGTGGGAGCCCCCGCATCTCCCTGGAAGGGGAGGTGACCTGTGCTGAGTCCCAAGCTGCTTCCCAGTGCCTCTCCCCTTTGCAGCCAAAGTCAGAGCCATGATGGGGTTGCCTTTCCCTGGCCAGCGCCCTGGTGGCTCGTGATCCCAGGCGAGTGAGGGGGCCTGGGATGCCTCTCCCCGAAAGGGAGGCGCCTGTGCCTGAGTCGACACTGGCTCTGCTGCTCTCAGATGAGCCTGGGTGGGTCTGGCAGTCCCCGGGGCTCCCTCCTAGGTAAACACCCAGGAGAAGCCCGCTGAAACCACGTCCACGAGGCCACGCGTCCCAGAGGTGAGCGCGGGGCGGACGGTGCTGCCGTACAGAGGGCGTTGCCACGGAAGGACTGCCGCCGAGGCATGCCCCAACAGGTGGGCAAGAGGCCCGTGCCGCGTGAGGCAAGCCGGGCGAAGCCGGGCCGGGCGAAGCCGGGCGCCGTGTGGTGGTGAGTGAAAGGTCCAGAAAAGGCGGCCCAAGCAGGGTCCCTGGTTGCCTGGGTGGGCAGAGGGACTGCTCGGTGGGTCTGCAGTGCCTTTGCAGGGGATGGAGGTAGTCTAGAGGCAGACAGTTGTGATGGGTACACAGATCTGAGTACACCAAACCGCCAAACTGCACACGAGACAAGCGAGCTGTACGGAACGTGCATTCTCTCAATAAAGCTGTCGGCCAGAATGGTGGGTGCCCAGAGAATGGGGCTTCCTTCCCGGATGCACCGCCAGCAGCCAGCCGGCCTGGGGTGCGCCCTCAGGGAGGAGGAAGCTCCTTCCAGAGGCCTCTAGATGCAGCCTCCCAGGGGCACCTGACCCCTGGGGTGTCTTGGAGGCACAGCCGCGGCCCCTCCCCATGCACATGTGGCCTCCCCACACCCCGCCTCAGAGCAGCAGCTGATCTCACCCTCACCTTCTTCCTCTCTGGCTGCCAGCCAGCCTGTAGCTCTTTCTGTCCCCTGGGTCATGGCCAGCTGAGTGGCACTGTTGCCCTGGTGATCAAGGAAGGTCCCGCCCCGCCCCAGCTCCCCATGCTCACTTTCCCAATGCCCGGATGGCCCTGTGCCCTCCCTCTCTGGGCTCGCAGAGCGTGCGCTGCTCTCCTCTCAAGAGGCTGCCCACCCAATGCTGCTCACTGGTACCCTGTGGTGACACGGCTCCTGCAGGGCGGGCGACACTGAGGCCAGGTGCTGGTGGAGAGCACACCACCATGCTGCTCCTGAAGAGGGGTCTGTGAGCGCTGGAAAGCTAGCAGCCACCTCACCCTCCATGACAAAAGATGCCTCAGAAACCAGCCTCGGCCTCCAACCCACTGAGATCTGGAGCCGGGCCGCTGGCCCCACTCGGCTCCATCTGCACCGTGGGCGGTGGCACCCTGGTCTGGCCACCTGCCCCCGCAGCTCACATCCTGGCATTGGGTTTGCTCAGCTGACTCTGGGCGGCAAAGAGATTTGCTGGGGGATGGTGTTGGGAATTGGACCAACATGCTGGACCTTAGCTACTCCCTGCCATGCGGGAGCCGAGAGCAGGGGGCCTGTGCCACGTCCCTCATTCCACAGGGAACAGGCACAGGAAAACCCAGGGATCTAGTGAGGGCTGTGGAGTTCACTTGCTGGCAGAGCTGGAGGGAAAGCCTGGGCATTCCTGCCCACAATGACCTCACCCTGAATTGCCAGGACCTGAGCCAGAACCCTGGGGCCTTCCGTGGCCAGGTTCCTTGCCACCTCTGCTGCCCTCATGGCAGGGAGCACTGGACGGCCCTGGAGAAGCGGGTGAGACCAAGGTGCTTTCCTTGGGGCGGGGTGCTGCCTTTCCTGCCCACGTACTCTGCCTGTGGTGAGGGGCAGGGTTCCTGGACGAGGGGAATGCTGCTGGACAGGACACCCATCCCTGGCCTTGCAGCCAGCCCATGGAGAGCTGTGCCCCTGGGAGGGGACACAGCAGGCCTCGAGGACCCCAGCACCTGTGTCACCCCAGTGGCCACTGACGTCCCCACCGTGAACACTGGCAGAGCAGGCTACCTCCCTCAGACCCAGCAATGTGGCCCCAGGTTCTGGAGGGCTAGTGAATGAGACCCTTACTGCTTCAGGCAGGAGGCTGGGACCCCAGGGTGGGCCCTAGAGTCTCCTGCTTGGCTTCTGGGGCTAAGGGAATGTACCAACCATGGCCAGGCTGGAAGCCCCCGGCAAGGTTGCCCAGAGCGGCAGCTCCCACCTCTGCCTACAGCCACCACATGCCAGAGCTGGCCTGAGGCTGGCTCCACGTTGGCAAACCGACCAGATGAGCTTCGCTCGAAAGCACCCAGAAGAGTCAACAGGGCTCAGGGGGCTAAATATAGCGCCGGTTCTCATCGCCCACCTCTGCCCATCACTCCTCCATCCCAAAATAGCCACACGCAGTCACCCGGGCTGCCGACAGGGAGGATGAGCCCTGAGTGCGAGCGGAGCCTCGGGCTGCTGTGGGCGTTTGGAGGAGGGCAGGGGAGGTGCCGCAGGGACCAGCAGTGAGAAGTGGCCTCAGGCCGCAGCGCCTTCTGGGGTACGGAGAGACCATGGCTCCTGCGCCCTGCTGCAGCCACGCCAGCATTCCTGCAGGGCCCCCGGAGCCAGCACCATGGCTCCCACAGCCGCCTGGGCGAGCCCATCTCCTGTCTGCCCTGCGGGGCAGGAGCCTTAGCAAGAAACTGAGAGCTTGGGGCAGCAGGCAAGCTGGGGTCCTGTGGGAGACCTCTGGCCTCCTCATTTTACCTGCCCGCCATCCACATGGCCCACAGCCCAGGAAGCAAGTCTGGGGCAACAGGGCCCAGGAGGGCCACTCTGGGTGGAGTGGACGCTGGGCAGGACTCCGGGAGCCCCCGTCTGGGCTGGCCCTGAGGCAGTTTCCCCCTATGCCCCCCTCAGCAGAGAATCTGCCTGTGTGAAGCCCGAGTCTCCCGTGAGGCCCTCACAGGGAGCAGGCCGGCCTCCCATGGAGCGAGGAACCTAGACTGTCCAGCCTGATCCTGAAGGTCAGGGTGGGGCCTGAGAACATGCATTTCAGCCACCTCCCCAGGGACTACATGCCCTGCACTCGGGGACCATGCTGGGAGAGCTGTCACGCCACGTGAAGGCGGCCAGGAGAGAGGACTGCCAGGGAGACCCTGTGGAGACCCCCTCCCGGGCTGTCCTTGGCACACTGGCTTCCACCTGTGACCAGGTGAGTGACTGGCCCTGCGGCCAGCACACTGAGGCACCTGACTGGGTCCTCTGCCTTGCTCTCCAGGACTGGGCACTCGCCACCGACCCGGCGCAACAGGGGGTCCTCCGAGCAGCAGGGTCTGAGCAGGCTGGGAACAGCCTGCACCACCCAGTCCTCCCTACCGTCTGAGCCTGGGCGGGGCTCTGCCTGAAGGAAGTGTGACCGGCACCCTGTGACGGCACCACCCTTCAGGGGAAGGGGCCCAGCTCTGGGGAAACACCAGGGCCTGGGGGCCATCCCTCCTGGCCGCACCCCATCCCTGGAGGGGCACTGGACAGAAACCTTCAGGAGGCCCCCGGTCAGAGCCACTGGGACAGCCCTGGGTGCCCGCCCCCGGGGCCCTGCAGACCGCCACTCACCGAGCCAGACTTGAGGTCATCCCCGTTCTCCTCGTCGGACTCCAGCGCCACAGGCAGAGACTTCTGGGGTGGGGAGAAGGTCAAGTCCCAGCGCAGCAGCCGGGGCTCGGGCCGGTCCCCCAGCCGCAGGCTCTCCAGCTTCTGCACCGTGGGCTCTGCAGAGGAGGCCGGCCGCAGGTTCTCCTTGTTCTGGGACTTGGACCTCAGTCTCTGCAGCCCGAAGCCCCGGTCCTCGGGGCGCCGGTCACCGCCCGCGCCCCGGCCGTGGCGCCTCCTCTGGGGCTGCGGCTCGGGCGTGCAGGAGTCCATCCTCAGCAGGGGCTTCATCTCCAGTTTGTAGTTGCTCAGCTGCTCCTCCTCGGGCTCCGGCAGCCTGGCGCCCCCCGGGCCGGGGTTGCCGACCCGGTGGTGGGAAGTCCATGAGAACGCGGGGGGGGACTCCGTCCGCCGCTCCCGGGGCTTGGGGTTCCCGGGCTGCCTGTGGCCCGCGCCCCGGGTGCGGAAGTCCTCAGTGGCCTGGCCGGGGCGCGGGGCGCTGCTGCGGACGCCCCTGCAGCCGCCCGCCTGCTCCTCACCCCAGCTGTTCCGGGCGTAGTCCCCTCCCCGGCCCTCCAGGAGCATCTGGATGTCCCCACCTCTCTCCTCATCCACCGAGACCTGTCGTGAGAAGTGGGCTGCCCTGCTCCTCGCGGGGGCCGGCGGCGGCGTGGCCGCGGGACTGGCGGGGAAGCTCTGCAGCGGGCTATCGTCCGGGGTCAGGTCCGAAGGGGTGGTGCCCTTGCGGTACAGCTCGGGGCTCTCCTGCTGCAGGGGCGTGCCGGTGGACAGCACCTCGATGTCGTCACAGGAGCCCTGGTGCTTCGGCCTCTGGTACTCGAGCCCTTGGCGGGGAGACAAGAGTGCACAGTGGGTTTCACCTGCCTGCTCCTGCAAGAAGCCAGGCGGCAGGCGGAACCCCAGGGCCAGGGTGCTCCCTGCTTACAACAGCGCAGGGGCCGAGGGAGGGAGAGGCCGGTAACAGTGGCTCGCAGAGCCCTTCCATGGGGCGCCTACCCCGGGTGCACTCTGAGGATGCCTGGGCAGTCCCAGGCCAGGGCGGAAGCAGTGGACGGCCCTCAGCCCTGGTCCCTCGTTACACTGGTGACCTCCTACAGGCCCTGAGCCCTGGAGAGGCTAGGCATGGCATGGCACGGCCACCAGCCCCACCTGCCTGCCTCGGGATTGAGAAACAGCCTGGCCGTGCCTTCCCAGGGATTGGGACATGAGGCCAGACCCAGCCCCGCTCCCTGCAGTGCTCAGGCCGCCATAGCAAACTGACATTTGCTTCCGCTGAGTCCCAGTCTGAGCCCAGAGGCTAGAGAGCCCAGGTACCCAGCACTTGCTTGGTCAGCAGATTTCTGTGGGCTGGCATCCGAGCCTCTGAGCTCTGTCCTCAGTCCCACACGGGCCAGGCCCCATAACAGAGAGTGGCACATCCACACAAGGCCACGTCCCTGATCCCATCTCAGAGCCCAGGCAGCAGTGAACAGAGCAGGGCGGTGACCCTGGTGAGTGGCTCTGGGCCAAGGGCAGCCCCCTAAATTGGTGTCCCCATGTGTCATGGGGATGTGGGCCAGGCAGCCTCAGGGCCCCAGCCAGTGACTGCTCCTCTGTGGTCACGGGGCTGGGGCTGTGGTGGTATCTCCACATAGAGAGCCAGGCTGGGGAAGGGTCCACACACGACTGCACTGAGACACGTATCCACTCCCAGCCCTGGGCTCCCACCACGCCTGCCTCCCTCTGGGTCCTTAATCGTGCCTCACCAACCACCCCCTTGGTTGGGGTTGGGCTTCTGAGGGCCAGCATTCCTGTGCCCAGGCACCAGGGACCCAGCAAGCTGGGCCAGCCTGCAAGCAGTCCTGTGACCTTTCCTGTGAGGCCACTGTCCAGCACCTGTGCCCTGGAGGACAGCTGGTACCCCACCTGCGAGTACTGCCACATGGGGGTGGCTCTCAGCTCGATTAACTGCACAGAGCGTGTGGCTCCGGAGGCTCACGTGAGGGTCCAGGCAAAACAAAGCCCTGGTAGCTCACGGCAAGAGTCCTCATTCTGGTCTGTGTCCTCCAGCCCATCCCAAGCCCCTGGGTGGAGGCTGCAGGGTCCTCCGGGTTACACTGGGGGGCCACCTCCCCTGCTGGAACTCTGGTAATTTGCTGTCGGAAGCAGGTGCAGCTCAGGGTGGGGAGCCAGGCTTCCTGGCTTCTGGGTCCCTGGTCTGGGCACATTTGCCTCTAGTGCTTTCTACACAGGAACAGGAAATGTCTGATGTTTCCAGAAGGATCAGCACTAATAAGAGATGCAGGATCCAACGCTCCGCAGGAGGCGCTGTGGAGGAAAGGCCAGGCGCGGGGTCAGGGGTAGCTAGGAGCCACAGAGGCTCCTGGAAGCAAGACCCAGGCGGACAGGAGGGAGGGCGGGCCCAGGTGCCCAGGTCGCTAGGCCAAAGCTGCCATCGGGTGAGGCAGCAGCCCGGCTGTCCTCTGTAGGGAGCCGAGGTCCAGACTGTCTCCGCAGTCGCTAGCCTCAGTTCTGTCATAAGGAAAAGGGACGCCTTTCCAGGAGCCAGCTTCTGAACCAGCAGGACCCCGCGTCCCAGGCCCAGCATCTGCCTCCCAGGTCCAGCTCTGAGCGCCCGGGGCTCCAGCAGCCACGGAACACACAGCAGGGTGCGCAGCAGCCTGTTCTCAGTCTGAGGGGCGGAGCCAAGCTGTGGAGGCGGGGCTCTGCCAGGGCTCTGTGGGGAGCCTGCTCGTATCTCTGCAGCTTCTGGTGCGCACTCCTGGGCTGCGGCCATGCTCCCCCTGGCCCAGGTGTCTCTGTGCAGTATTTTAAGAAAACACGTTGGATTCAGGGCTCTGCCTGATCCGGGATGATCCCACCTCCCCCTCCTGGCCTTAACTGCACCGACGCAGGCCTTCTGCCCAACGAAGCGAGGTTTGAAGCTTCAGGAGGACCACTCCCCTGGGCCGTTCAGCACCACGGGGAGCCTCAGACACTGCACCCCTTCTTTTCCTTTATGGATGGGGAAACTGAGGCTCTGAGAGGTGGAGAACAGGCCCCAGCGGTGCAGTCGCTCATGACGCACGTGTAGGACCCAGGAGACCCATGGGCGGGGCACCAAGCATTAAGTCTGCTGTGTGTGGCTGGCCTGGCTGGTACCACAGGCGCCCACTGGTCTGAGCACAGGGCAGGCATCCTACGGTGCCCAGCTCCCACACTCCGGAGCCCCGTGTGTCTGGAGTTGGAGGAGGAGGCGGGGTGGGTGGCTCACGAGAACAGAGCTGTCGGGAAGCCATTCCTAGCCCAAGGCCACAGCTGAGGTCCCGGCAGGGACAAGGCGGAGCCCACCAGCTCAGCCATGCCAGTGGGGACCAGGGGCGCTTTGTGTTCCTGACTGTCCCTCTAAGCTAGGAGCAGCAGGCTCAGCACGGGCCCTTCACCCAGCCAGGGCAAAGGTGCAGAGGGGGCAACAGCCACATTCCCTGTCCGAGGCAGAAGCACCCGGGAGGTGCCCCGTGGCCAGCGCACAGGCAGGACACCAGAGCTGGGTCCCAGGCCCCATCCCAGAACCAACAGAGAGTGAAGACCAATCTGTCTGCTGGCGCAGCCCTGGCCCCCGGCCCCTGGCTCATCCCTGCCGAGAGCAGAAGGCAGCTCAGGGTTCGGTCAGATCCTCTCAGACTCCAGCAGCTTCACACCCCTCCCCCGTGGCACTGGTCAGAGGTGTAGACGGGAGTTCCCAGGGGGGCCAGTTTGGGAACCAGTGGGCTGTGACTGTGGCCTCTGCCCCTCCACCACACACCATGTTCAGGCCTTTGCCACGCCTGGGGCTCGCAGTACAGCACCCAGAAGAGAACACACACCCAACACAGGCCCCCGGAGGAAAGGCTGAGGTTCCCGGACCTGATGGGATGCGGCAGGAGCTGCTGTCCAGTACCTACGCTGCAGCCACTGGCCTCTAAATGCAGACAAGTTAAGACTGAACAAAACTAGAGTCAGCTCCCTGGTCCCTCTCACCACGCAAGGCTAGTGGCTGCCATGTTAGACAAGCAAGCAGAGCATTTCCATCATCACAGAATGTTCTAGAAAGACAGGAGCAGGTGGGGAGCGGCAGCAGCCTGGAAATGAGGCACGTGGACCTGGGGCACACCCACACATGCAATGAGACCCCGCGGGGACCTGTGACTCCAGTAAGGGCGGTGGCCGCCAGCAGGATGCCAGCTTCTGGGGCAGAATCCAGGTGGGGCCAGGTGGACTGTAGCCTGGGGACACACCTGATGCCCCACCATGCAGCGGGCACCCTGCCTCTGAAGCCTGGTGGGCAGCAGACTCACCGTTCTCCCGGTGCTGGAAAGAAGGTGAGAACTCTTTGGCAGTGATCCTGGCGATCCGGGCTTCCTCCTGCGCTTTCTGAGCCGCGGTGAGGGCGGCCTCGGCCTTGGCCCGTGAGTGGGAGGTCCTGGGGGGATATGGGAGGAATGAGAAGGGGAACAGGAAGCACAGGAGGTGGGGTTGAGGCCTCATGCCCACAACCGTGTGCACCCAGTGAGACCAAGAAAGGAGGCTGGTGCTCTGTGTCTGCCCTTGGACCTCAGGATCTTTCTCACTCACTCACTCATTCATTCAACAAACATCACTGGCACCAAGCAGCCAGCCCCAACATGTCGGATGTTCTGGAGAATGTGTTTGTTCTTGTTATAACAAGCATCCTGCACACAGGCACAAGGAGCCCATGCTAGGGTGGCGCCACGACCTGCGTGGGTGCCGTGACAAGGGACACCAGTGAGTCCATGCTGCATGAGCTGCCCTGATGCCCTCCTGTCACTCACCCCCTGGCAACTCTGGCCCAGGACGAGCCTAGGTGTGAGCAGGGGTGGGTTCCCGGGCAGACAGAGGGAGACGCCGAGCCTGCATGCGGGTGAACAAGCCAGGCAGCTGTGGGTTGCCGGCTCTGCTGGGGTGACCTTTCCCTGCTGAGTCCAGCAGGCAGTGCCAGCTCACGTGCTGGCCACAGGCCGAGGGGTCAGGACACCACTGCCCCAGTCCTGGGGCTGCAAGTCCAAGTGCTAGCAGGTTCCGAGTCCAGGCGGCCCACCTTCTGGCCTATGGATGAGCCTCCCACTGTGTCCTTGGTGGAGAAAGGGGCAGTGAGCCTTCTCGGGCCTCCTCTTATAAGATGCTGATCCTGTTGTGAGGGTTCCACCCTCGTGACTGGCCACTGCCAAAGGCCCCGCCCCTGACCCCATGTTCAGGACTGGGGACACGCTGAGTCCTCTGTAGTCCTAAGCAGCACCTGTCACTGGGGGTCCACGGGTCAAGCCTGGAAAGCCTCACACAGCCTGGAAAGACTGGATTTGCTTTTCTCAAAATCCTGTGGCGCTAACAAGACCGATTTCACCAGGAGGAAGCAAGTCGATGACGTACTCAGATACAGAAAGACAAGCCACCACCACGCACACACTTCCGGCAGGTGAGCAAGCTGCAGAGGACGTGGCTTCCCAGGTGTTCCTCGCCCAGCCTGCGCAACACTGTGGGGAGGAGGCCCAAGAACCTGGGAAGAGTCCCTGTGCCAAAATTTAGATTGAGAAAATTTTCTCCACATAGTTTTACTTCCTAGAAATGGGAAAATCTATAATTTCTCAGCAGAGTTATGGCTCCACTTCCCATGGAAAGTGAGAATCACACCTTCTAAAAGAGTCCTTGAGAATCTGGTGTTTGTAATTATAAGAAAATAGGGGCAGGGAAGTCAGAGGTGAACCTATCAATAAGGCACTAATCAATACCCGATTTACCATCAGTGATGAGTCTACTGATGAGCCACTGCTGCAGGCACTGGACTCTCTCCACCTGGTGACTACGGGACACCTCCACTCGCCCTAGTTTGGCAGCCCCAGGGTCCACCCCCCGCCTGCTCCTGCTCAGTGCCTCCTCTGCTGCCCCCGGTGAGCAGTCCCCACAGCTGGGAGGGCAGCAGGGCACCCGGAGGATCTGCAAGGTCCTGGAGTTGAAGACACTGCTCCAAACACGGCCTGCCCTGGTGGAGACACAGGCCTGGCTGAGCCTCGGGGCAGCCCAGACCCAGGTGAGCGATGCACCCTCAAGTCCACCAACAGCCCAGCCAGCAGCCTCTCCCTGTGTGGTCACTGGGTCTCCTTGGCTACGACAGTTTCGCTGAGCCTGCACCCGCCAGTGGCACGGAGAGCTGTACTCAAGGGGACCCGTGGCCTCTCTCAGTCACCTCTCCCCAGCCAGAGGTCCACTTTGTCTCTGCTCATTCTGGAAACTTCATGTCAAATTGATTTTTTAAGTTTTTCTTTCTTTTTACTTTTCCCTGACCAGGTGAAAGTCACATGACATGCAAGGAGCCACAGGGAGGGCCACCACCCAGTGGCATTCAGTGTACTCACGACAGGCACAGCCTTGCAGATCCTCCGGGTGCCCTGCTGCCCTCCCAGCTGTGGGGACTGCTCACCGG